>NW_026067893.1:4015322-4195793 GCF_014885135.2 Alexandromys fortis | reverse complement strand
TCTCTCTCTCTCTCTCTCTCTCTCTCTCTCTCTCTCTCTCTCTCTCTCTCTCTCTCTCTCTCTTCCAGTTTTGGTTTTTGAGACAGGGTTTCTCTGTGTATAGCTCTGGCTGTCCTAGAACTTGCTTTGTAGACCAGGCTGGCCTTAAACTCACAGAGATCTGCTTGCCTCTGCCTCCCAAGTGCTGGGATTAAAGATGTGTGTCACCACTGCCCGGGTCAATTCTGATTTCTATACCAATTGACTACATGCTTGGATCACGTCTTTACATATATGTATACACATGATTCTCAAAGCCTAGTGTCACAGGCTCTAGGACAGTGGTTCTCAACCTGGGGGCGTCGATTCCTTTGGGAGTTGAATGACCCTTTCACAGGGGTCCCCTAAGACTATCAGATATTTATTTTATGATTCATAACAGAAGCAAAATTATAAAGTAACACCAAAAGTAATTTTATGGTGGGTGTCACCACAACATGAGGGACTGTATTAAGGGATTGCACTGTTAGGAAGGCTGAAAACCACTGCTCTAGGAGGAGGTTAAACATCATGATATGTTAAAGGTCTGAGCAACTGTATCCGAGGGAGGGACCAACTGAGTTCATACAGACGTGCTTTTTGAAGGGACGATAGATGTCTAAAACACTATTTCCTGATATTAATCAATGCACACTTCTCACATTTTACAGAAAGATATAGAAAATATATTCCCTAAACACTGTGGAGTGCTTGGGTTAAAGCATCAGTCACAGCCTGTAATGGATAGCAGAACCTATTCGAGATCCTTGGGCACTGTGGAGAAATACGAGAGGTGCCAGAGACAAAAGCAGTGGGGGGCCACATGTGGTTGAATGTTCCGGGCATGGCTGACTGAACGCTTACAACAGCTCGCTCCAGACATGGAGCTGGAGACTCAAGGTCTGTGGAGGTTTGCCCAGGTCGGCTTGTAGATGGCAAAGGTAGGCACTATGTAACCCAGGTCCCTCACACAAAATGAGAGGGGAACAGGCCCAGAATAGCAATGGACTGGCTGCCGGAAGTCTGCCTTTGACGTGACAGAGTGGTAAGACCGTGGACTAGGAGCATCCACAAGCTCGGGGAAGTGGCCTGGTGCTCCAGATGAAGGAATGCTTGAACTGGAGAGACAGCCCAGCAGGTGGACACCTGTCCATGCCTGGTGACAAGACTTCGGCCCTCGAGACTCTCATTGTGGAAGGAGAGCGCTAACTCCCTCAGGTGTTTTGACTTCTATATAATGGCATGTGTGTGACACACACACACACACACACACACACGTGCAATAGGTAAATGTAATTTTAAAATATCTTTTAAGAATCTGTTGGATAAACACAATCTGTGGTCTGAATGTTGGTCCTCCCCATCCCTGCTCACACAGTCATGTGACTGTCACGAGGTAGACAAACAAAGAGGTGAGTGGGTGAAGAGCTAGCCGCCTTCGCACGGGCCTTAACACCTTTACGTGAGGTTTGAGGGAGCCCTTTCTCCCACTTTTCTCCAAGAAAGGGCATGGAAGAAGATGCCAGCCGTGCCATAGAGAGCAAACCCTTACCGCATAGCAGCTATGGTAAGCATGCTCTTATAATTAAAAATAAAAATATAAATCTTTTTTAAAAGAAGGTATCGGGAGGGCTGGAGAGACGGTTCAGTGGTTAAGAGCACAGGCTATTGCTCTTCCTGAGAACCTGAGTTTGACTCCCGACACCCACATCAGACAGCTTAGAATTGCCTGTAACCTCAGATGCAGGGGAATCTGAGACCTCTGATCTCAGTGGGCCCTTCATGTGCATGTGCACCCCCCACCAATGCACATAATTGAAATAATAAAAACTGATCTTTTTTTTTTTTTTTTAAAGAAGGTATTGAGAATAGGTAGATGGTCAATGAAGATTACAGAAGTGGAAAGAAGATTCTGGATTGGATCTCTGAGTTCTACAGAATCTAAGGTCATGAAGAGGGGATAGAGCCAACACAGAGGGCTCAAAGGGACACCCCGAGCTAAGGAGAGCGAACTGGGGAAGCTGCCAGGCCAAAACCAAAGTGAGAAACGGCCCGGCAGCCGGATGTGACATCATACACTTGTAGTCCCAGCACGTGAGGGCAGAGGCAGGAGACTCTCCAAGAGTCTGAGCTTAGCCTGGTCTATGCAGTGACTCCCAAGTCATCCAGCTCCACAGAAAGAGTCCCTAACTTGAAGGAGGGAAGAGAGCATGGACACAAGGCTTCCAGCAGCTCAGCCATCCCTGCCACAGAGTAGACGTCTGTGTGTCAAATACACGTCACCAGACTCCTTGAGACAGGACCAGAAACCCGTTGCACTCAGCAGAATTCTCATTCCCCCACCATCTGGCCCACACTGGCTATTGTCAAACTCTCTTGCCCAAGCTCAGAGAGGAGAAACAGAGCTGCACAGTTCTTGCTGTTCAGGCGGTTTCAGTGTTAAAAGGGCCTTTTTTCTTTCTTCACTTGTGAGCTCTCCGTCATTGTTTCTGATCATTTTCCGTAGAGCTGTTAGTCTTTTCACTCTTGGTTTCTGGGAACCGGAACATTCTAAGTATCAGGGCATAGATCCTGTGTGACATATTTCTGTGGTTTGGATATAAAATGATCCCAAAGGCCAGTGAGCTAGCTCAGCATATGAAGGCACTAGCAATCAAGTCTGATGGCCTGAGTTCAATCCTGGGAACCTGTAGACAGAAGTTTCTGTCCATCCAGCAGCTCCCAAATAAACACACCAAGGCTTATATTATTTACAAATGCTTGGCCAATAGCTCAGGCTTGTTACTAGCTAACTCTTACATTTAAATTAATCCATAATTCTCCTCTATGCTTTACTACATGGCTTGGTACCTTTTCTTAGTATGGCAGGCCCATCTTGCTTCTCTCTGTGTTTGCTCACTGCTCCAGACTCTGCCCTTCTTCCCCTTATCCTCCTCCTCTAGCTCTCCTGCCCAATCTCTTCCTGCCCAGCTATAGGCCAGTCCGTTCTTTGCTAACCATATTCACCATGGACAGGATTATCCCACCGAAGGAACCCACCAGGAGAATGAGAGAACCAACTCCTGCAGGTTGTCCTCTGGCCTCTGCATGCATTCCGTGGCATGCTCGGCCTCCAATATATGTATGCAAAAAATAAAACAAATGAAACAAAATATCCCATAACAGGTTTTCTGTATCACGATAATAAGTAGCTCCGCCGGCACAGTTAGCCAAATCAAGCCAAATTGAAAGAGTAAAAGAATAGGCTTATTTGAACAAAGGAACTTCCGGGGAGGGAAGTCCTCCAGCCTCAGAGATCAAGGCAGGAGAAGTCACCCTGAACTAAAGCAGGGAGCTTATATGGCCTGTAGGTGAGGGGTGGTGACGTGTCCACCACAAGCTGACTCGGGCTCATTCATGGTCAAAAGCCGAGCACTTTAGGCAGGGTCTTGGGCTGCTGGCAACTTCAGGGAAGGAGCTGCCACAGCTGCCAAGATTGCAGACTGCGGTTTTTAGGCCCCTTTTCTTTGTTGGAGATTCTATGAGAGGGTGGGGTTTGGAGAGAGAAAGGAATGGGGCTTTCTGGATCAAGCAGGAGTGAGCTGGAGATTCCATCTGAACATGCCAAAAGACACATATGTTGGTCCAGTGGTGTTTGGCAGTGACAACACAGGAGGCCACAACCTTATCCCTGGATTAACCCATCTGTGGCTTCCTAGGGGAACTGTTAGGAGGTGGAGCTTAGGTGGAGGGGTGGGGTTTAAACAGAGGAGACAGGCTTAGGTGGAGGGTGGCACTTAGGTAAAGAAGGTGGATCTTAGGTGGAAGAGGTGGGGCTTAGGTGGAGGAGCTAGATCACTGGGCTATAACTGAAGGATTTAGCTGGTCCTCACCCTTCCCTACCTCTCCTCGTTCAGACCTCATAAAGAGAGCAGCCTCTCTCCACAGTGCCACCTTCCTGAGCCCCACCGGAACAAAGGAGCAATGCACTGAAATCATGAGCCTGAATAAATCTAACTTATCTAGGTGTAGTTTGTGGTAGCTGTGGATAGCTGGCTGCTATACGCATCAGCCCGTTCCATTTAAATCAGCCTGGCCTTTGCCAGCTCCGTACGCGTGTGCATCTCATCCTCGTGACGCCAACCCTTCTCGAGCCTCCTCCTGTTTCCATCCCTGTGCTATCTTTTAGGTCTCCTCACCTCCGAGGAGCCTGGCTCCATGCTTTGGAATCTTGTGTGTGGGCTCCTCCTTCCTTTGCTGCCTGTCTCTGGCCGCCCTCCTCCCCGCACACTCCCTTAAGCAGGCAGGCCTCTCCTCTGCTTCTTCCTCCCCAGCAATTCTAATTACGACTGTGTGCTCAGCTACCAAATCTGTGCGTAGCTGGGAGTTAAATTAGGACGTTCTGATGCCTCTAGTCCAAAAGAGACCCCAAAGCTGAGAACAAGGAGCCATTGGGCGGTGCCCACACATCCTTCAGAGAGTGCCAAGCCATCTGTATAAACTCTCAAGAGGTGACCCAAAAAGCGATGTCAGGGGTCTCCAGGGCCTCGTCTTTAGGGTCTTTAAAGAGGTTTGATAATGGGTCCCGTATTCTTGCAGAGTTGTGGGAACACTTCACGGACGAAGAAAGCACATCTGAGGCCCTGCCCTGGGGACACAGAAACAGGTACCTGACTCATGCATGGGAAAGTCTGCTGCCTGTCTCGCTTCCCGTGAGACAGAGTGAGTGCGGGGGCGTGGGGCATGAGCACACCTCCCATCAAGGCTGTTCCTGCCAGCGTGGCCTCCAGGTAAGGATTATTTCTTATCCATTGTCACAGAGATGGGACAGAACCCTACAGGCTTACAGGGGCACGACTGGATTCTGAAGGGTTTGACAGAAAGGCCTGGCGTGGCTACAGCTGAGGAGAGGAATGCTCAACAGAAGTTTGGAAACTTCTGCAGAGCCGGTCTCAACTGTCCACAGAAAACCTCCTTACAAATGAGGTTCTCCCAAAAGAGGGGCATCGAGAAAAACTCATATTGCAGGACTGCACAGTACTCAGTGTGTGTGTGTGCGTGTGTGCGAATGCATACATGTGCTGTGTGCTCACACCTGTGTAAGTAGTGCTAGAGACCAAGCCCTGGCCCTCAAACACACTGGGCAAGTGCTCTACCACTGATCTACACTCCTAGCCTTGCACGTGGGCTTTGTAGTTATCAGTTGACTTCTAGCTCAATTTCAAATAAACTATTTCAAAATAAAAACGAGAAAAGGCGGCTTCCCTTCTGTGGGAGAGTGTCAGCTCTGGATTCTCACAGACCTGGTGCGTTAACTCGGGTTCCCTATCAGCTTCCCTGGGTAAAGGGCCCACCTGTGAGGGGCTCTCTTAATCAGTAGTTCCTTGAGGTAGGAAGGCCCATCCTGAACATGAGCAGCGCAGATTGGGCCCTGGGCTGAGCGTGAGGAGGGAAGAAGCCAAGCAGCAAGTATGCATTCATCCATTGGAGTCGGCTTCTTTACTGCGGACGCGAGGCAGCCAGCTGCCTTCTCCTGCCCTGGTGGACTGTGCCTCCAACCCTGTGCTAAAATAAACCTTCCTTCTCAGCGTGGGCTTTTGTCGAAATGTTTAGTCACAGCAACAGGAAGGGGGAAGTAAGGCACTAGGCTGCAAGTCCACAGCTCAGTGTTAGCTGGTTGTGAAACCCCAGGCCAATCAACCCCGCTAAGCTTTCGTCTTAGCCACACAGTGAAAACAAAGACCTGGCAGGACCGTGACAGTAACTAAAGGAGACACTGCAGATGACGCTCGTCGCACGGTGTCTCAGTTCAGTCAGAAACTGGTTTTGAAAGCGGCTGTGACATAGATCCACATCTCCACTGCGCGGCATTGGGAGGAACGCGTCTTGCTCGGGGATTCCGTTCCAAGCCTCGTTTTGCTCACTTGGCTGGGCTGTTTTCTGAGGGCTGCTGTTCACCTCCATGGGAAGTATCGCAGCAAGTTCCCAGAGAAAGTTCCTTGTGAGGTGTTGTGAAGGAAGCCGAGAGGAAAACAAACCAAGCCGAAGCGGGGAAACACAGCTTGGGAGTTCAGAGGCACTCACGGTAAATTAAGTTAAAAATACAGTTGCACAAACAGATGACTAAATAATACACAGACCCACAGATCTGAGCTTCTTAAGTGCTATCTTACATAAGATTGTTCAACTAAACTAGCCCAGCCATTAAAAAAAAAACCCTCACATATGACATTTTTAAAAATAGAGAATCAAATACATCTAAATCCGTGCTGTTTATGTAACACAGATATAACAGATCTATCCAGGGAGGAGTTGGCATCGGCACTTATGGAGGAATGGCGTACTATGTTAGCGTGATCCCCGGATTTCTCCTACTTGGTAATCATGGGCATCTGCTTGCACATTCAGCTCCTGATGGGGAGGGATCCAGGACCGGCCGAGCCAGACTTAGTATCAGATGGGAAGACAAGTCATTGGTGACAGCACATGGACCTCAGTTAGGTGAGGATTTGGAGGTAGCGCTGTTCTGCATAAATCTGAGATTCGTTTGGTTTGTGGCCAGGCACAGATTAAGATAATGTTGGTTTGGAGGATAGGGAGATATCTCAGTGTGTAGAGCACTGTGAGTGTGAGCACGAGGATGTCTCAGTGTGTAGAAAGCTGTGTGTGAGCGCGAGGACCTGAGTTTACCAGCAGCACCCATGTAAAACAGAGATCTTCTTTCTGACACTCCAGAGTTTCTGTGGTGAGATGTGTTGGGAGCAGTGAGACCCCAGATCCTGAATTTCTTGTAATCCCCTGATCTGAGTGCCTACAGCTGCTCTGAGCACAAGACCTTCAGGAGTTCCTGATGGCAGGAGAGTGGTTTCTGGTGGGTTTGGCTGGGGCGTGGCTATCTCTATATAATCTTCCCCTGAACACAATAAAGGGGGCATTCTTGGGGAATTCAAGGATGACCCGTGTTGCTGTCTCTCTGTCTGTGTGTGTGTCTGTGTATTTTAACCTCCAGCTCCCTCGCCCGAAGCTCGCGAACTGGGTGCCAGCGCACAGAGTGCAGACACGGGGGCGCGGGGCACGGCAAGATAAGAGGCTGTGGTCCCTGGGATCTGGTGGAAAAGTGAAGAGAATCTGTCTTAAGCAGAGAGAGCTGGGGAACTGACAGCCGAGGTTGCCCTCTGACCTCCTTACATGCATGCTTGCACCCGCACACACAAACACCCATATATGCAGTATACCGGATACATAGCCCATATCCACACCAATATTTTAAGACATTGTTTGTTTTGGTTATCATTATATAATGGACCATTGGTATACAGTTTAAAAATACATAGTACTAAGATATCCACGAAACTTTACATTTCCTATAAGTGTGTGTGTGTGCATTACTGAGATTAAATCTTTTCTGTATGCTAGATAAATACTATGGAGCTGCTCCCCCTGTCCTATAATAAACCTAAATCTAAATCAAGCTACTGAAAAGAGCTGTTTCCTAACTGATATTTTAGGATCTGAAGCACTCTGTCAATCAAAATCTTAACTTCAAGGTCATAAAACCCTGTTTTTCACTGGGTTCTGTGTGAGTACCTGGTTTCACCTGGCTCCAAAGGCCAGGTTTGTTCTTCGGTTATAAAGACTTGTAATTTTTTTCCCCCGCATGGTTATTTACTGTCTGTTACACTGATTCTTCCCGTGGAGAAAAAAAAAAAAGGCAGCCATGTTGCATCCATGGGAAAAGATTCTAAATGTGCGTCCACGATATCAAAGCAATTTTTAAAAAGGGCACACGACACACCAACTGGATCGACTGACTTTTCTTCCCGGATGGAAATCACTAACAGGAACCTGAGCTGTTCCATCCCATGTACGAGTTGCCGAGGCGCACGTCCTGAAACAGCAGTTGCTCACCGCCCCCCCACCCCCACTTCTGAGACCATGCAGCATCAACCATGTCACCATGGTCAGGATACCACATTTTGGGGTCTGTCCTAAGTATGAAACAGGAATCCTCCTCAGGTTTGCCGTGTGTCCCGGAGGACAGTAAGTATGGCATGTACCTTATACAGGTGACGAAGGCTATGCCTAAACTCTCTGATGCTGCAGCTTGAAATACGCACCACGAGAGGTAGAGTGGCCTTGAAGTCCCTGGTGCGTCACAACGCTGGCTATTTGGAATTAGTCTTTACAGAGACTGATGAGTTGCCCCTGATCCTACATGGCAACCGTTCTTATGCAAAACAAAAGTTGGGGCACAGAGATGAAACAGAAGGTGGCCCCCACAATCCCAGAAGAGTGGTCTCAAATAGACCTTTCTCTCACAGCCCTCAGGAGGGGCCAACTGCCCACACCTCGAGTGTGAGCTTCCAGCAAACTGAGTCATTCTTCATTAGCCTGGCGCACCAGGGAATAGCACAGTTATTTAAATACACTCTTTGGCATAATTGAAACAGTATGGAAAATAACTCTAGAATTTCCATCCTTCTGTTTTCTAGGGGGAAATAATGTTTTCAAAATATCCTGTCTGAATTCTCAAAGATGGACGTCCTGTGAAACATCACCTGACTGCCCTGGTAATGGATTTGTTGGTGGCACTGGGATGCACAACAGCCTTGTTTAGAGTCAGTGGCACAGTGACCTCCCGGTGCTCTCTTCTCGTAGGAGATCCTGTGGTGGCTTCTCCACCCCATGCATCATCCACACCTCTTCGTCTCAACTCTCTTTTAGCCTATTGTGAAAGAACGAAAAATACTAAACCAGGAAGATATTAAAACTCTAACGTTACATTAATAGCATCAAGTCCATCTAAAAAGAGTCTATCAGAGGCTAGGCACGTGACTTGGAAGACCCTCCAGAGGCTAGCTAGCCATGTGGACTTGGAAGACCCTCCCTTCTCATGGGAAACCCACTCCTTGCGTCCTGTCTTCAGGGATGAAGGTGTTGTAGATTCAGCTCCACAGAGTGTGGTGTTGCCTTGACATTTAGCTGGTCACAGGAGCCTTCCAGCCCCCTCATAATCTTGTAAATTTGTACCTTCGAGAGAGCAGCCTGACTGAGTATGGCCAGGGGAAAAAAATTTCCCCATTGAGAGTTTAGTGGGCTGTGCTTTGCCGCTATTGTTGGCTATTTATTTGTAATGATTGCACCTCGGAGGAGGGGGAGGAGGAGGGTGTAGGAGACTTCTCTGGAATGACCTTCTCATGATGCAAAATGAGTTTGGGAAAATCAAATTCCCCAAACGGAACAATAATCAGGCAAAATGGCCACAAGGGCATAAACTTGCCTTTGGAATAAAAAGGTACTTACCAAGTAAGACTCATCACTGCGATGCTCCCAGCGTGAAAAGGATCTCTCCCCTTCAGTTCCACGGCTAGAGGTCAGCTCTTTTGGCGCCTCTGGTGTTTGTATATGGTGAGGGTTTTGAACTTTGTGACATAATCCTGTTGTCATTCCTGCTATGATGTGGTTATGGGACACAATCCAGGGAAGAACTGATGTCGCTGAGCTAGTAACGATCCCACACGCCTCCTGGGCCTTATCATCGTGAATGTCCCAGACATCTTAGAGGTGGGCATGCTTGCTCCCATTTAACAGATGACAAAGCTGAGGATTAGAGTGTTCACATAACTCATCCTGAGTCATCTGACTCAACTGGCAGGACCTCGATTTTAACCCACACAGTCTGACTCCGCAGGGTTCTTACTCATCAAGGTATATATATACCCAAGGAAAGACACACACACACACACACACACACACTCATACACACACACCATAGACACACATATATATGAGGGAAATGTCAAAACTAATTACTAAAATTGGTGTAATCTTGCTAAAATGCCATCATTTTAAAGTGTGCAGTAAAAACCACCTAAGACACAAATGTGGAGGTCCCGGATGTTTTCAAAATCTATCTGTTCTAAAATACTGATTTTTTTTGGCATAATTAATCATGGGCTTTTAAGTTGTCTAATAACCAAACTTCGTTCTCAGTTGTCTCCCGGAGAGCACGGCTGAAAACAACACATAGGAGTGGAGATGTGGGGCCTGTTTTAACTCACTGAGCAGGGGTAGGAGAAACAACCCAAGCCTTGTTGCAAGCCAGACATGGTGTGCACATCTGTAATCCCACTAGAGCGGCTCAGACAGGAAGGTTGTGAGTCCCGGGCCAGCGTGGGTTACAAAGGAAAAGAACTGACAACCAACAACAGTTTGTTTGTTTGTTTGTTTGTTTGTTTGTTGTAAATCCCGCTGCAAAGGAGACTGTCAGCCACAGGTAAGAGGGAAGGCAGTGTCACGGTCAGACTGCAACCATCCTTTGAATTCTTTTTATAAAGGACTATGGCAGTACCCGCAGACACACCCGGCTAGGATAGCACCGTCAGTGGCACTGTGAGCCCTTGGCAAGGACTTGGGGCATTAGGGCTGGATGCGCATGCCACCTGACTCCCTGGTCTGAGATGACACTTCTCAGGGCACAGACAACACAAGCAGAGCCTGCTACTAGGCGCCCCCAGGGGCTCCAGTTTAGCGCTTAACTGACACCCCGAGGGGCACCACAGCTGTGGAGCCCATGGTCTCAGGTGGAATGTCTCACGGAGCCTTTTTCCAGTTACTATTAAAGCTCCAACTGACTTCAGGGTTTATCTAGCTTTTCTCTGGTGATCCTGGTCTTCAGAGTCAGTTCATGTGGAGCCTGTGGACATCCACACTAGCATGTATCCACGATGAGTCGTCTGTGTGGATGAATGCCACGGCTATTCCAGACCTGCTTCACTTAAACCAATCGGCAACACTAACCAACGTTGCCTGACCACGCCATTTCGTCTGTTCACAACTGGCCACTTAGAGCTTACTTCAAGACCTTCTCCAAGTCCCCAAATATTTCTTGCAATTGAATTCTGCTCACAAGTAGGAATGGGTGGCCGGAGTCACCAAGGATGGGAGGCTGGACAGTTGAAGTCTAGTCACGGAGTTAGAAAGTCCGAATAGCTTTTCTTTCTCCGTGAAAGCATCCGCATCTTTCTCCGCATGCTCCAGTTTCTCCACGTTCAAGGAGGTGGAGAGAGGGGGCGGGGCTTGGAGGGAGGGCATTTCTCTACTGGTATGAAAGGTAATTTAAACTTAGCAGGAATCTGAAAAGAAGGTCATTTGCCCCCTTAACATTTAATTACGGGATAATCTCTGGTGGGAAACAAACCTGGTCATCAGATAAAGGTCTCCGGTAGGTTTTATTCAAGGAGAGGCAAAGTTGAGATGTTATGGAAAATAAATGTCATGTCAAAGGTTTGATATTTATTTTCAAAGCAAGAAGCCTGACCACAGTGGTTATCAAAAGCAGAGTGGACTTCAGGCTGCTCCGTCCTGCTGGGACAAAGGCCACGGCAGGCCTCTGTTCACTCGGGTCGGCACAGACATTTTTTGCAGGCTGTAGATAACAAGTTCTGAGGCACCAAGCTGTCTACACTATGCAAAAATGAGAGAAGACTTCTGGTTGGGCATCCTCAATGTGGAGAGAAAAAGACACAGACAGTTGGCCTTGCGATCCAGCAATGAAGCAAACAACCTTTTCTGTCTGTTCCCTCTTAGCAAGTCCATTCATTTGGGTGGCCCTGATGCCTGACTCCCATGGCTCAAGGGAAAACACAGTGTCCTCTTTTATTATAGAGAAACTTCTAGACATAACCTTTTAAGTGGTTCCATTAGTCCACAGAAATTTAGTAAGCACTTTCTACGCGGCTGGGACAGACGGGAGGTCAGTGTTTAGAGGACAACATTCCTGTCCTTTGGACACTTGCAACCAAGGGCTTCGGGATTCTTGTCACTGTCAACTCGTCAGTGCCTACAATGAAACTATTTTTCTGGAACACATAAGACTGCTGTAAAAGAAAACCTAGGCTTTTAGTAATATGCACAGCTTGCTGTCACCAGCCTGGACTTGGGCAAATCGAAGGAGAGCTGTCAGCCAAACGCTTGTCACCTGCAATGGTGATACACACATTAAGGTAGGATTTCAACTCATCAGTCAGTCTTCACTCCTTCCACAACCGAGAAAACAGCAGAAACCTTGAGATTTGTACCTAGCTGCCTTGCTTGGCCCTCCTCCCCTTCAAGTTGCTAGTCAGGGCACTAAATGGAGATCAGCTCTTCTCTCTATTGCCGATAGTTCACTAGTGAAATACGCTAAGAAACCTGGGCAGGAAAAGCATGCAAGCAAATACTTCTGTAAAAAGAGGGAGCGATTCGCCAGGGAGACAGCTTGGGCAGAGGAGATTGCCCAGGAAGCCTGGAAACCTGAGTCCCACCTTCAAAACCCATGTAAAATATGAATGTAGAGAAGCCATGCAGCAGCCTGCCCTCTGACCCCACACAAAGCAATTTAAAATGCATTTTAAATGGGGGCTGGGGCCATAACTCAGCAGTGAAGAGAGCACTTCCAGGTTCAATCCCAGCCCTACAGACATCTCGTCTTCATCTGTAACTCCAGCTCCAGAGGATCTGATGGCCTCTTCTGGTCTTCTCGGGCAACAGACACACACGTGATGCACAGAAATACATGCAAGTCAAATACTCATATGCAATTAAAATTTCCAAAAATAAAAAGTGGGGTATGGGCTGGCATGTACCCCAGAAATACAGCATTTGCTTACCAGGTATAAGAACCCAAGTTGGATACCAGACTCACAGAAAAAGGGAAAAGAACAAAAGATTAGGTACATATACTCAGTAAGGATATGAGAAAATACATATTTATTTTTTAGGAAAAATAATCTTTTAAATGATTTGTTCGCGATAAGAGAATTGAAAACAGTTCTCTATTACCCAGCCTCTGAATCATATTAATATTGAATGTGACAAAGAAGGGGTCAAAATGACTAAGATAAGCTTATCTAGGGGCACGAAGTCTTCTGAAGTCTCAGCACCTTCTGTGGTCTGAAAGGTCACCTCGATAAGACAGCGTTCAATGTATTACAAATGCGTGGTGCTTAGAGTAAAAAAAAATTCCCCATACACTAGGTCATATATTTCACAAGTAATGAGGGGGGGGGAGGAGGGAGGCCAAACAGTGAGTTCATTTGAAAGGATGAGGTCACCACTGAAGGTCAAAGGATGAAGCCAGGACAGGAGCCTGTGTCTTCTGCCTTGCCGTCTGAACACTTTCCAATGCACCCAATTTTTGAAAAATATTATTATTGGCTCCAGCATTGTTCAATGTACTTGTCAGACACACCAGGAAGAGGAGGAGGTAGAGAGAGAGAGGAAGGGGGAGGGGAAGAGGGAGCTTTTGAATTCTCCAAGTAGCCCAGCCCGGCCATGCTTACTGTATACGCTCCTCTGTGTTTGCTGTGGTCATCGTGGTGACAGTTGCTTGTCCCCGTGTAGACTGTGACCAGCATGTGACCTTAAGTGCCAGCCTGAGGCAGGTGGCCCTTCAGTTAGTTAGCTCTGACTGATCCCTGCAGCAGCCATATGGCTTTAGGTGAAAACCCGAGTCTCTATCCTTACCAAGAGCCACTTAAGCTCTGATTAGACCTTTTGATTAGTGATGGCTTGATTACAGGTAGCTTGAGGTTATTATCAGCCTCCAGGAAAACTTTCCTGACAGGTTTTGATGCTCTTCCTAGGGTTTCGCTGGCCTGTCTCCCAGCGGTTGCTTGACTGCTCACCTTCATTTTCAAGAGTGGAGACAACCTTGTCAAGTTCATGGCTTATAATCACGAGTGGTGTGGACTGACTGCTAACCACTGCTCTACAGATATCTGACTTGGCCTAGAACTTGAGATGAGATTGAAGGCTTCGGCAATCTTCCTGGGCTGGAAATGGTGGTGGCGGTGGGTGACATTTCCAGTGTTTAGAAATGCTTACCGGGTGTGGCGGTTGGCCACACATTATCTCGGCACCTAGGAACCCAAGACAGGAAGGCTGCAGTGGGCTTGAGGCTAGCCTGGACCCCAGGACAGAATGGGCTACGCAATGAGACTCTGTTTATAAGAGGAGTATTGTGAGGTGCTTACATGGAGATGCTGACTTGTCTATAAGAATATTGAGTATTATCTGCGCTATAAGCATGGGTGAAGACTCCAAGGTCTGAAATATTCAACCACTTCTCATTCATGCAAAACAATGGTTTAATTAAATATGACATTTATGAATCCAAGTTAAATATTAATTAATGCCAAGTAATTATTAATGAGCATGGAAGCTGTGAAAAACGGTAAGATAGCGCCGACTTTCCATAAGCACATGACCTAGAAAAGGGGGGGGGGGAATCACACAGAGAGCAAAATGATTTAAGAGATGTCAAAAGCTGTAAAAAAAAAAAAAAATCTGTCACAGCCACCTGAATGAGCTGCTGTAGATGGACCTGAGATAATTTCCAGACGCAACAGGCAGAGAAGACAACAGGAGGAGGGAGAAGCAAGGTGAGGACATTGCCTGGCTACGGGAAGAGACTAGATCCAAAACAGGGAAACAGTGCAGGGCTTCACCTGATGGGAGCACAGACAGTTCTCCAGCTGAGACAGGGATGGTCAAAGACCATGCCTAGTGGAGCTGGCCTGGGGGGACCATGAGGTTCTGAACTAAAAAGATTCTTGGTGACATCCAGCTCTTTGGCGATATTAACCTGGCGCTGGTGCATTGAATTAGGCAATGCATATGTCCCTTTCTCTTTCGCCAAACCCAGGACCTTCGCCTGATAGGTAAATATCATACAGTTGAGCTACCTGCTCAGCCCTGCAGTGTGAGATTAAATGGAAGAAGGAGGATTAGTGACAGAGAGCCCACACTCCCGTGGGGTGCAGGGCCTGGTGGGGACTCTGAAGAAGGGGCCCCTGATTAGCACTAGAACTTTCTATTGTTTCCTGAAGCACTGTTAAACCCATGGGGTCCTACAGACTGATCCACTCTGAGTGGCAAGTAGAAAACCTTATGACCTGAAACCTCTCACACAGGTGCAGGCTGACGTTAAGTTAAAACACGGTTGATTTGAGGGGGCAGAAGCACTTAGCAGTAGTCGGGAGTGAGAGGATGGGCACAGTTGTCTTGAGAGTGGGCTGAAGATGACCTTTGTTTGGACTTTTCACTCTGTGCACGAGTCCCTCACCAGAAGCAGCTGCCTGGACTTGAACCTCCCAACCTTCAGAATTCTAAGCCAAAATAAACCCCTTCGTACATTACCCAGTTTCAGGTATCCCCGTCATAGCAACAGAAAAAAAAAAACTAAGTCGGCTGCTATGTTGAATTTTTCCTTCTTACTCTCATATCCTTATCTCAGGACAAAAGTGCCAACAACAAACAAAAAAGGTTAAGCCTTGGTCTACATGCTAGCCGAAGCCATATTATTCCAAACTCACCTGCCAGGACAGCGGAGGAAAGTCCCTGAGAATATTTGGGATTCCTCTCTGCTTGCAGCCCTCTGTTGAAGGCCCTGCTAGAGAAGCCTCCTGGCTGGGAACACTTGCACGTGGATGTATTTATCGTGCAGAAACACAAGGAAGCTGGGTGCAACACCAAATAATCACGGGGAAAGTGCCAGGCAAGTCAAAGGTCCCAGAACCGTGGTCCTGCTGCCTTGCGTGTTTATGCATATAAATAACACCACGTTACTGGCCCCTGCAACTCAGGCCTCCTGGCTTTGGCACTCCCAGAAATGCCATGCCCTGGGGACACGAGGTTGACACACTGCACCCCGATAACACTATGTCTTTCCACATTCCCTACACACCAGCACTCAGAGGCCCTTTCCTGGTCAGCCTTGATGTCAACTCATTTCAAAATGTTGTGTTTTCAGACTTCCCCTTGAGCGATGCTTCCCCTAAAAGCCTGAGAAAGGGGAGACCCTGGCTTGAAGAGGCTGGGGTGACTATGGGCGCCAACTCCTTCCACCCTCTGTGTAGCTCCTGTTCCCAGATTCTCAACGCTCCCATGTTGGCAGAACTCATGCTTGATAAGTCCAAGACAGGGGTGAATAAGCAAATCAGTCCCCACTTCTCGATAGTCAAGCTTGAGCCTGAAGCACAGCCATATGTTTGACCTTATAAGTGGTGCAGCTGTCACTCTTTGCTCTGGACAGCTGCGGTTGCATCCTTCCACAAGGTGGGAACACCACCCCGACCTCATGTTGGTGCTCCTTCCAGGTGCTATTCTTTTTATTCCAATGCGAGAAAGACTCGGAGCATTACATAACATTATATAACATAGCATGCACCCTTCGGAGAAGACTGGAAACTGTCTGCTTCTCAAGAACTCAATTACAGATTTCCCTTTTTTAAAGACTTGAGGTAGGGGTATTCCCAGAGGCAAATCAGAGAAGACCCAGCCCTGAGGTCCACCCTCACCTTGTCTCACCTGAAAAGAAGCTAACCTCTCATTTCAGGTTCACCTGCCAATGTGAAGGGGAGGATGAGATATAACTTTCAATACTTTCAGATTCAATCGCCCTGGGTCTTTATATATATATATGTTCTTCACTCGTCTTTCCAAAGCTAATCCCACAGTTTTGAGAATCTGGGAAATTGGGCAAAGGAGAAAACAGCTACCCTACCAAGAAAGCTGAAATCCCAGTTCATGACGTCAACCAAA
The DNA here is from genome assembly GCF_014885135.2 of Alexandromys fortis. Classification (NCBI taxonomy): domain Eukaryota; kingdom Metazoa; phylum Chordata; class Mammalia; order Rodentia; family Cricetidae; genus Alexandromys; species Alexandromys fortis. The sequence goes on along the minus strand of NW_026067893.1, from coordinate 4,179,212 downwards.
AGGAATAGTGCCTTGTGTTGACTCAGCTCGGATTATAAAACCGTATGGGCGATAGCGCACAAATACAGGTGTTAAGGTGTTAATACCAGAGCCAGAGAGTCTGAAGCGTCATTCGGTGTGTTCTTTCTACGCGGGGGTGGGGGGGATGGTGGTGGTGTCATCTACTCTAGACTTAATGTTGCCCTAAACTTCTCCTTTATCCTCTGAACACGCTGAGGCGGCGTCCTTTTCCTTAGCTAGGGTGTGTGTGTGTGTGTGTGTGTGTGTGTGTGTGTGTCCAACTGGTCCTTGGCGTGGGCTGTGACATCCACAAACCTTCACTTCCTTTCTCCATCGACTGCACTTGAGTGACAAGACAGCTCTGCGCGAGAACAGCTAGAGAAGCCTTTCTGACAGATGCGCGCTCTGCTCCAGCAACCCGCTTGGCTGGAAAGTTTCCTCTAACCACTAACACCCACTTCCCATTCCCCCAAGCTGTCAGGCTGGCCGGGTCCTCTCTCGATCAGGGAAGGGCCAGGCTGCCTGATGGCAGAACCAGTCTCACGCTAAACTCCTCCAACCCCAGCAGACAGGCTGTCCAAGGCACTCCGGCGGCGTCTCAGAATGCCAGCAAGATTCCCTTCTCGCTGCAGGGAACTCGGCACCAGAGGTAGAGAAGCGCGGGAGCTGCGGGGCGCAGAAGGGAAGGAGAAGAGCTAGGACCGGAGCGGAGCGCCTGAGGCAAAAGGAGAGCTGGGTGCAGGGGCGAGCAGGGACCCCTGGAGGGGGCGGGGACGCAGGAGGCGGCGGGCGCCGCAGTGGGCGCAGCAGACCCGACTCCGGTGGAAGCCGGAGCAGGAAGGGGCTCGCTCGCTGCAGCCGGTGGGTGCCGGGGAGGTGCTGGCTCCGCAGTCCGCCCGGAATCTTTGGAGTCGCTCAATCGCGGGTAGGAGGGGGTGCCGGGTGTTGGGGGGTGGGGGCACCATTGTCGGGGGCGTGCCTTGGCGGCGATTGGCTGCTGGAGCTTGACGCGCGGCCCCGGGGGCTGGCTAGGGGGTGGCAGCGGGGTGGGGTGGGTGTTGGGTGCCGGAGCTGTCGGCCCCGCGCGCTCAGAAACATGCTGAGGTCCCGGCGGCTCTTCCAGCAGCGGCAGCGGCTCCAGCAGCAGCGGCGGCGGCGGCGGCGGCGACAGCGCTCGGCTCCGGCGGAGAAGGTGCCCGGTGTCCATGCCTCCGGCCCCGAGCCGCGGCTGCCCTGACCTGGCTGCGACCTCCCCGCGCGGGCCCCGCAGCCCCGGCTCCTGGGGTGTTCCCCAGCCGCGGCCCAGCCCCGCCACACCCCCCCCCCCCCCCCCCAGAAGGTGCCCGGTGTCCATGCCTCCGGCCCCGAGCCGCGGCTGCCCTGACCTGGCTGCGACCTCCCCGCGCGGGCCCCGCAGCCCCGGCTCCTGGGGTGTTCCCCAGCCGCGGCCCAGCCCCGCCACACCCCCCGCCCCCGGCCTCCGCAGCTCGGCATGGGCGCGGGGGCGCTCGCCCTGGGCGCCTCCGAACCCTGCAACCTGTCGTCGGCCGCGCCGCTGCCCGACGGCGCGGCCACCGCGGCGCGGCTGCTCGTGCTCGCGTCGCCACCCGCCTCGCTGCTGCCTCCCGCCAGCGAGGGCTCAGCGCCGCTGTCGCAGCAGTGGACTGCGGGCATGGGCCTACTGCTGGCGCTCATCGTGTTGCTCATCGTAGTGGGCAACGTGCTGGTGATCGTGGCCATTGCTAAGACCCCGCGGCTGCAGACGCTCACCAACCTCTTCATCATGTCTTTGGCCAGCGCCGACCTGGTCATGGGACTGCTGGTGGTGCCTTTTGGGGCCACCATCGTGGTGTGGGGCCGCTGGGAGTACGGCTCCTTCTTCTGTGAGCTCTGGACTTCTGTGGACGTGCTGTGTGTGACGGCCAGCATCGAGACCCTGTGTGTAATCGCCCTGGACCGCTACCTCGCCATCACGTCTCCCTTCCGCTACCAGAGTTTGCTGACGCGCGCGCGAGCGCGGGCCCTCGTGTGCACAGTGTGGGCCATCTCGGCTCTAGTGTCCTTCCTTCCCATCCTCATGCACTGGTGGCGGGCCGAGAGCGACGAGGCGCGCCGCTGCTACAACGACCCCAAGTGCTGCGATTTCGTCACCAACCGGGCCTATGCCATCGCCTCATCCGTCGTCTCCTTCTACGTGCCCCTGTGCATCATGGCCTTCGTGTACCTGAGAGTGTTCCGCGAGGCCCAGAAGCAGGTGAAGAAGATCGACAGTTGCGAGCGCCGCTTCCTCGGCGGCCCGACCCGGCCGCCCTCACCCGCGCCCTCGCCGTCGCCAGGGTCACCGCGCCCCGCAGACTCGCTGGCCAACGGGCGCTCCAGCAAGCGGCGGCCGTCGCGCCTCGTGGCCCTGCGCGAGCAGAAGGCGCTCAAGACGCTGGGCATCATCATGGGTGTGTTCACACTCTGCTGGCTGCCCTTCTTTCTGGCCAACGTGGTGAAGGCCTTTCACCGCGACCTGGTGCCCGATCGCCTCTTCGTCTTCTTTAACTGGCTGGGCTACGCCAACTCGGCCTTCAACCCCATCATCTACTGCCGCAGCCCCGACTTCCGCAAGGCCTTCCAGCGCCTGCTCTGCTGCGCGCGCCGGGCCGTCCGCAGACGCCGCGCATCCCGCGGGGACCGGCCGCGCGCCTCGGGCTGCCTGGCGGGAGCTGGGCCGCCGCCGTCTCCCGGAGCTCCCTCGGACGACGACGACGACGATGCCGGGGCCACACCGCCCGCGCGCCTGCTGGAGCCCTGGGCTGGCTGCAACGGCGGGGCGACAACTGTGGACAGCGATTCGAGCCTGGACGAGCCGGGGCGCCGGGGTTTCTCCTCCGAATCCAAGGTGTAGAGGGCCAGGCTCTCCGGGCGCACGGACGCCGGTCTCCATAGTCCCGGCCTGGACCCAGGCTCTGCGTCCCTAGAGGAAGAGAGCTCGCCGGGGTGCCCCAGAGCCGCTCCCCAGGGAAGAGAGGAGACCTCTGTTTACTCAAGACCGAAAGCAGGTGAACTCGAAGCCCACAGATCTATCTGAATCATCCGAGTCGTACAGAAAAGCCCCGGACCGACCGTTGCGCAAAAAGGAAAGTTTGGGAGGAGTTGGGAGAGTGTGGCTTTCTGATTTGTCTTGGGTTCCTTTCTCTCTGTGGTTCGGCCTTTTGTGTGTACTCGTGATGCACCTTTAGGTTTTGTTTTTTGTTTTATTTTGTTTATTTTTTTTTTCCAGGTGGGTTTTGACATATTTTTGCAAGGACCGGAGTGGAAACTAGGTGGGGAAGGGAATGGGGTAAAGAAGTCTGCCACCTGGCCTTCCGGTTCCACACCTAGGAACCTAAGCAGTCAGCTCCAGTTTGGGGTGGGGGTGGGGGCGGTGATAATTAGCCAGGAAGTGTTTCCTTTTGCTTTCTAAAGAAATTGCATATTAATTCCGGAGTACTGGTGTCTCCTGTTGTTAAAGCAAAGGGAAAAGATGGATGCGAAACAGACAAATCTGGTTTTGAGAAACGTTAAGCTATTCGTGGAACACGGTTCACCTTGCTTTCTCCTGGAGGGCAAAGCCTGTCCTCTGCGCGCCTCGGTGGTCCTGCTGAGTGTTTTCTACCTCACTCTGTGCATATTGCACAGCAAGATAGAAAGACTTGTTTATATTAAACAGCTTATTTATGTATCAATATTAGTTGGAAGGACCAGGCGCTGAGTCTCTCTGTGACATGTGACTCTGTCAACTGACGATAGGACAGAAAAAAAAAGGAAACAGTTGAGATTATTGCACATGTGGCTAAAAGCAAAGACGACAAAAAAAAAAAAAAAACAGTGGTTGCAAACGCCATTTTGCACAGTGTTAGGTATTGTAAAGTCCACAGAAGATGTTAACTTGCACAAAAAAAATTAAATATTTTTAATGGGGTGGGGAGGTGGGCAGATCTTAAAAGGCTAAAATAAAACTCAAACTCAATTTCTCTTGTCTATTATGTTATTGAGTTGATGCTTTACTGGGAAGTTACTTTTTATACTCTTATCATGGTACTGTAACTGTATCCATATTATAAATATTATTATCTTACATATTTTTATTATTATTTTTTAATGTCCAAGTGCCCACATGAATCTGCTGGTAAAATTTAGCACTCCTGTGTATATTCTATTTCCTTTCGTGTGTGTGACCAAGTATTTAGACTCTGGTGCAACTAGCTACTGTGTGAGGAATTGGTCCGTGTGCAATAAACACCAGTGCAGCACAATCAAGGTTATGTACCGTGTGTCTGTAGGGGGTCAGTGATGACGAGAAAGACAGACCGGCAGCCCCGTTAATACCTCCTCGCCTCAGTCACAAGCAAAATGCTCTAGAGCAAAAGGCATCCACCTCCCCAGAACCCCAGATTAGCCCTGAACTTTCCCAGTGGGATTCCAGGAGGTCCAGACAGCTGAGGCGCTGGGCGTCAAGGTGCCGTCTGCCGCACTTGACTGAAAAAGGCATTGTGTGTCTTCTGCAAAGTAGAAAGACAGAGAAAGTGTTGGGGCCAGGTAACTCAGCAGTGACAGCTCACAGAAACACGGGCAGGAGGGAGTGACTGTCTGGGTAAGGTTGCCCACTTGTAATTGGGCAAGTAGCTGCCACAGCTTATTGTTGCTTCTCCATTGAAAATCACCATGGGTTCAGATATCTCCAGTGGCTGCCTAGAATGGAAAAAAAAAAAAACCTTTCATGGTTAAGCAAAGATGTATAAAAGAGCTTCTGAAGTAAATATTATCTCTCCCGTAAGTAAGTACCTAGATCCTTTTCAGCTGACGTTCTGGGTGGGCAGGAAAAGCAAAGCGAACTTCCTTAACTTTCCCTTCACTTTCTAACAGAGTTAGAGCACCCAATGAATAGAGTATTTTTCATTAAAATTGGTCCCCAAGGAGCATATAGTAAAATTCCATCCTGAGATTAATTGTGCGTTCCCCAAATCTGTTTATTTAATACGTTTAAACAAGCTTTTCATTTCACGACTGGACTGTAATGCCAGCACAATGGAAAGTGTAAGGTTTTGGCTCAGGCTCCACTCTGAGACCAACAGACAGCGTCTTCCAGGCAGAGGCAGGACGCAGCAACCCGGTCCACAATAGCATGTCTGCAAGCTTGGGACGGTTGTCTGGAAAGGCTAATGGTGCTGCCCTTCCTGACCCCTGTGGAAGGAAGGCTGAATGAACAGCAGCCAACAAAGGCACCTCAGAAGCGTACCCCGTTTATTTTTATTCAGAAAAAGTAAGAAAGGGAGAAATGAAGAAAGAGGAAGGAAGGAAGGAAAGGAGCAAGGGAGGGGAAGGAAACCACGATGGTAAAGTTTTGAAAAAGATAATACTTAAACTTATTTTGGAAAATGTAAATCCAATTCAAAATTTAAAAAAAAAAAGCGCTGTAAGTTCCCTAGGAATTTCATGAAGTTTGTTCTAGTCTGCTCCCGCCCCAAGTATGCACACACATTCTGATGGAGGGTTTTTGTTGTTTTTGTTGTTGTTTGTAATGTTAAAGCGCAGTGCCTTTAGTGTGTGTCCTCTGAAGACCCCTGAAGTGTCTGGGTGCTGCGTGCTTTCAGTGTGAAAGAGGATGGGTGCGGGCCTGCAGACCTCAGGGGCGAAGGGCACCAGTGCCCTTTCAACTCCACGAACACATGGTATAGTTTAACTACCTGGCAGATGTGCTCAGTCTCTGTCGTGAACCAGAGGAGCCCTGTCTGATGAGGGACCTGTTCATGTTTGCTTGTAGGAAATAGGACAGCGCTGCTATAGGATCCTCTATGTTCCCCAACCAGGTGCTACAGAGATTCACAGACAGACCGTGTCCCTGATTCTGAATACACGTGAAAACTACCTTGGGTTGTTGTTTAGGAAGACAGCCATGTGCAGCAGGAATGGTGGAAGCTGGTTTGCCAGTCTCAAAAGTTATGCCGGCCAGTCTCGCATGTGAGCTGCTGAAACTGTATTGCAGAGAAGGCAGAAGGGCAATGTGTGTGCCGGGGGCTCTCCTCACCTTGTGTCTGTGTGTGTCAAATTGCCAGAGGCATGCACCTTACTCCCACAGCAGTGGACTGAAATGCTGTCAGGCTGGGAGTGAGTTTGAGCACTGACCAGTTTTGGAGTCGTGGGGGGATCAGAATTTTCCTGGACCCTCCCCCGAGTGCAGCAGTGGACACTGGGATGCTATGTCAAATGGCCCTTCATGAATTTGCAGCTCCTGAGCTTGGCCCGTGGAGTTTATTTTTCTGAGCTTTCCTCAGAACTGGAATTATTAATAACTTCTAAGTGCCTATTGGGAAATCTCTCCTTGTTAAGCATATTTCCCCAACTTATTTTAATTTCACATTGTGTGGAATTGCTGACTTCCTCTGGCATTATTTAAAGTTGCCAGGCAGGAGCTCTGTGCCCCAACTGCCCGAGGAGCCTTGAGAGTTAAGTTCGTGGCGACAGCTTCTTGGGAATGTTCTAGGAGAACGTTGGTCTAGAACTTCTGTTGCTGCTTGTCGAAGACTTCTACATGTCTCTGACAAAGCTGGACCTTGTGGTCTTAGGGGGAAATAAAACTCAGGAGTAGCTCAGATTAAAGGCATTGGCGCAGATACTGTAGTTTTCTTTGTACGTTTCTGGCTGAGAAACACTAATTCTTTTGGCTCCCTGCCAATTTTCTACTAATCAAAATGGAGAAGATATGCAGTGTTTGGATTATACCTAAAAATAGTTCCCTGTAGCCACATCAGCAAATGGAATTAAATTAATTTCTCCTTCTTCCCCGTCACTCACACTCTCCACGGTTTTTTTTTTAATTCCCATCTAGAATATTGCTTCTGAATCTCTTCATTTTAAACCTCTGTATCCTGAGTAGCATTGCTCTTACGTAGTGACGTTAAGGCACGCTCTGTCAGTCCATTTCCCAGGACTAGCCTTCTCTGGGAACACTCACCTTTAACCTACTGTCATTTATTCTACTGGCCAGGCCCTAAAGCATAATCCTGGTGGTATTATCATTATTATAACTAAATACTTCATAGATTAATTTATTGCATCAATGGTCCTTTTACCTTTTAGTGGAAAGAGGGAGCCTCTCAGTCTGTCAGATTTGGTCCTGGGACATTTAAGAGGCTATAATGACAGGCTACACATAGCCAGCAGCCAGAGGGGCCCATGATGGGCCGGCTGGCCATGAGAACAGTATCTTTGCAGGCATGCTAGCAACCCCAGGAAGTTCTGCCTTTAAACGTCCCCTTCACTCAGACACTGGGCACAAATCACAGCCTGCATTGAACCATTGCTTCTGCTGGCCTTTTCTGAGTCCCTTTCTTCTCGAATGAGCTGGAAATTCCGAGAGCGTGTGGTTCACAAGTTCTCTTCATTTCTCACACATAGTTTCCTAAAACTTTGATTTTTCTGCACTTCTTGGTGCACAACTCCTGCCTCTCTTCAACACATACCCTCGCTCATAGCTGTTCATTAAGAGTAGCTAGCGAGATGACCTTCTATTTCTGACACGACATTTTCCTATAATCTGTTTACTGTCGTGTTTCAATGTCCTCCCAAGACTTCTAGTATTGCCCAAAAATGAAGCGACAACTCCCAGAAAAAAAAATAACCCTCAGGTTATTGTTTATCCTTTCCCACCAAGCCCTCCTGTGGGTCCAGGATTGAGGCACGAGCCACCCTCCAGCCCGTGTTTCAGACGCTAAACACTGTCAACTTCTTAACCATTCTACCTCATTAGTCTGTTGCTGCCGTCAGCTGCTCAGCATGCAGCTCTGTGATATGAGCTGAAGTTTGTTTTGTTTTTTTACTAAATCTGTTAATTTGTGGGAATCGGGGTACCTTCGGAAGAACAGAAAACCTGCCAAACAAATGGCCCATGTGGGGCCTCCCTGGCTCCTTCTCTAATTGTGGTTCCTCCGCCCAGTGACCTTGGGAAAGTCAGCAGGCTTCCTTGCCAATCAGAGCTCTTTATTCACAAAGCCTGCTAGGTAAGTTTGCTGGTGATTCCCTTTGAGAAGCACAGGTGGAAGGAGTCCGCTCTCTGCCCAGCTTACCTCTCCTACCTTCCTCTCTGACTGCCTTCCCCTTTCCTAGCAACTCCACCCACTAAAATCCATGGGGCTTTTTTTTTAAAGTGAAAAGAACAGCTAAAAATAGCAGAATATATATTTGTGTGTGTGTGTGTGTGTAAGTGTAATACCCCACACTTCCAAACAAATCGTTCTTCCTTTTTGAAATTGCACCTAAAATTCCAAAGAAACCACAACTGAATAGAATAATCTGCTTCCCAAGCACAGGACTGAAAACCTGGTTGTTACTCATGGTGCAAAAGCGTTTAATGATCCCGAAACCACGGGTACTTGGAGAAGAGCAAGTCAACTTGGAAAGTCCCTCGACGCCACACTTCAGTGTTGAGTTGTAAAAGCTAACAGTGACTATCTAGGTTGTCCTTTTCCTTGGAATAGCCGCTGGAGATGAAAACCGCTGAGAGCCACAGGAGTTTGCCTTATTTTTTTTTTAATTTTTCAGCTTGTGGGATATTGTGTCTTTTTGTTCCCAATTTAACAAACAGCATCAAATCCACAGGAACTTCTGCTGACTTCAAATATCTGTTGCTCTGACTGCAGGAACTTAGCTGCAATACTGAGAGCCTTGTTAAAAATCCATTTAAAAATAGTAAACATTAATAGATGCAGCACTTGCATTTTTGGCAGTGTGGGGAGTTTTTTTTTTTTTTTTTTTTTTTAAAGCCATTATAGGTAACGTTTCTAGGAAAACATTCTTCCGTGGAGCATGATTGCAGTAAAGTGATCCTGGGCTCAGTCCTGAGATAAAGCTCCCTCCATAGCATCCCCAAGAAAGCCAGAGTCACTGAGAACTATTCTAGACATTGGCATGTGAAGAATCTTGAGGTCTCTGGTTGGTGATTCCCCAGTCTACGCCGGGTTCTCCCTCAATCAACGCAGAATTGGTGGGATTGGAGTAACGAGTGTTAAATTGCTGGTCCACCGTGCATTTTGCCTTGTCTCTGTGGATGCTTCCTTTGTAGCAGACTGGAACTCTTTGGAGAGCCTTGACTCCTGGTTGGGCCCTGGGGCATCTGACATGGATGGCCCAGTGAGATCCTCTTTACAGAACCTTACCAGCTTTACGGTGAGGAATGTGAGCATCAACCCCAGTCCTTCCTTAGCTTTCTGAACACGTAAGAATTACATCTTCACAGATGTGTCAAAGGTACTTAAGGTGTTTTCCAAGGAACCGCTTCTTTATTCTCTTTTAAAAGATTGTGGGTTTTTTTGTTGCATTTTCATGGCATTTGTGCAGGGGCTACAGCTCACCACGAGGAGGTCAGAGGACAACTTTCAATAGTTTCCTTCCATCATAGGGGTCTCGGGGATCGAACTCAGGGCTGCCAGGCTTGGTGGCAGGCACCCTTGCCCCTCAGCCATCCTGGTGGCCCCTTCCAAGGCTTTCTGTGCTCTGAGTGACCCCATTTGCTCTTCTCAGCAATGCTACAGCATCGCTTTCTGTTCTGCGGCCAACAACAAGCCGTCTCGGGTCCCAGAGATCTCTCCTGGCTAAAGAAGAGAGCAAACACGCCTGGTACCAAGTATCAGCTGGCACCAGCATGTTGCCCTCCCTGGAATTTCGTATATATGTATGTGTATATGTATGTGTGTGTGTATCTATATGTATATAAAATTATACATATAATTTATAGGTGTGTCTATATGTGTATATAATCACTATGTGTGTATGAGTGTATATCTATGTATATAAAATATATATAATTTATATATGTATATGTATGCATGCATGCATGTATGTAGTAGAAGGTCACTTGTTTGTTTCCTGCCCCCAGCAGCTCAGACCCAAAATAACCACACAGAAACTGTATTAATTAAATCACTGCTTGGCCCATTTGCTCTAGCTTCTTTTTGGCTAACTTTTGCATCTTAATTTAACCCATTTCTAGTAATCTGTGTATCACCAGGAACCCCGAAGGATGGTCCCACCTGTAGGCAAGTTCAGCAGTCATTTCTCTGTGGGTCCTGAATGTCCAGTCCTCAGAGTCCATCAAGCAGTCCAGGCAAGAGCAGTTTCTTGCCCACATGGATAGCAAACTCCATGAGGACCCTCTTCGATGCCCATCTCCTCTTGAAGTAGCTTGGTACTGCCAGGAGCAGATGTGTCTCACTGTCATGAAAAGTCCTAAGTTCTTAAAACATTTTAAACACCATATTCTGTAGTCTTTGAAAAGTTTGAAGAATGCCTATCCATCTGAAAGACATATCTATCCATCTAGAAAATATAACTAACATGACTACAAGCTTGACTATATAGATGATTATCTATTAATCTATATTTCTTAATTATACATTACATTTTAAAATAAACTACACAAACACAATACCTTAATCAAGAGCAGAAATATATATACAGTATAACAAAATTGACCTAAAATTTGTATCAATAGAGCAAGATCCATACTAATGCAAATATCTATAGCATATTCCCCTTTAAATGAAAACAAACATTTATAAACAATATTTGGGGATTTGGGCATAGTTCTTTCCAAACTGCTTCCTGATTTTTGTTGGGCAAAGTAATTTTGGGGGGTGTTCACGATGACCTTCCTGGTATTTTGGTCCATCAAACCACATTAGTCTGGAAGGAATCCATAGGTTCTCATCCTCTGTGGAAACAAAAGGAGAACCTCTTTTCTAAAGCAACATATCCTTAGACTCAAATTCTGAAGTCAAGATACCTTTAAAGTATATTTGTTGGTTACTTAGCACCTTCACAGTCAAAGAATTCAAAGAAAACACAATAATATACATAATCTAGACTCTGTGTATGTTTTATCTTTACATGGTGTATTTGTTTTTACTCTATTACTTTTTAATATTTATTTTATTATCTTTACTCCTTTAATCTATGACTATCTGTACTCTGTATCTTTAAAGACTTTTTTATTTTTTTAAAACCATTTTTTATAACTCTCTATACTCTTTTTCTCCTCTCTCCCAAGCCTATGTACATTTATCTAACACTGTGACTCATTTAGAGGTCTTTTATGTCTGAATCTGCCCTATTGTGTATCTGTAATTCTTTTCTGTCCAGGAGTGTTTCTTAAAATGCTAAGCGCTTCTAAGGTTGCTTTGCCTTCAGCTCTGCCTAATCCAGCAAGGTGGGGCTTGTAGTAGGAGGCTGCTTGCTTGTTTCCTGGCCACCCGGCAGCTCAGACCCAAAATAACCACACAGAAACTGTGTTGATTAAATCCCTGCTTGGTCTATTAGCGCTAGCTTCTTATTGGCTAACTCTTACATCTTAATTTAACCCATTTCTAGTAATCTGTGTATTGTCACGTGGCTGTGGCTTACGAGGAAAGTTCTGTCCGGCTCCAGTGGGGCTATATGGCTTCTCTCTGACTCCACCTCCTTTCTCCCAGCATTCAATTTAGTTTTCCCCGCCTAGCTCTGTTCTACCATATCAGGCCAAGCCAGTTTTTTTAAATTCATTAGCCAGCAAAAGCAACACATAGCAGAAGGAATTCCCACACCATATATATATAATCAATCAGTGTCACCAGTGCCTCAAAGCTCCGAAGATCTAAAGGGAAAAAATGCAACAGAGGTTTCTCTCCACCAGGCAACAGTGCAGCTCGCTCCCTGAAGGACACAGATGCTCAGCTTTTCTCCGGTCTCCAGTGTGGTAATACACCTGGCGGGGGTGGGTGCTGTCTGCACAACAGCTACTCTCAGTCCACACATGGCGGCCTCCCGTGACCGCTCTGCTGTGATTCACGTGCCCAGTGACTGCCTCTCTGAGTCTGCTCCCAAGGCACTCACACTTCGGGGATATTAGGCTTCCCCCACCTCCAGAAAATGTGATAATGAGACAGGTGCAGTTATGTACCAGACATATGGACCAGAAGGAAAAATTAAACCAGCTCCGTCCAATAGAAACACAATGCAAGCTGTGTTTAGTTTCACGTTTACTAGTAGCTTTTCTTAAAGAGAAAAAAAAAATAAACAGATTAAATTAGTGTCTTGACACGTAAACGATGTCTAAGACGATTATCAATGAGATATTCCATACATACGTGTGTGCATTTGCATGTGTGTGTTAATCCTGGGAAATCTGGGGTGTGTCTGACACTCAGAATCCATCTCAACTGGCAGTTGCCACTTCCCGAGGGCTGGTTAGCAGAGGACAGAGTGGATGGTGTGGTAACATAAACTTGAGGGTGGTAGAGTGGCGAAAAAGGCCATTCCCCGGGAAGTCACAAGGGGAAGAAAGCTATGTAAACAAAAGCAAAGCATTGTGGGTACTCAAGATGAGCATTCTGATAGGAGATAGCTGAGTGCAAGGAGTTCTTGTTGGTGCAGAAACTGAAGGTGTACCCGGAAACCTGGAGGAGCCTCTGGAGAGCGGGGAGAATGTTTATAGACTCTGCCTTCCTGACCACAGCAACTTACAAACCAGCAATGTCAGGATTAAAGCAGTGTTGTTGAAAGATTAGCCACCAATGGCGTGACAGGTGACCATAACTTCCTCCTTAATCTTCAAAACATAATTGAGTCTGTTCTGTAATCTCACTGTGCAAAATAAAAAAAAAAAAACTAGTAATGGCATCATTTCTAATATATGAGCTCTTTATTGACCTAGCTTTTTATTTTTATATTTTAATTTCAGGGCTAACTCAGAGAAATGCACCCTTAGCAAGCAGGTCTCTGAGTGCCTGAGGCCTGAAAGCCATGTCCTGCGGTGTAAGGCTCCTGATTTCAGAAAGTTTGTTCAAGGCACAAACACAGACCACGTCTGGGAGATGTACAAATTTCTGTTTTAAATTTTGTTTCTGCTTGCCTTTATCACAGAAATAGCAATATAGCCATTAAAGATCAATTGCGTATATCTGTATACATAAATACATCATAACAGCATACGGGCATCACAGCCCTCCTGTGCCCCTTCAGTCTTGAGACAGATTCCTCCTAATCATTGTATCGTTAAAGGGAGAGAGCGATCTTACATGAAATCCTCAGCTGCCCAGGGAAATTATATCTGTCAACATGCCTTCTGCCGAGGAGTTAAGACTTACGTGACAGCCTTTCCTCTGTGTGTTATATACCTGTGTGTTTTTAGGAACACACTTCATTTCCAACAGTGCTGTGTCTCTTTCACCAGCATACACTAGTGGGGAAGAGCTTTATTCTGACATTTTCACATAAGCATATGGTTGGGATTCACCCCCATCACCCTCTCCCACACCTCTTCTCCCTCTTTTCAATCTTTATTGCTTTTCTAGTCCAACTTTTGATCTAAATGTCCTTTATATGAATTTCACGTGACTGAAAACACGTGATCCTTAACCTTTGTGAGTCTGGCTGGTTTTTGCTTGGTTCTGTCCATTTTCCTGCAAAGTAATATAACTTTGTTCTTCATAGCTGCATAAAACTTCATTGTGTGTGTGTGCACGCGTGCATGCGCAGGTGTGTGTATGTACCTATATGTACTTATATGCATACGTGTACGTATGTGTGTATGTGCACCTCATGTTTCCTTCATTCTTCTATTGACACCTAGACTGATTCTACAACTTGCCTTTGGAAACAGTGCCGTTATCAACACGGGTCTGCAGGTGTCTCTATGGTACGCTGACTTGATCATCTGGAGCACATATTCAGAGGTGGCTAGCTGGGTCACACGGTTGCTCGAACAGCACCATGTTTCCAGAATTCTTTTTCACAAGATACTCAGTGCAGCACTTGAGACTGAGAAGGTAGGCGAGTACAGGGGATGCCTGAGCAAGGCCGTGTGACGTTTACGAACTCTCTGCCTTAAACACCGCGACCTATTTGGTACGAACGCATTTCTCTGCACCGCTTCCTGAGACTAATATAGACCATCAGAAGATCACTTCAATAATTTATGGCCCAGAAGACACAAAGCCTATTCTCTGCATTCTTTCCACACCCAGGGAAGATAATTCTAATGGTAAGGCTCTTAGCAAGCCTGAGGTCAGAACAGAGAGCTGGCTCCCTGAAACTCGGGGAGCCTCCTACCTTCAAGCCCCATGCTCCTTGTTCCTGTTGACCTGGCTGTCTTTATATGGCCTCCTCCCTCTGCTCTCATCCATTATTTCTGAGTTAATGGAAGCCTAGGGGGTGGAAGGAATTTTACAGGCTCCCTGCCACTCTGAGAAGAACACACATTTCCCGTAGAAAAGCTCCTGGTTCTCTTTCCACATTCTGGGTACCAGGCATTTGCCTCAGTCCGTCTCACTTCCAGAGACAGTGGTATTCCTCTTTCATTAACAGCATCCTTTCCCCCAAACATAACACATTTGTCTCTAGCCCACGTTGAAATCTGCATTTCTCTGATTTGCCTATGGAATGAATTTGGAAGTATACATTCATCATTCACAGTGTCTGGAGCAGCCTAGCAGGCTCAGCCCCTGAGAATGAAACGCTTTGCAGGGCCCGTGCAGGCTGCAGCCTCAAGAGGCCAGATGTCTAAGAGGAGGACAACGTTTGTCCAGGGAAGACAAATGGCGAATTTCATCCTGGCACCGAGGAACTGGGTTCAATATTCCACAGTTTAGATTACAGTCCTAGAGCAGAGTCTGAAGTGAGTGGAATCAACTGCAAAGTTGGACGTTTTTGTTCCCAGCCATCATATCATTATAATTGCCATGTTTCTGTATGGCAGATCAATTTATAGTATTTATTCACTTACTTTTCTAGTTGTGTGCTAGCCTTTAGGAAGTCTTTTTATTTATTTATCTTTATTTTGTATGTATGAGCATTTTGCCTGCATGTGTCTAAGTGCACCATGTACATGAGATTGGGAGCCACAAGAGGGTGTTAGATCCCCTGGAACTGGAGTCACAGATGGTTGTGATCCACCATGTGGGTGCTGGGGATTGAACCTTGATCCTCTGCAAAAGCAGCAACTGCTGAGTAGGTTTCCAAGCCCTAGATAAGTGATCTTAACTCTATTCTGTTTCTCTTATTTTATTTCATGTGTGTATGCTGTATTTAACTTTTTATTGTTTAACTGACTTAATTTATATATTCAATGGTACAATGTAAGATAAATATATGCATGTATATGTATGGATATATATCATATACTAATAATTTAATATCCATCCTAATGCATACCTGTCCTTTTGTTTGGTTGTTTGGTTGGTTTTGATTTTTCAAGACAAAGTTTCTCTATGTAACATTTCTGGCTGTCCTGGAACTTGCTCTGTAGACCAGGCTGGTCTCAGACTTACAGAGACCCTCCTGCCTCTTCCTTCTGAGTGCTGGGATTAAAGGTGTATGCCACCACTACCAGGCACCTATCCCTTTTTAAAAATTTTTTTATTACTTTTATTGATTTATGTGTGTGAGTGTTTATGTGTATGTGAATTGTGTGTAGTTGTGAATGTGTGTGAGTGTGACTATGAATTATGTGTGGTTGTAAATGTGTGTGAGTGCATATGTGTTTGTGTATGAATGTATGAATTGTGTGTGGTTGTGAATATGTATGACGTGTGTGTGGCGTATGTGTGTCTGAATGTATAATTGTGTGTGGGTATGAATGTGTGTGAGTGTGTGTGAGAGAGAAAGAGATTGTATGTGACATGTGTGTATAACGTGTGTGTGATGTGTGCACATGTGTATGTATGAATGTTACGTGTGTGGGTGTCCATGTAGTCCAGAAGAGGGTATTAGATCCTGGAGCCGGAGTTATAGGCAGTGGAGGCCACTTGATGTGAGTACTGGAAGCTGACCTCGGGTCCTTTTCAAAAGTCCTTAACTCTACCCTCTATTTGTGATGGAAACATTTAAAATCTAACTTCATATCAACTTTGACATATACAATATGTTATTAATTATAGTGACATGTCTTGCAGTCAGTCGTCTGGAACTTCTTCCTCTCCCAGAACCTCTGGGCCGTCCGACCTTTCTGGCCTCCTTCCTCTCCCAGCCTTGTTAGGCACCTTGTGAGTCTCTCTGGGAGCTCACAGTCAACCTTGTGTTTCTCCAGCTTGTACTTCTGAATCCTTAGCAGGCACAACGTGAACAAATACTCTAAAAGTTCATTTATCAAAAATCAGAAGTAGCTGTCATCTCAATCTTAAAAGATAAAGATTGTGTCCCTTTTTAAGAGTGACCAAAGACACACCAAACTCATATCCTGAAAATATCCAACTTAGACTCGTACATATTTATAGATGCCTATGTGCACATGCACCTGTGTGTGTGTCTGTCTTTTTAGGTAAAGTACATGGAATAGGGCCACAGACTCTCATTCAAAGCCCTGAGGGGCCGTATATGTCTTTTTTAAATTCAGATTGTTTTTAATTTTAGTAAGATAAATAGTAATAGAAGACATTACACGCTTCACTAAGTAAGGTCCAGGTCAGGATCCTATAATCAAATATTAGTGTCTCTACTGTGAAGTGTATGATTATCCATGCCAAGTAGATAAATAATGACTATAAATAGCCTCACGCCAGTTCAAGTCAGATTTTGCTGCCAAATGAGTTCAAGTAAGGTCACATTAACTGCCAAATGAGTTATGGAAAAAACTCTATCTCCAGAGCTTTCTGGACTTGGGAATTTGGCGTATGAGGTTGTAGACCTGTGTGCCGACATGTCTCTTTGTAGACTATCACCTGCTCATTGAGGGAAGCAACAGAGCATTTTAAACCTTTCACATATGGTCTGTCAATTCATCCACCGGCAATGTTATTCAGTAAACACAATGAAGCAATAAAGAGTTATTTAGAGATTTGGAGGAGTGTTTGTGCACACATGTGTGTGTGTTGCTGATTTTTTTTTAAACTTAGGGCCTTGTGCATGTTAGGCTAATGCTCTACCAAGGAGCTATATCCCCCACCCAAACAAAATCGATCTAAAAATAACTAAGAATCCTAGAGCGAATTTCAGTAGTGAGAGTCATCACAGCAATGAGAGAAACATTTAGGGGAAGCAACAGAAGTCATGTTTCCTAAAGCCAGTCTTCTGTCTGCCTGCACCAGCCTCTCAGGCAGCACAATGTCCTTGACAAGGTCAATTTCTTAGAACTGCAGATGGAAGACACCTTTCAAAACAGTCAACAGTGCTGCTTCAGGTATAGGTAATTGGTACAGCGCTTGCTCTATAAGCATGAGGACCAGGGTTTTATACAAAGTAACGCATGGTGGCATTTGGCTGTAACTGGCATGAATGGAGTTTGATACAAAGTAGCATAGGGTGGCATGTGGCTGTAATTGAGTACAGACCTGAGTTTGATACAAAGTAGGGCATGGTAGCATGTGGCTGTAACCCAGCACTGGGGAGGTGGAGGCAGGATGACCCTGGGTCTTGCTGGCCAGCCAGTGTAGGCCATCTGTGAGCTCCAGGTTCAGCCAGGCCCTGCCTCAAAATAAGTCAGAATCCGGGTGTGGTGGTGCTCGCCCTTAAACCCAGCATTCAGGAGGCAGAGGAAGGCAGATCTCTGTGAGCTCAAAGCTGACTGACCTGGCCTACAGAGGGCTTATATAGTGAGACCCTACCTATAAATAGATATGGAGAGAGGCTGAGGAAGGTACCTGTTATTTACTTCTGGCTTCCACACATGTGTACACATACAAGTACACATATGTGTGGGCACATATAAATATGTATACACACACACACTAATCTCCACTCCAGAAAGACACACACACACACACACACACACACACACACACATTTCCATGTGAAATAATCACAGTGTCATTCAAGCCCACCCCACCCCCACACACCAATTCCTACCTCAGATGTTTTCCACATTGGAACGGGAAGTGAGTGGTTTAAAATCCTCACAGCCAGGGCAGCACTACAGAGAGTGCCTTTCAAGCCGCCTCAAACTGACAGTGGTCATGTGCCTCCGTAGCTTCTATGACATTTACCTCAACTTACGATTTTCAATGCAATATCCATAAAATAAATATTTCTGAACTCACTGTGTCCCTTTACCTTCCTCTTAAAGGTCGGAGAGAGGAAAAGTAATGGCATGTCATTTCAGTTTCTCTTTTTTTAGTTTCCTGTCCTTCTATCATGCAGAACACGGGCTGGGGGTGGGGGAGAAACCCCTGGGAAAAAGACACCTGATTTCTAACCAGCGGCCCCATCAGAGCATCAATTTTCAATTTGACATTAACTAGGAAAGGAAATGACGAAGCAATATTTTTTTAAGTGTTGAGCTGTCACAGGGGGATAAAGATTTACATTAGCCCCTGACATCAAATCGTGATTCAGACTTGACAGTTTTAGGCACAGAATTTCTCCTCCGTGGCATTTTGAGAAGTGTGGTAGGAGAGAATTCTGAGAGCATCCCTTCTGGTCCAGGCATCAAGGAGAGACTTCACCCCAGCGGTTCCTTGAGGACCCTCAGGAGGGCAGGAACGACTACCACAATCCACAGTGGACTTTTGGTGGCTGCAGAAGTGAAGTGTGTGAGCAGTGACTGCCTCTCGCAGAAGGGGAAGGAAACCTGTGTGCCGTGCAAGAGGAACCCCAAATAGAGCTTCCTCCGCGGCTTGACTCCATCCAGCAGCTGGCCACCCTCTCACCCAAGTGCCTGGCTCCTCCCCCATCCTGCAATCTTCCTTATCAGGTTGTGCATCCAGGTTCTGGCTGCCTTCTCCAGGAGCCAGGGACAGCTCCTCCTAGGTCATGTGGCCAAGGCCTGTGGCGAGTTTCCCTTCTCGATGTTCCTTACCTCTGAGGATCACCGCTGCCTGCCGGTAGGAGAGAAGTCCTCGAACGGGATAATGACTGCATTTGGCTGCCTCTTTTGATGCTACTCAGTATGACAAAGATACCATGAGAGCCGGGGAAATGGCCCAGTGGGTAAAGTGCTTGCTTCAGAAGCATGAGGACCTGAGTTCAGACCCCGAGCCCCCATGTGCAAATCTGGACTTGGTGGCAGAGGTGGGAGCGGGGTGTATAGTGGACACATGCAGACCCCTGGATCTCAGTGACCCTAAAAAATACAATAAAGTGGAAGCTACACGGGAAGACACCCCATATCACTCTCTGGCCTCCACATGGACATGCACAGGCAATGCACACACTGTACACACATGGAGAAACACACATGCACCACACAAATGAAAATTACAGGTGCCCACATCTGATGCACCCAGGAAACAGTCTGTTAAGCCAAAGAAGGCAGCCCCTCCCAAAAGCCACAGACTTTTGTCCCATTTATACAAAAACAGTCACAAATGATTGGAATACATCTTGAAATGTGTCCGTGAACAATTTCATGCCCATGTGAACACCGTAGAGTATGATCACATGAGGCTATGTGGCGCTGGGCAGTGCAACCCTCGTTGACCAAGACGCTGTCAGGCTCGGCATGAACATACCGAGGACAGACAACTTATAACTTATAGAGTAGAATATAGGCTCGTGGTTTCCAGGAGCTGGGAGGGGAAGAAATGGTGAGCAATTGCTGGTGGGCACAGGGCTTGTTTGGGGGGCGATGGAAATAAAATGGAATCTGACGACGGTGACGACTCGAAGTAGGAGCTTGGAGTGAGCTGTTGCCAAACTGTGCATAGTGACGCATTGCTAAGGTCGCCAGTCTTGTTACCCGTTTAGCGTGCACACGCACACACACACGGGGGGGGGGGGGTCTGATAGACCCCTTAGCTGTGTTGGCATTTTATTCCGTTAACATCTCAGTTTCAACCCATCTTAGCAAAAGAGAAGGGAAGAAAAAGGATGGTTTGAGCAATGGTTAAGTTGTTTTTTTTTTTTAATTGTTATTTATTTATTTTGTCTCATTTTATTTCTCTTATTGAGACAGGGTTACATGTAGTCTAGACTGGTTTCCAGCAGCTAACTGACTGCATTGCTGAGTCTGGGCCTTGAACTCCTAATCCTCACAAGTACTGAAATTACAGCAGTGTGCTACCACACCCAGCCCTGAGTTTGTTTTTAACAGAGTTTGAGCAAGGCAGAATCTTAAGACCTAATGAGCCAACGTAATCCTATCTGACCCTCTCTGATTGCAGACAAGGAAGTTTCGGCTTCTGCTCTGAGGCAATCTTGGAGAGCGGACATGTAGATTCCAGTATGGTCCTGTCAGCCCTGTTGAGTATGTGACAGTCTCTCGGGGCCTGCCTCCAGCAGGAGAGCAAGACTGAAAACAGTGTGTGTGCAGCTCCAAGACCTCAGACCGCTTGGTGCCGCAGAGCCAAATCACAAGGCAGGAGAGCAGTCCGGGAAGGGCAAAGGGAAAAGGCCATCTGTGGGGCTTTCACGTGGGCACACGATTCCAGGAAGGTCTTTCACTGTGGGCATTCGCTGATGGAATTGGGCAGTCTTTGTAATGTAAATCTGTAGGGTTGGTACTGTGCAGAGCAGGGTCCTGGAAGCAAGTCTGGACGGGTAAACTGCTGTGTGCACAGCAAACTGTTTGCCCGTTGTCTCGGGAGAATCACTGGGCGTGGTGTGTGTCCTAAAGCATCACCGCTCTGCAGAAGGAAGTGTGGGTAACACAGGAGGTCTCCGTTCAGTTCCTGCATTCTGCTGTTTGGTAAAGAGCCCAGAGCTCACAGAGAAGAACCATAAGTCAAGCAAATAGCCCAAGGGAGTTCATCTAGTCTCAAGAACGGGGAAAAAGCAAGACAGGATAGAAAGTCTCCGTATCCCTCTGAATAACTTCCGACCAGATCGAGCGCCAAGCCGTCCGCCTCACAGGCAGGCCAGCATCCTCCCACCTGCATTGTTTCCACCAGGCTCCTCTTCTACCATCAGCCACTAATTCAGCTACCGTAGAAATTCCTAAGTCTCTTTTTCCAATCTGAAGGAAGTTTATTTTTTTCCCCATTTTCCTCCATTTCTCACCTTCCAGGATAGTGAGGGCAGGGACTCCCAGGCTGCTTGAGGGCTCGGCTTTCATGGTGGAGTCCTGAGTCTGACCTCTGAGGACAAACGCAGGATCAGAAGGGAGAGGCCGCTCAGACGTGACCCATGGACAGAGTTCCAGGAGCAGAAGTTCTCCTGTTGTTCAGCGCTGAGTGTGACGGGGCCGCATTCTCACACTTGGCTGCCGTCTCCTGCTTTCTGAGATTTCCAGCACCCTCGGTGCTGCTGGGCGCCACTCCCTTCCAGACTCACTTTCTGTCCAGGGGTCAAGCCTTCGTCTCAGTTTCAGTCTTTGGCCGTAAACCCTAAGCAGTGTTCTGACCTTGAGAATTAGTCAAGGATGAATAGCAGGCTACCTCGGTGGCACCACCGTGTTGTACGAAACTCCTGTTTGTGGCAGTTCTCAGAGTCAGGAGAGTTGTCCTAACTTGGGGACCTTTGCTCTTCAGAAATGACTCCTGATGAGCCATGGGACTGGTGTGGCTTCCAGCATCCTCTGCCTCCAGCAAATGGGGGCTTGGATAATTTCTGCTAACCTCAGTGTTGGGTGCAGCAAGAGCAGTGACAGCCGAGCTGTACCACTCCTTGGGTCTTCTCTTGCTTTTTACTGTCTGTGTGGCTTTAAGTACCCATGACTTTCAATTAATCGGTGTCTTCCTATCAAGAGAAAAATCATTAGCTCTAACCAAATGCCAGGCCCTTCATTGGATAAGGGAAACACAGGGATGCCAACCATGATGCCAGGATCACTGGGGCCCAGAGGGGGAAGTGACCAGCGCAAGACTCTAACTCGGTAATACAAAACACACAGTTCACCGTGGAACCCTAGAGAGACCAGGAGAGAACTAGTCGGGATGGCAGGGGAACCCATCCTCTACGGCACCCCAGGGAGATAAAACTTGGGTGCTTTTTATGAAGAAGAAAAGATGTTCCAGACACAGGAACAAATCTCACAGGCAAGAAAATTCAAAAGAGCAGGATGTGTTTGGAAGACACCCAGAAAATCGACATAGCTTCATCATAAGGTTTCCAGGCTCTAAAGAGGCGAGGGTAGATTGGAAAAGGGGTTGTGCATCTGATCAAGATGCTGGACTTAATTATTCTGCGAGGAAGGGCATCCCTGGAAGTCTGAGGGTAAAGAGCAAGAAAGTCAGCTTTAGCTCCATCAGTATGGGGGACAGTGGCCTGGTGGAGGACACACTGGAGAAAGATAGGGCTGAGGAGATGGCTCAGTAAGTAGGGTGCATGCTGTCAATCCCCAGAACCCACGTGGGGGAAGGGGAGAATTCCCAAAAGTTGTTCTCTGACTCCTGCGTGAGCATGTGTGTACACCAAAAGCAAACAAGCATATGTAAAGCAAACAAGTAAATAAATAAGCAAGACAGGCTAGAAAGCTGAATCCACCGGAAGGAAACCCCCTTTGAACAGAGTCGGGTGTGCGGCTCCAGACTCAGGGCTCCGAGGTCCACTCGCCAGGACAAAAGCCCCCTAAACAGCTGAGGAAGTAGCTTTGTGGCTCAGAGAGGGACTGAAATCAGTGACGATGTCTCGTTGAGTGAGACCTTTCAGACAGAAAACAAAAACACCAGGAAGTAAGTCAGGGAATAGTGATGCAGAGGGGTGGTCAGAGACTGTAGGAACCGGCTTTTCTGTGACTGTGTTCCAAACTGATGGTCTCTTCCGGCTTCTGAAAACACTCATCTTAGTGATAAATATCCCTTCTTTCTATCCAATTCAGACTTTAATTAATATGCAAAAAACCGCGGATTCTAATTGTTATTAAATCAACCCCCTACACACACTAGATAAGTAACGGGCAGATAGCTAGGGAACAGTTTTAATTCTTTAGGCTGGAGTTGCTGTCCTCACATGCCCAATTCCTGCAGGACCTTCCCCTCATCACTGAAAGTATGTGTTTGGCACCCAGGCCTGGTATCGGGCAGATGTGGAGTTCCTTACTTCAGAAGTGCAGCTGGTAGAACCAAGAGCCTGAGAACAGGAACTGCTGCCAGGAATAGCAGGGCAAATTCACCCACTTCCAAGAAGGTCACTCAGTGTGAGAACAGGGTGAAGGCAGCTTGAAGCAGATTCTTGGCACCGCCACCTCCATGTCTGCCTGTTGCATAACGTACAGCCTTGGGTTTTCTTGCCGGGGAGCGCTGTTGGCCTGGCATTTCCTGTTCCTCCCCATGATGCCATTTTCCAGCCACGCCCTGCTCATCGCTGCTCCTCAGGTGACCATCCCTCAGGAGCCAGTCTCCCCCCCCCCTTTTTTTTCACAGCTACCTGTTGAGAGTCCTATTTTTAACAAACAATTATAACCTAAGCGCTGTCATCTGTCAGGTTGTAAACGTTCGTTAAAAATAGGAGTCCTAGACATGCAGTCATTAGGCAACAAAAAAGCCGGAAACAATGGGAAAGTCACAGTGGGAGATGTTAATTCCATCTGAATTCATTACTGCCGCTCATCTTCAGCTGTGGTTGGACAGTGGCCGATCTAACAAGAAGGAGGGCTGTTGTCCTTCACAGAAAACTAGCCTTCGGGTGCTTCATGGCTGTGGTGCCCTGCTCCTGTCCTTAACCTGGAACAATTGAGGATATACTCCCCAGAGTTCTCATAGCAGTGGGATGGGAAATACAGAACACTGTCTTGAGAGCGAAGCCTACCAAGAAAGAGAACACTTGAAACAATACTAGCTCTCCTGGGAGTCCTTAGCTCCCCAATACTTCACTGTGTACCCCAGCACTTGAGGGAGGAGAACACGGAGGTAAGTTCCATTCTAGTACTTTTGGGGGATGAGGAAATGAGGTTCAGAGAGGTCAACAACTTGCCCCAAATGAAAGGGCTGGGCCCCTGGGCACACTCTCCAGAGTCTGCCTCTGAGCCCGGGTCCTGAGAGGCTTCTGCTGCCTGCCTGTCACTCGGAATGTCCTTCTGAGGGACTGAGGCAGACCACACTCTCGAATCACCCCCGTTAGACTGCCTGGTGCAAACCGCACTTGGTTGGATGGCTTTAACAGCTTGGTTTTCAGCCAAGAGAAATTCTCCGGTTTGTTTTCAGTGGGGGCCAAAGGTTACGACTGTTCCACAGCCCCTGTTCCCTCTAACTCAACACCCTGTTAGGACACCTCGGACAGCCGTTAAGACTCAAGCTATGAAAGAGTGCGAGCCAAGGGGCCAAGGCTCCAGCTTCACGGACTGACTGCATTCTCATTTAACCCCGATGCTGCTGGGTTCATCTGTTGAGGCCCCAATGCCCTTTTCTCTTACCGCGCGTGTTTTTTCTTTGGAGCCATATTCCCAAACCACGGGATTCCCCCCCCCCCCCCCCGCCCCAACTGGGAGATGTTCAGAATTCTACATTCACAGAACACTAGGACATGGCAGACTAATAAGCTCAACGGAGCCGAAGGCCTTTAAATAGCAGTGTTTCACGTGACAGCTTCCACATCTACCAGTGGGGGAGAGGGAGAGCCTTACTAATGGACGCCACTCAGACATGGCTAAACAGTATCTCTGAAATGCTGATTGCTAGGTGTTTGTTGGCATCGATCCAGGTGCCTATGACGACTAAGATGCAAAACTACCCCCTAAAACTCTAGCCTGAATGCACCCCAAACAACACAAGACAACATATGTAACCAGGTGTCCGGGGAAGAGGAATTGGTTCCACTGATGAATTTTTCTTGTATAATTATGTGTCTGCTACGAAATACTTTGAGTTACTATTTGCTCTGTTAAAACTCAGTGTTTTCCAGGCCTAGGTTGATGGCTCAGCTGGTAAGGTGCCCACTGCGTAAGCAAGAGAACCTTCCTCAGATCCCGAGAATTCAGGTACAAAGGCAGCGTATGCCCTCATTTCTGTCGGGGTGGGGGCCTATGAATGGGGACAGAGACAGCTGGGTCCCTGAAGACCATTGGCCAGCAAACCTAACTGAACCAATAAGCTTCAGGTTCAGTGTAAGACCTTGCCTCCATAAATAAAGGTGGCAGGCGATTGAGGAAAGTCGCCTGTGGTGGTTTAGATGCGACATCCTACATAAGCCTCTGGCATTTGAAGACTGGGTCTTCCGCTGGTGGCTGTTGTCAGAGGAGGAAGTGTGTCACTGGATCAAAAGCCCGGTGCTATTTCAAGCTAGCTCTCTGCTTCCTGTTTGTGGATCAAGATGTGAGTTCTCAGCTGCTGCAGCGGCACCATGCCTGTCTGCTGCCGTTTGCCTGCTCCCATTCGCCCCAGTGGCAGCCTTTTCTCCCTTGAATCGTAGGTCCCAAATAAACCCTTCTTTCTGCAAGCTGCCTTGGCTGTGGAGTTTTACCATAGCAAAGGCAAGTAATTAATACAACACTCTATGTCTACTTCAGGCCTATATACTCACACATGTGCATACACAACACACATGTAACACACACACTGTATTAGTTGCTTCTCTGTTTCTATGGTTAAATACCATGACCGAAGCAGCTTACTGAAGGGAGGCTCCTGTCAGCTGATGGTTCCCGAGGGGTAAAGACCGCAGAACTCACAACAATGGGCGTGGTGTCCGGAACCGCTGAGAGCTCACACCTCAGACCAAAAGCAGGAGACAAAAGCACATGGCCTTTGAAACCTCTATGGGGGTGGTGGCCCACACCTTTAATCCTAGCACTCAGAAGGCAGAGGAAGACAGATCTCTGAGTTTGAGAACAGCCTGGTCTATAGAATGAGTTACAGGACAGCCAGGGCTACACAGAGAGACCTTGTCTAGAGAAACAAAATAAAACCCTCAAAACCTGCCCCTAGTAGCGTACCTTGAGCAAGCCACACCTGCTAGCCCCACCTAAAGAGCACCACCAACTGAGAAACAAGTGTCCAAGACTACAGGGACATTCGACTCAAACCACCGCATACATACAACTCAACATTTTCTTTTTCTCTTTTCTTTTTTTTTTTAAAAGCATCTTTGAAATTTGATAAAAAACTTGGTTAATTTAGCTAAAAGTAACTTCGGCTGCGAATAAAAAGCTACATGCCCACCCCTTCCTCAGACTTTATTTCATAACTGCGTGTCTAGAATGACACCGTTCTGGGGGCTGGGAGAACCCTCCCATCCCCTGAAATGCCCCTACTGGGAGCCTGCAGCCCACAGAAAGAATTCCCAAGCTCCGAGAGGGAATGCTTCGTAAACTTCACAGCCAGCATCAGACTGTGGTGAGAGGAGGCCAGCGTGAAGGGTGAGGAGCGCCCCGAGCTTCTACATTCCTCCCTCAGCTCACAGAGCTGCAGATAACTTTTTCCACGGAGCCGTCCAACCCCTGTCCCTGCGAGACCTGGCCTTTTTTTTTTTTTTAAACAAGTCAGTAAACCAACGAGAACTTCTGTCAAGTCTGGTGTCTCTATATAAATGGGTACAAATTTAACCTGACACGTTAATTTCTTTCTAGAAAACAATTTATAGTCATAGAATCTCAGAGTGTTGGATGGGCCTTGACGGTCACCCAGTTCACAGACCAACCTCATGCTTTTGTGGCTGACTTCTAAAGAAATCTGTTTCCCCGGGTGTCTGTGATGAGGTCCTGGAGCCAGAACCTTTGTGCCTTCCAGCCTTCATCCCACTGGGGCAGATGGCTCCCAGCATTGTCTCATCTGGGTCTCTTTCTGGGTAGGGTTAGCTGGATTCTCCGAGGGAAGAAAAGCAGAGACAAAATGCTACCCTCGGAGCTAAGGATGTGGTTTAGCGGTGCATCCCCAGGACTGAAAAGGAAAATCCACTACTGAGGCAACTTTTCGTTATTAATAACACTAGCTCTATTTTCGTTTCATTTCCTTTTGTTGTGGTGAAAGAGTCTGACAAAGCCACTCCAAGGAGAAAGGGCCTATTCTGACTCACAGTTCCTCCGTCCCCGGGATGGATGGGGAAGTCACTGGAGCAGGAACCTGAGGGAGACGCCACTCTGCACTCCCAGGAGGTAGAGGAGAAGGCATGCGTGCTCCTGCTCAGCTTGCTCTCTGCATCCAGTAAACTCCGGTACTGTGGAATGGCCACCCCACCACGATTAATGCAGCACCCCCCCATGTCAAGTGGACAATTAACATAGACCATCAGAAACTCCATCTGTGGGGAGACCAGCTGACTCGGGCCAGTCGAGCTCCAGAGTCCACACAACGCACAAACGGAAGAACAAACTGAGGATGGACAGAACGGCCATTTCAAGAGAGAGATTAGAACAGGCCTGTAGTGTGGAGAACTAGAAACTGGCTTATTTTGGTCACCCAGTAGCTATAGTTATCACTTATATGTCTGTATTTCTCTTCTCTTCATAGAAAAGTCTACATGTGTGGAAAGGAAAGCCCAGCATGCATAGTTTGACTTTAAATAGATGCAGAACCAAAAAGTCCTGCCACCCCAAAAACAGGAGCTGTGAAGCACAGGGCTGGAAGAGTAGCCTGCACGGAGTGGAGGCAGGGGCAAGAAGAGACAGAGAAGGATGCAGAGGCTGGGAGAAATTGGTCCAGCAGACTGATGGAAAATCAAGGACAGCAGATTGCAACAGGGAGACCAGGAGGAGTCCAGTCTTGTAGTATCAGCATCCAGGACACTTTGTCTAAGCCTGGCCACCAAGAAGGCGCCATCTGCTAAGGGACAAGAAAGTTCAGAGTCTTGGCCCAGGCTGTGGACAGAAGCAGAGGAGAAAGATGTGATGTGCCATGAAGACCTGGAATAGATTAGGTCAATAAACGCCAAAACCTCTTTGCATTTGCCTTCCGAGAGTCAGTCTGCGCTCCCAAATCTTCTGCATCGGCCAGGAAGATAGAGTGTGCATGGGGACTTGGAGAGGAAGCTCAGTCAGTAAAATGCACCCAGGCCCTATCGTTCATTCTTTTCTGTGCATGTGTGTTGTATATATGTTTTTGTGTTTGCACAAGTGCACATGTGTGTATATGGAGGCCTGCTACAAATATTGAGTCTTCCTCAATCACTGTTGGCCTGGTTCCTTAAGGCTTACATCTGAACGAGAGGGCACCAGTATTAGTGGTCCAGCTAGCCAGCTTGCTCTAGGGATCCCCTGGGTGCGTCTTTCAAGCTTTAGAATTACAGTAGCTTACCACACCCACTCAGCGTTTACATGAGTACTGGGATTTGAACGCAGGCCCTCACGTTTTGAAGCAATCGCTCTGTCTCCTGAGCCATCTTCCCAGCCCTCCTTATCTCCAACTGCAATTTCTTAGCAATGCCTTTTCAGATCTTAAAGTACTTGTGACAACTGGCTTTAAAAAAAAATTACAGAATGCTTTCTGGAGGCCAAAAATTCCTACTAGATACTGGAAGATTAAAGTGTTGAGAGTTATGGGTAAAAAGAAGAAGAAATTAAAAATGCATGGAACACTTCACAGAGAATCACAAGGATCTCTGATTTATCAAATTAAAAGGCACAGTAAAAAACTATCAACAAACCTTTGGTTGACTTCAAGGGATTATTTTATTTGATGAACATGCTTTCATGATGAAAAACAGGCCTTTTTGTGGTTCCTTCTAGAACTGAACGTTCATTCCACTTTCCATGCCACAGGGTCTGCTCAGGTAGGGAGAGCCACGCACTGCCGTCTTCCCTGTGCGGAGTTTTAGGTTACCTGTTGGGCCTCACTTCGGTTTTCTGTCCTCTTTGTCACCATCTACAAGTTTTTTTTTTCTGCCCAGACAAGCTCTCCCTCCCACCCCAAGCCACGTGGAACAGGGGTCTGGAGGGAGGCTCGTCCACCTTATTTTTCCTGTGGTTCCATCTCATTCTCTCATGACTTCACTGTAAGACAGTATTTTTTTTAAGGACCTCATGCTGGCAAACAGGAGCTGACTTACTAGAACACAGCAACTTTTGGGGGTCTCCAGGTCTGTGATGTAAATTACCACAGTTTTTTTTTAAAAGTTTTCATAATCCTTCATGTAAACACACATATTTGCATAATTTCCAAGACTCGCGCGCTGTGAGTCCCCAGTTTCTCCAGCCTTGCTGTTGGTCATGCAGACACTAAGGATCTGCAGGTCTGAATTCCATCACATCATTTTGTCATCTCCAAACTTAGGGAGAGCTGGAACTCAAAAGAGAAGCTCCCCTATCCTAAAGTATCTTAAGCCGGCCATCTGCTTCAGAGGGAAGGAGACTCTAAGGAACATGACCTTTGTGGAACTGGATCACGGGGGACCAGAAGAGGTGAGTGCTTGCAGGCACTGGCTTTAAACTTGTTCTCCTAGAGGTATCTACCAGCAGCTTCTCTCATGCACTTGTAACAGGACTTCCACTTACGAAAGCTCGGCCTGAGCTGAGGCTTGTTCCCAACTAGATCTTAAAACTTAAATCAACCTGTTCATATTAATAATGTGTTCTGCCATGCAGCTCCTTGCCTCTCCTCAGTACCATCCATCTGACTTCCTCAGCATCTGACTGGTGAATCCCCCTCCTCTCAGATTCTTCCCCGGAAGTCCCACCTATGGTCTCCTGCCTAGCTATTGGCCATTCATCTCTTTATGGAACCAATCAGAAGGTGCCTTGGGCAGATGAGGTAAAACAGATATGTCTTCACAGTATACAGAAAGATTATTTCACAACATGAATTTTGTTTGTTTGTTTTGTTTTGAACACCCTCTGACTCTCTGGCAAGGGCATGGGTGAAAGTTGACAAAGTCAGCACACAGGTGGCTAGAGACACTGGGCACTGCCCAGGAGGGCAGTTTCTAGAGTGGTTGATCTCATCTCACTTAGAGCCGTGGGGCTGCCTGTCCAAATTTGAGTTTTGCTTAATTTTGGCTCCGTTTTAAGGTAGGAGGGGGAGGACACAGAAAAGAGTGTTCTGGCATATCCCAATGCTCAGGGGCAGCTGAAACCAAAGAGCAGGGTCACTTGACGCCCCTTTGAGCCTGCCCTCTGCCAGGCACGCCAGCTTGCTTTATCCCTTCATACATTTCTCCCGAGGAGAATCCTGCTTCGGTTTCTGCTTTTGTTATCTGTCTAGTCTGATGCGCTCTTCTAGAAGTTCCAGGCTGACTGAAGACGACTTTCCCCTTGACACTTGATGGTCACATGCGTGTGTATATATAGATACGTACATACGTGTATATATAGCTGAGGGCTGAACCAGGGATTCGCTCACGGAAGCTAAGCTGTGGGTTCCATCCCAATCTCTTTTCACTATTTCTTTTTTCTGAGAGCAGTCTCACTAGTCTGGAATTCACTGTTTAGCCCAGAGAGACCTTGAACTTTTGATCCTCTGTCTCAGCCTCCCAAGTAGTTGGGATTACAGGCCTTCCCCACCAGGCTCAGGGCTACTCCTCCTCCGTTACCTTTTATTGCCGCCTCTGTTATGATAATTCATGTCACTAACCTTTTCTCTTGGTTTTCACCGTTTAAAACTTAAATAGAGACAATCAAGGGAAAAGAATTTCAAACACGAGGGAGGGTCAGATGCCACTCATGCCCTGGGGAGCTCTGCTGCCTCGACTGTCTGTCTGTCTGTCTGCCTGTCTGTCTGTCTGTCTGTCAGGCTTTCCCTACAGCTCCAGAGGAGCCTCTTAACTGTGCAAACAGTTTTCTGGGAGAGGGCCTAAACTCGCAACTAAAATCATTATTCTTGTCAGCTGAGTGTCTCATCAGAGGCTAAAATATTCCTTCTCGGGGGTGGGACCCCAGCCCCAAAGCTACTCAGTGAGGTCTGGAGCTGCCCTCTTCTCTGCACATGAGCAAGTTTACCAGTTAGAATTCTTGCTCTCTCATTTGCATAACTTTCTCAGGCCGAGGTGACTGCGAGGGGGGGGGTTGGGGGAGTGCTGGATAGTCCGTCTCCTTCCATCTTTCCAGTCTGGCTTTTTGAAAAGTCAAAGTAGCTATATAAGGACTGGACCATGATTTGATTCCATTGCGGTTCTGATCAGGAGGCGTACATTAAATGTCTTCCTTTGGGGGAATTCTTGCTGTACATCGACATCTAAGGGGCGACCCCGTCCCAAAGGCCACAGCTTGTGACAACAGGACACGCGTGTTTATAAAACATGGAGAGACTAGATAGGGAGATGGAGAAGTGCCCAAGGAAGAACACTGGTTACACGAACGTGAGGACCTGAGTTCGGATCCCTGGCACCCACGTAAAGAGCTGGGAGTGACTGCAAGAGCCTGTGACTTCAGCAGTGACAGACAGGGGCAGTCCCTGGAGCTCCAGGGCTAGCCAGCCCAGCCAAAAAATGGTGCGCTCCGGTTTAGGCGAGAGGCCCAGTCTCCGGGTGAGAAGGTGATACAGCAGGCTGCAGGGTGGCCTCCAGGGGCAGGCGTGGATACACCTGCATACACTCTGCATCAAACACACGAAAATAAACAACACGAGTGCAGGGAAGCCAAGGTGGACAGAGGTGTGGAGGCACCTGCGGAAGAGACACGCTGCAGCCTGGAGTGTCTGCGCCCATCAGAAAAGGGATACGGAGGGACAGCCTGGAGTGTCTGCGCCCATCAGAAAAGGGATACGGAGGGACAGCTTGGAGTGGTCATCTGCCAAGGGACACTGTGAACAGAGACAAGAGGGGAAAAGCCTTGATGTGTCTGACCCACTAACAACCCTTGAGGTGGGGTCCACTTTCAGGGAGAGCCCCTTCCAGGCCACTTAGATATGTGGGATGTTAAGTAAGTGTGTGGGGTGTCACCAAGTCAGTAAAACCTACCTTTTGTCTTCTCTTTGGGGGACTTTCAAAAGCAGCACATGTTTAATTTTAGATGCGCTATTCTTTATTCTGGCCACATTAGTACTTTCTTTCTTTCTTTGAGACAGGATTTCTCTGTAGCTTTGGAGCCTGTCCTGGAACCAGCTCTTGTAGTTCAGGCTGGCCTCGAATCACAGAGATCCACCTGCCTCTGCCTCCCGAGTGCTGGGATTAAAAGCATGTGCCGCTACCACCTGGCCTCACATTAGTACTTTTTAAGTATCTTTTATGTGTACTGATGTTTTGCTTGCATGGGTACCCCGAAACCGGAGTTCTCGACAACTGTGAGCTGCCATGTGGGTGCTGGAAATTGAGCCTGGGTCCTCTGGAAGAACAGCCAGTGCTCTTATCCACTGATTAATATCTTTATTATTAAGGCCCCTTCTTAATATCTTTAAATGAATATATGTACGTTATGGATAGGAAAACAGCCTTTCCAGCAAACCTTCTTAGGAGTTTTCACAAAAGCATATGGCATACCATCACAAATACAATCAAAATACTGAAGTTCCTGCACCCTCAAGCCCCTCTATGGTTTTTGCAGGGAACCCTTCCCTCTCACCTCTGGTCCTCGGCAGTCCCGGGTCCAGGTCTGTTCACACATGTGGCCTCTCCTAGAATGCACATCCTGTGGCTGTGCTCTCCCACGCCCTCACTTCCTACCAAGCACCCAAGACTCACGACTACCACTGGAGAGCACTTTCTGTCGTTGAGTAGATGTGCCCAAGTGTGCTTGTCTACACGCAAGAGAAGGACATCTGGGAGGTGTCTACATTTTGGCAGTTGCAAACAGAATCTTCCTGGGCACCCTATTCAGGTTTGTGTGTGAGCCTACATTTCCATTTGTATACATACTTAGGCGTAAGTCTCGCTAACTACGTGACTGCTGGCCCATAATAAATGTACGCCTAGTTTTATGTTTTCAGAAAAGAAAAGGAGACCCTGCCAAGCTATTTTCCAAAGTTATTGTCCTATTTTGCGTTCCCACCGCCAGTGTGTGAGCTCCAGCTTCTCTCTATGTGCTTGCCAGCACTTGGCGTTGTCATTTTGAAAATGTTTAGCCATGTTAGTCTGTGTTGCTGTAGTTTGCATTTTATCTTGCATAATAGTGAGCATATTTTTATGGAACTGGTAAGTTTTTAACTCTCTTGGCTACACGGAACCAGCTCCCCAGTGCTCTCGGGGGTATGTGCCGTGCCTAGAGGCATCTTGGTCTCTCCGTTGGGTGTGTTCTACTCGCTTCTAGGGGTTGGGTGTCATGGGTGACTCTGGGTTTGTATTATTAATTAGAAATCGCACTACAGACCTGTGCTTGTATCAACTCCTGAAAACCCTGAGCTCAAGAGGCCACATGCACCACGCTCTCACCTCAGCGTTCAGCTGTAAAATAATAGACAAAGGAAACATCAGTAGCTGTGGCCACTTGGGGCTCTCTCAGGCTTTGCTTCCTGGGACCTTTGGGTGCCATTCTGTTCTCCAGCATCACAAGGAAGTCATTCATGAGCCATTTGGGGTATACCAAAGGTCGGTGTGGATTTAAGACCCCTGGCCGCTAAACACCAGAGATCAATTTTAAGAAGCAATTGAGAGACAGATCCACCTAGGGAGACTGTGACTTCCATTAAAGGCTGCTTGTAGAGTCTACTCATTTTGAGATTTAGATTTAGATTAGTGCAGAAACAGAGCCATGTCTAGTCTGTAAGACCCAGAAGTTTACCTTCAGAGTGGATGTAGAAAGAGCAAGGAGAGGCTGGGCAATGGCTTCCTCTGTAAAGTGCTCCCACACAAGTACAAGAATACGAGTTCACATCCCTGGCGTTCTGTAAAGTGCTCACCACACAAGTATGAGAATCCGAGTTCACATCCCTGGCGTTCTGTAAAGTGCTCACCATATGAGTGTGAGAATCCGAGTTCACATCCCCGGCGTTCATTGAAAGGCAGGAGCTGGTGGAGCAGCCTGCAATTCCAGCTCTAGAGAGGTGGAGGCAGGCAGATCTCTGGGTGGGGGAGTCTGGCCAGTCAATCTAGCTGAATCCTCAAGCTCCAGGTCCAGTGAGAGACTCTGTCTCAATAATAAGATGGAAAGTGACTGAGGAAGAGCATACATGTGCATACACAGGCACACACATGACACATAACACACAGCAAACACATGGCACGCACACATGACACACACATACATGTGCCACAAGGCACACACATGTCCCCTCATGGCACACATGCACACACACATGACACACACGGCAGGCACACACACACACACACACACACACACACACACACACACACCATGGGGGCCAAGCAAAGAGGCAGAAGATACAAGTGACCACTTGCTTGCTAAAGCCAAACACCACTCTGAAGCATTCTCACTGCAATTACCAGTTATGCTGAGGAAACCTTCATTTAAGGACAGCTGTGTGGCTGTTCCTCACAGCTCTCTGCCAGAGGCTTTGGCAGACACGGAAGAGGCTCAGGCTATGGCACCTGCCCTATTGGAGTCCATCTTGGCACAAAGAAACGCCGGAGGTCACTCTGCTAACACGGAGTCACCCGTTAGCTGGTGGTTCACAGCCAGAACTACCAGCTCCTGGCAGGTTCACACCCTCGCAGCCACACTCCCACACAGCCACCCCAAGTGCTCTCTTGAGTGCGTCCCAATCTTCCCGTGGTCAATGACACTTTCCAAAACTCCTAGCCCACTGTAGACCAACACATGACATGATGCCTGCAAGTCACAGCAATGCCGACTTCTCGTGCAAGACTTGAAACGCTTTCTCCCAACCTCTGCGGCCATCTCACTGTTGACTGGGAGCAGTAATACACAGCCATCGACAGCATTGGTCACAGGCGGCACTTTGGCAGCGAGGAAGAAGAGGACGCAGAGTGCCCACTGCAGTTGACGATCAGTTCATTTACCAAGGCCTGGGGCTGCGGCAGTTACACAACTGAAGAAGTAACATGCTCTCAATCCCCACCCGCGTGCACTGTTGCCACCCAGATCCTCTTCCTCCATGATCTGTTTTCTGCTCAGCCACTGGATGAGTGGAGGAATCAAGGCAGGGGAGGTGCAGGGTTCTCAAGTGATGGAGACCCATTCAGAATGCCAACGAGGGTGTGGCTCGGCTTGCCTCCCTTCACTCGGGTCACCTCAAGCTGATTCATCCTGTCCACCCTGCTTGCCCCTCTGTGAACTGAGATTCTCACACCTTGTGTGGTTTTCACTGGGTGGAACCCGCCACGTAACATTACGGTCAGGGCACTCACCTACAACCTAGGACTTCTCTAATTAGTGTTTCCAGCTCACTGAAGTAGGGCTTGCAGTGATCCAAACCTCAGTTCTGGCAGCCCCAGTCACCATACGGTGGCCAGGTGAGATTTTCATGTCCATTCTGTGGCCAACTGTAAACCAGTGACCTGGAGAGGAGTCACCGCCCACAGCAGCCCTGGGTATCTGTCTCTCTGTGAAAAGCATTTTATTTTAAGAAACAGAGGGAACCGTCATAGTGGGAACTCTCCTACAAGTAGGGGTGAAACTTCAGCAGGAAGAGGATGTCAGCGTTCTCAACGCTGCAGTCAGCTAGTTTTATTGAGAGAGAGTGAGAAAAGACAGCCGGAAGTTCCTGCCCTAGTACTTTTGTGAGCAGTGCTGAACCTTTTGCAGAACATGGCTACAGAAATTGTCTCAGTGACTCATGATTTAACTGCTCTCATGAAAGAACATGAAAAAAAGAAGAATTCAGTGTGTTTAGGTCATTGGCGTGGTATTTTTAGCACTGGTATTGGTGTTGTGGTTTTTGATTACTCAATAAGACAGGAAATGAATTTGACCTCAAGATGTAATTGCCATACAGAGGTGGAAAGGTTTGCGCCTTCCTTTCTGGCACTTTGACATAAACCTCTGAGAAATCAACGTTGGCGTTGAGCTACGGTGAGCAGAATGGCCCCTCAGCTTATCTTCTGACCCACTTCTCTGATGTCCATTGACCGGCAAGCTAAAATACTCACTGGGCTAAGAGAGCGTCCCCTGGTGACAATGATTGATTACCCTGCAAACATAAAGGCCCGAGCTGGTATTTCCAGACCACACATAAAAACCAAGCATAGCTATGTGTGCCTGTAGCCCCAGCAATGGCTGGGCAGAGGAAGGAACCTGATAACCTGCTCTCGGGTCAGCCACACCGAAAGAGTGACAGCTTCAGCCTCCAGTTCAGTGAGGGATCCCATGTCAAGGCAGAGGTGGACAGCAGCAGAGGAAGACACACAAGACCCTGCTCCGACCCCCACGGTACACATGTGCCACACAAACACACACACGCGCGCACATGTGCACACACACAGCTCTCTTTCGCTCAGAAGTCTGCACAGGTAACTAATAATATACCTGAGAGAGTTTGCCTTGTTAAATGGGACTCTCAGTTTTATCTTTCTGTCCCTTTATTTATAAAAGGTCCTGGAAAGATGGCTTTCTCATGGTCATTAGCCAACAAGTTACAAAAACAAGAGCTTCAACTTCAGATCTAATGGGTGGCTTTTTTCAGATTTGTCTGTCTTGATTCCTCATAAATTCTCATAGTACAAGTTGACCCCTATTCCTTCAGACCGCCGTTCTCCAAGGTCCACCGTGGTGTTACACAGAAATCTTCCTTCCTTTCAGACCACCATTCTCTGAGTTCCACCGTGGTGTTACAGAGAAGTCTTCCTTCCCTTCGGACCACCGTTCTCTGAGTTCCACTGTGGTGTTACACAGAGATCTTCCTTCCTCCGTGTGCTCCTCCACCCCACTTCTACACTACTGAAGTTCAGAGAGAAGCAAACAGCACAGCCCAGGGAAGATGAGATAGGAGACACTGTGGAGAAATGTAGTGTGCTTTTGTTTCATTTTGTTGATATGTGTGTGGTGGGGGGTGTTTACACATGTTTGTGAGCTCCTTCACACACAAATGTGTAAGCCAGAGATGTGCATCAGGCATATTCTTCTATGTCAGACAGGCTCTCAGTGAACCTGGAGCTCATCGGCTCATCTAGACTGGCTGGCCAGAGGTCCCCAAGGGCCGTCTGGTCTTCACCTGTGTGCCACTGGGCCTGGTTTTTAGCATGGTGCTGGGGATCTGAATTGGGTCTTCATTCTTGTACACTAAGTTATCGATTTAGCTATCTCCCCAACCTAGGGCTGTCTGTTTAATTTAATTTATTGTGTTATATGGAGGGGGACACACGCTCTGGCATGAAAGTGCAGGTCAGCAGACAACTTTTAAGCATTGGTTCTCTCACTCCTCCCTGTGGATTTCAGGCAGCAAACTCAGGTGCTTAGGTTTGGTGGCACCACCTTAACCTGCAGAGCCGGCTCCCTAGACCTGTCCCGAGTTTTAGTGCGCAGGAGAGATATCGAAGACTTTACCCACCCCTGTTCCAAGGTGGGCAGAGATGCCAAAGCCTGAAAGGAAAGATGGAAACTTCTGTGGGGAATCCGGGCAAAAATTATGAATGTTCCTGACACCTGGAAAGGCAGTCTAGACTTGGGAGCAGTTGTCTCGGTTTCCACTACTCTGTGTGTGTGTCCCATTTTCTCTGCTGGGGCGGCTCTGACTTCCTTCCTAACCCTGATTCATTTGCTTAGTTCCACAGCAGCCACTGTCTCCTAGTTACGACAGATACATATTAACAGGGGCTGCAAGCCTGTCTGCAGCTTCTGCTGCTTGCCACCAACTGGAGCGTCTACGCTCAGCAATTACTTGGTTTAGTTCCACCTCTCCATCCCCCATCATGCCTCGCGGTTATTTCTCTTTGAAATCCATTCGGGTCTGCAGCCCAACTACCCTGGCAGCACTGACTCTATCCTGAAATACGTTTGAGCCCATTCGCTTCTGTCAGCGTCCGCTTCGAGTCCTTTCCTCCTGTCCTTGTTGATTCAACTTTCTTCTGTTTAATATGTAAATTGTTCATATGGTGACCAGAGACTCCACGTGACGTTGCTTTGCTACATGGTTGATTTTTGACTGATTGCTGATGATGGTTGGGGATTATGTCTAACAGGAATGAGTCAGTGGGAGAATTTCACATGAGATCCTGTAAGGTCTTGTCTTTGACATTCATTCATGACAAAGTCCCACGTACTCCAAAAGCCTGAAGCTATCCAAGGGCATGTACCCAGATGGCAGCCTTGGGAAGCCCCAGAGGAAAGACACAGCATCTGGGATGCCACTCAGCGGAAACCTGTCCTCAGGGCTTTGACCTTGGTGGAGTAGTGGCTGATGGAGGATTTTTAGAAAGAGTACCTGCAGAATCAATTGCCCAGACAAGTGCTGCTTCCCCTGGGTGGGAGAGGCTGCGGGAGGAAGGAAAAGGCCTAACCTCCCCTCCCCCCCCCCGAGGTCAAGGCCACTCTGCACACACTGTGCTTCTCTACAGCAAAGAGGGCGATGTTGTTCTAGAGAACCTGGCAACTAACTGAACAGTAGCCAGAATGCCCTCTCCCTGGAGAAGAGATAAGGACAATGTGACTCATAAAATAAATCATTCCGAGAAAAGGGCTTCAGTTAGCACGCAGTATATTTGTTCCACTTTTTAATTACATTTATCAGTCATAAAATCATTCACAAACTATTTACATCATTGGCCATAACCTGTAAACCCAGGGCCAATAGACAAGTTACTCTTGGAGTCAAAGACAAACACCTTAAAATTCCCAAGAAGTTTGGGCACAGTTCGCTATATGAAGTCCTCTCTTCCTCTCTCCAGTCCATGGGAAGGGAGGAAAATATGTGCAGGTTCATGAATCGCCTCTGGGGAGATTTTGGTTTGTGCCACTTGGAAGGAATGGTTCCTAGGAAGGGAACTTAGCTGAGGAGCGATGGGGACCACTGAAATAGATGCTGTTTGGTCCAGCTGATGCCCAGACTTCTCCCTAAAGCCTTCTCAAGCCATATCACCAGACAGGGATGAGGAATGAAGTTGGAGAGTGGGTTAAATGTCTCCCTTTTGAATGTTGAAGATACTTTTCTGACCTCACGGTGTAGTTAGAGGAGAATGAACTCCATCCACACCAACTGTTCTCACCTAGACTTCAGTGTAAGAACTCTCCAATCCAGAAATAAACTAGAGTCACTGTGAGAGTAAATGCCTAGCTGAGCCACGGCGTGAGGCCCAGATATAGCGATTCCAGACTATTCTTCATTCTCTTTGTGTCTCTCCTTAAACAGAAGTTGTAGGAAGACGCATTTGTTGATCACATATTACACACAAGGCAAGGTGTTAGGAATAAGGTAACATGAGGCATTAGACATGGCTGACTAGTTGTCTATTGCTGCGTAATAAACCCCCACTGCTATACTTGTTCAGGATTTTGGTTCAGGCGGGGCTGGGTTAGCGTCTCTTCTGCGGCTCACGCTCCTGAACTCATTGACCTGGCATTTCTTCTGGGATTACTTCATCCTCACACATCAGCAGGTTGGTGTCAGCTGTCACCTGGCTCAGGTGATTCCTCAAAGGGAGGCAATGTTCTGAAAAGGCCAGCCTCAATACACAAGCACTTTTCAAGCTTCTGATAGCATGTTTGATGACATGAGATTGGTCCAAGAACATCACATGCCCAACCCAGAATCACCATGGGAAGAAGTTATTAAGGGTGTGGGAGCAGAATTTACGGAGGTCAGTTATAGCATGAATTCTAATTGGTATTAATAATAAAAACCCAGAGTCAGATATAGGCATTAGTGCTGAAGATCAGAGAAGCAGAACAGCCAAACACTAGAGAGTTCTTTTACCTCTACCTGCTCAGACCAAAGGAGTGATCCTGTTCTCAGACTACATCTCCCAACTGCATCTGTTTCCACCAAACCTCAGTCTGCACTGAGTTCCTGTCTCCTCTGGCCTTATGTCTTCTCTCTGCCCAGCCATATCACTCCTGTCTCCACCTCCCTAGTGCTGGGATTAAAGGTGTGGGATTCCCAAGTGCTAGGATCACTGTGAATAAACAGATTCAATCTTTTGCAGCTCAGGGTGGCCTTGAACTAACAGAAATCTGTCTGTCCCTTGAGTCCTGGGATAAAGGAGTTTGCCACCACTCCCTGGCCTCTAGTGGCTTCACTCTGCACTCTGATCTTCAGGCAAGCTTTATTTGTTAAAACACAAACAAAATATCACTACAGTCAATGACTGTGGTAATCTTGCAACAGTAATCTCGTGAGAAGACAAGCTATGGGCATTCAAATCAAAACCACAACACAGTGTTTGTTCCTGAGTCTCAAGGACCTGGGCCTGGACCCCTCTCTGTCCTCACCAGTCTGCCTCCCATGTCCGAGCTGCCACTTAGTTCCCAGCAGGTTTTGGTGACTCAAAGCATCCTAGAGATTTGAACTCTGAGCCTAGGACGGCTTTGCTCTTGAGCAAGCAGTCTCTGGTTGCTTGTTTTATGTCCCTGACTAGCTTAAAAATATGGTAAAATAAAATATGTACCTGATAAAAGATATATAAATACTGCATATAATAAACAGCTAAAAATAAAAGTCTGGCTGCTCCATTTTATCATCTACTCCATGGATTCTTTTTCTTCTTCTGAAGACATCTCAGGGTTATCTGGTCTCCCAGGGTTAAATGGTCCCTATTTCCTGCTCAGGATTTCAAAGTTACAGAATTTCTTTGGGTTTGCAAAAGCTGAAGGAATGGAGTGGGCCGTCCAGCATCTGTAATAGTCTGCGGTCTCCTCCTCAGTCCCTCCCAGCTGGCTGTGGCACTGGGATTTGTTAAGTTCAGGGCTTCCGATCAGGGGTCACCTCCTTCCCACTGGAACTGGTTCTGTGGGAGCGGGTGCCAATGCCTTTCTGTCCGCAACCAGCTTTGTGCATGAAGTAGGTCACACAGTAGGTGACCCCAGAACTGCAGCAGACAGTGAGATGGTGCATGGGAACTGTCGTGGAGTCCTGGCGTCTGCTACCCAGGGATAAGTTTTCCCTTCATCTTCCAATCAAGACAGAGTTTGCCTTTCAAATAGGCAGTGTGCCTCTGTTCCCATCACACAGTCCGTGCCCACCCCAAAGAGTTAAACCCTGCACTCTGCAGCAAGCAGACAGGGGACAGGTGTGTGAGACCACACGCCCAGGTGGCACACAGCAGGAGCAGGCAGACAGAGGCTGCCATTGCCTCTGTGTGAAGACTGTCCTTAAGACAGAGTGGGAATAAGGGCAGCATGGGTGGAGTCTGGGGAGAGGAATGAGCATCCTCACCTCAGGCCAGTGCAAGCCCTGTCACAGAGGAGCATGTGTCAACCCTGTCGGCCTAGACAATGTCAGGGCTATCTCCTCAGGAGACCTTCTTCAACCCCTCTGCTTGGGAGCTTGCTTCCTGATCATCTATCCCAGTAGAGCTGACTACACAGACAGAACCGCCCCCTCCTCCACAACACAAGCCGCTTTTCAGTCTGTGGTGAGGACTACAATGCTCATGAAGCCTCTCGTTTCCCCAGGCTCTCTCCAAGTCTGACTGTGGCAAGTGGAAGACCCTGCCAATGTCCTCTGCACAGTCTGACTTGAGTAAGGCTTATTTCTATCTGTTCCGAGGGCAGACCGACTTCCAGGTAATGCCCGAATCCACCCTTCCTAGGAAGGTCCTCGCCTTTCCCTGGAGGAAAAACAAAGAAGAAAGCTTGCGGTATTTCCAAGTCTGTCTTCCCCAACCCTCTGCCTCTATTTCACCCGCGATTCTCCAGTCTCTTTTTTAATTAGTATGTCTTGTTATTAAACCAGTCCCGTCATCTCTTTTTAATCTTCCTTTTGTTTCTGGGAGAATTTCTAAACTTCCTTTCTGCCTTCCCATAGTGAAAATCTCCCCGCTGGGGTTTGTAGTTTGGCAACATCAGCTTTCATTTTATCAAGGGTGCCTGGGTTGCTTCTCGGGCGGCCATGTCTTCTTAGATCTCACTGCCACCACCAATTGTCCTGAGTCTCTGTCACAACGGAACTGTTTGCCCAGTTCCTCAGGTAGACATGGTGACAGTTAGCTTCAATTGACAACACAACTCACTCTCGAGTCACCAGGAAGAGAATCTCTGCCAAGAATTGTCCGTATCATCAAGTTGGCCTCTGGAGGACAGGCATTAAATTAGTTGATATGGGAAGGCCGACCGTGAGCAGCACTGTTCTTTAGGAGGAGGCCGGGATTGGGTAAGAATGGAGCAGGAAGCCGCATGAGTGAGCAATACCTGCGTCTAGCACTCTGGGCTCTCGACTGTGTGCAGTGACTGGACCAGTGTCTTAAGTACCTGCAGTTGTGACTTCTCTGCTGCCGTGGGCTATAACCTGGGACTGTGATAAATCCCTTTTATTTATTTAAAGCCAGAATGAATCCTTCCCCCACCACTTGGGGGTGTTTTCACTGCCCTACAACCACCACCACAACAGAAGAAACTAGAATAAACCCCTTTTTTGATTTTTTCCAATTAATTTCCATTGACAGATAAGATTTGTGTATTTACTTACAACATGATGTTTTGAGGTATGTGTGCTTTGAAGAACGGCCACACCCACCTATTAACACACGCATCGGCTCCCATAGTCATCATTCCGTGGCTGAGAGCATGGGATCTCCATTCTCTTAGTGTTTTTGCAGAGGACCACCTACGGTCCAGGAGACACAAAGCATTCTTACCTGTAGTCATCTCCTCTAACTGTAACTTTGTGTCTTTTAGAAGGAAGGAGTCTTCCTTGACCAATGGCTTCTGTCTTCTCTGGAAGCTCCAGAGAGGATAAAATGTTTTCTTTCCACAGTTGGGAGCTGAAGCCTCTTTCTCAGTGATGTGAGTCTGTTTAAATAGCTTGTAAAATATGCAAGGAAAAGAATTCCCTGAATTTTACTCTGCACGATCAAAGGCCCACCAGCTTCCATAGAGAGTAAAGTGGTAGGGACCGACGGCGGGAGAAGAGGAGGGGGTATCAGAACCTCGGGCCTTTGGGCAGGAGAGCCTGATCATGTTTACGGCAGCAAACATACTTCTTCTGAAGCAACTGTCCAAGCAAGCTCCCTTGCTGCATTTGTGGCTCTGCTCTGCATGGCTCTCCACCCTAGATGCTGTAACTGGGAGCTACTGTCCCACACACATGCCGTAGGGATGGGGTAATCTCAGTGCTTTCCATAATCCTTACTTCATTGCCCCTTGATACCCCGTATGCTCTGAGGCTTGCCGACTGAATATGATTTGAGATAGTTCTAGAAAGTCTCAGTACTAAAAGCTTGGTTTCTGCTATAATTCTGAGAGGTGGGGTCTAGTTACGTCCTAGTGGTTACGTCACTGGGAATGCTGCCACCTCAAAGCCTCAGTCACCAAGAACAAGGTGGCATGAGTTCTCTA
Organism: Alexandromys fortis; assembly: GCF_014885135.2. Taxonomy (NCBI): domain Eukaryota; kingdom Metazoa; phylum Chordata; class Mammalia; order Rodentia; family Cricetidae; genus Alexandromys; species Alexandromys fortis. The sequence goes on along the minus strand of NW_026067893.1, from coordinate 4,136,206 downwards.
CTTCTCAACAGGCTCCCCTTGCCGATCAGTCACCATATGGTGATGTAGCCGAGAGGACCACGCCAGAGCCAGTTCACCCCAGTATCGTGCGTCAAGGAACTTCTTGTCTTCGTATACTGCCCAGCGTCAGGCATTCCATGATAATGGCAGAAGGCAGACTATTTAACATAGGACCTACCTCTTCCTCGTGCTAGACATGGAGTTCCTTCTTGATTTGGTAACGCCGAAAGGTGAACGAATCAGGTCTCCTCCGAAGGAGTCCACTTCATTTGGAAGAAATAATTTGACCAGCTGCAGGTTCTTATTACTGCAGCCGTGTTCTTATTACTAAAGATACATGCTGAACTGGAGGCCACGGCACAGGGAAGAACATTTGTTTTCTTCCTGAATCACAGAAGAGTGAGACAGTGCAGAAGCAGGGAAGGGGAAGTCTCAGACACTTCTCTTGTCAGCCAAGTCAATGACCTTCACAGCCTCAGTGTGGGTGCCTAGCTCTTCCTGGACTCTACCCACTAAATGCCAATAGCACGCCACTCCAGCGGTGGCAGCTGAAACTCTTCAGAGATCAGCAAATATCCCCAAGGGACCAAACTGTCCCAGTGGAACCCTTGTTCTGAAACAACTGAACCCATATAGTGTTTAGGAAGAGCCAGTTCTTGGTGGAGAATGGTGAAAGCTTGGCATTTCTGGCCAGGCTGAGTCAGCCGGAGGGACATGGAGACGAGAGATGGAAGGAACCACAAGGACAGAGCCCTGGAACTCACTGATCTGGTGAGCAGGACTTTGTAGTTCCCGGGGGAGCTGACCTGTGACTGACTGGAGACATGCTCCCTTTCTCTTTCCTGGAGGCAAGGCCAGGCCATATACAGTGTGACAGAGATTCCTCTTTATTCCTGGCACATGCCAGCCTGTCTTCCTTCGTATCCAGTGGTACACATTCCATTCAGAGTTCTTAGTGGGCATCTGGAAAAGAGTTCAAAGTCACCCCGCCCAGAAGTCTTCCAGAGAAACTGTGTCTCCTTGGCCATTGGTGGGAGACAGCAATGAATCCCTCATGCAGGAGACAGACACAGGGTGTCTTTGAGGCTTCCCTTAGGAGAGAAGGGTCACAAGCATTTAAGGTCAGTGCTTTCCTTGCTTTGGTGCTTCAGGCTTGGGTCTAGACTGGTCAGTGCTGGACCCAGGGATCTAAGACCGTGTCTGACGTGCCTCTGCTCTCTTCCCACAAGAACACTGGGCTTGGTGTACTCCGTGTGATGGCCAGCCCTGACCTCCTGAAATGCCTCTCACTTCACTTCCTTCCCTCTTCTTCTGCCGGATGCTGATTCTCTGCGGATTCTAAAACTCATTCTGGTTTGAGGCATCAGCAGTTAAACCAGCACCACCTAGGTTGTAATGATGACGGTTACTCAGCAAGGGTCACAGGCCACACCACCTAGAACAACATCCCATTTGGGAAATGATGAAGTGGGGATCCAGAGAGGCTGAGCAACACACTCGTCTGTTGTTACAGAACTAGCGACCTCAGGTCTAACAGCTCATCATCACAACACTGTTGGACAGCGCCAAAGCAGAGGGCTTCCACTTGAATTTTGACCTAATTTTTGCGCGGTGACTGTGGGTTTTAGAGTCTCATGTAGCCCAAGTGAGCCAGTGGCTCAGAGGTCAGGAAGACCTTGAACCCCTGATCATCCCACTGAGATGACAGGCCTGTGTGCAAACATCCCATTTCCGGAGCTTCTGGAGATTCAAACTCGGGTCCTCCCGTGTGCTGGGCTGACACTCTACCCTGCGAGCTCTCACCTGCAGGAAGGGGATTCCTTCTATGGTGGTTCATTTTCAAATTTCTATCCATTAGAGAGATTTCTGAAGGTAGAATATGAGGTCAAAGATGAAAAGCATTTTTTTTTTCAATACTCATGTCACATTTTGCTGAAGCCCCCTTTTAGAAATGCTTGCCACTCTGGAGGGTAGGAACATGCGCTCTGGCGCCTAGTGTGTGCTCTTCCTTTAGCGGTGAATGAGCGTGCTCTGTGTTACCTGTTCCCTGGGCATTATCTGCTTTTACGCTCACGTCTGTTACCCGTGTCTGTGCGGTCTCCTTTTCTTAACATTTTGTAAGGTCTTCTTGTAAAATAAGGACAGTGACCCTTCACTTCAGTGTTGAAATGTTTCTGTCGGCTTGTGGCTTGAGTTTCCATGTCACTGGGGTCCATAAATCCCTTCCTTTCTCTCCAGTTATCTGATTGATGTGGTGCTTAGAAAGTACCCGAAGTTGGGCTTTTCTCCCGATCTTACAAAGCTTTGAGTTTTTCTTTCCTGCCAGCCCATCTGTGATGCATTTCCCCATTTCAGATGTGGCTATGGCTCCGACCTTGTACACATAACCATTTCCCCCATCTCTTTTTGAATAAATCATGTTTCCTCCCTCCTTGGGTCCCATATTTAGTACTGAATGTTCCTAGCCGTCTGGGTTAGCTCGAGGTCCAAGTCCTAAGGCTTCGTCCACAGGATTTTCAGTTGCTCTCCACGCTCCCTTACTGCCCAGAGCTCCTCCCTCTCCCCATTACCCCTTTCCAAAGCTTTCTTACCTGTGCAGCCTTCTGCATTTTTCCATATGAAGTCTGGTATTACGGAGCCATGTTTCTTTAAGAGAAGAAAACTCCCTTGTTCTTTGGAAGGAAATTGGTTGTGTTCCTTGCCTGCAGTCTCCCTCCCAAGGGAGCTTTCTGCCTGTACCCTCTGCCTGGGACTCCCTTTCCACCCAACTTGGTCACCTTGCAATTCCAGCTACTGATCTGAACCACCCAGCTGTGTCCTGGCTCTACCATGCTCCCCGTTCCCGGGCTCAGCTCCATTTCCACCGGTGTCTGTGGGAGCAAAGGCAGCAGTTTGGTTGCACCCTTTGCCAAACAGCCTGATGTCCACCAGAGGCACTAAAGGAGAGACGCTTGGGACTGGGGACCAAGTAAGCATATGAACCAGAATTGATCCTAATATCCATGTAAGAAACAGATGGGTTTGTAATCCCAGCAGCAGACAGGCAGAGACAGGATGATCCCAAGGGCTCACTGGCGGGCAACCGATCCCAACTGGAGAACTCCGGCTTTCTCCTAGTGAGAGACCCCATCTCTCTCTCTCTCACACACACACACACACACACACACACACACACACACACACACGATAAAAAGAAAGCCACTGCAAAGAGCCAGGCAGAGGTGAGTCAGGTGGCAGTAGGAAGGAGCTGAGATTCATCCTGATCTTTAGACAGCCTTGGTCTTCGAAGTTCATCTGAGCTTCCTGACACCAGAAAACATACCCAGAGACCCCCCCCCCCAGATCTCATAATGTCTATGGAGTTTTCGCAGACCCCCCTAGCCCAGTCCACAGCGAGAGGATATTGTGAGATGGTTATGAAACTGAGCTTCACTTTCGACAGCAGTGTTTGAATGAACATTCCGACGCTTTGTTTCTCCAGATCTGTTGCTAAATCCATTGCTTCTTCACAAGTCAGAAGCCCAATAAACAACTCCTGCCATGCTCCAGCATCTACTCAGCTGTCATCCGCAGGCTCGGAATGACGCATAGAGTCTCAGGAGCCCGACCACAGAAGGACTTGCTTTGTGAAATCCATGATCTGGGGCCATAAGAAGCAACTGGGGAATAAAAGTAACCACTGGTGGCAGTAGTACCTTATCATGTTGGGGACCTGACCTCCAAGGAGGACATGTGATGGGGGTCTTCACAGCTCCCCATCTGTAGCCAAGGGTGTAGGCAGGGTCTTGGTTTTGAAATGGAGCAAGCCCCTCATTGCATTTGGAATAGAAAAGGAATCCTATTTTCCTTTGCTTATATCCCCAACCATGGATGCTCAGCTATTTACCCATGATATCCTGGGTAAATAATCACCAGCCCCTCCTTCTAAATCTGCACTCGCACACTGAATTAGGAAATAAATGGTGGGCCGGCTCCTCCTCTGTGTGTGGGAGTGCTAACTTTTCAAATCTGTACCAAGATTTTATAAACAGTATACTCTATGGTCTCACCCTATATATAGGAGGAGCAGGGCAGCGCCTGAGGAGTGGATGGAGAAGCTGCTTACGTTTGTCACACCAGCTCACGCCCACACCCAACTGTCACCCATCCTGAAATTCCTACCATTAGAGCTACTACATTCACTCCGACCACAGGGCTTCAGGCCCCAGGTCCCGCTGCTTCCTCAAGCTCCGTTTCAAGTTGCATCAGGCTCCTTTATTTTTCTACTGCAGATTTCAAAGGGCTGGGGTGACTTATAAAGGCTAGCAAACGGAAAGGGAAAAAGAATCCCGGGCAGATGTCCCTTAACCAAGGATGAGGCTGGCACGTGGATGATGTTGTATGGACTGCCTGTGCCTTCTGGAGAAGATTCTCCAGATCCTACAGTGACCCTCTCTAGTGGTGAGAAAGGTCTTGACAAACCCAGGGTAGGAGGCATTCTACAAAATCACTGGCCAGGATCAGTCAAGATTACAGTCATTAAAAAGAAGAAGGAGGCCGGGCGGCGGTGGCGCACGTCTTTAATCCCAGCACTCGGGAGGCACAGGCAGGCAGATGCCTGTGAGTTCGAGACCAGCCTGGTCTACAGAGCTAGTGCCAGGACAGGAACCAAATACTACAGAGAAACCCTGTCTCGAAAATCCAAAAAAAAAGGGGGGGGGGGCTGGAGAGATGGTTCAGCGGTTAAGAGCACTGACTTCTCTTCCAGAGGACCCGGGTTCGATTCCCAGCACCCACATGGCAGCTCACAACTGTCTGAAAATACAGTTCCACGAGATCTGACACCTTCACACCAACGAACATAATAAAGTTAAATAAATCATTTTACAAAAAGGAGGAGCAGGAGGAGGAGGAGGAAGGGCAAGTTATGCCATTGTTCAGAGCAGATATGACAGCTAGATGCGAGATGGTACCAGGGGTGGACCCTAGCTCTAGAGAGAGGGGAGAGCGTACTAGGGGAGAAACCGATGACATCCAGAATCAGTTACAATAATATGATAAACTAAGGAAGAAAGCTGGGCTGAATGGATTATGAGAACGGAACAGTAAACAACCATGCAGATTATATAAGGGGCTTGACAGAAACTATTCTATCTCAGCAACACCTTTCTCAAGTACATTACGTGGGGTTCTCTAGAAGAAAAGAAGCCATATCTAGGGGTTAGTGTCCTACAGTGGCTGTCTGCATGCTGGAGACCTGAGAGGCCAGCAGATGCTCAGTCTACAAAGCAGGTGGTCTCAGAACTCCTTATCTGGTGCTGAAGGCTGGGGGTTTCTCGGAGAGCCTCTGGCCTTCACTCCATGCTGGCAGGCAGAAGAAACTAGAGTGGAAGGCCAGTGGCAGTTCATGTTCCTGCTTGGAAGGAAGTAGAGACAGGGAGGGGACAGGCCCTTACCCTCCGTCCACTCATTGGAAGGTGCCATGCTTGGTGATAGGTCTCCTGTCTCAGTCCGCTGTGGAGACATCCTCACAAGGACACTTAGACGTGTATCTCCTGAGTGATTCTAAGTTACTGTAGGATGGCAATTAAGACCACCCACCCACTCCAGCTACAAAGAAAACCCTGAAGGGTGGAGACATCCTAAACAATTCTTTCTGTTTGGAGCCAGTGCTGAGCTGTGTCACCTCCCATCATCATGTCCTTGGGCACAGACTGTGGGATAATGCATGGTCTTGTACACTGTAAAGATTTGTCACTTGTATTGGTTTAATAAAATGCTGATTGACCAGTAGCCGGGCAGGAAGTATTTCTGTCGAGTGACCAGAACAGGAGAATTCTGGGAAGAGGAAAGGTTCAGTCTACAGTCATCACCCAGACACAGAGGAAGCAAGATGAGAATGCCTCACTGATAAAGGCACCAAGCCACCTGGCTAACACAGACAAGAATTATGGGTTTATGTAAGATGTTAAGACTTAGTTAATAAGAAGCCTGAGCTAACAGGCCAACTAGTCTATAAGCAATGTAGGCCTCTGTGTGTTTCTTTGGGACCCGGCAGGACAGAAACTTCTGTCAACAGACTTACACTCCTCCTCAACTCCTTCAGTCCTGTAGGTGCTGTGCTTCCCTCTGCAGTGAGCTTTGCTTGCTCCTTAAGCCCAGGTTGTACTGGTTATGATGCTGCCAAGGAGGAAATGGTGAGCTTGCCCTCCCCCCCCCCGACGCTCCCCTGCACACTAGACTGGGTCTCAGCAGCACTTGTCTTGGCCATCAGGGCCCTGAGTGTCTGTAGTCTCTTCTCCAGCCTCCAGGTAACCCCACCCTCCTGGAAGACATAATTCAATGTGGTACCTACTGGCTGAAGCAGGTCTTCACAATTCTACACCCTCAGTCCTTCCAACCGGTCAGACTCATGCCCCAACCTTCCCCCTCTCCTTCCTTCAACCCACAAAGAGTGCTCTCTCTTCAAGTAGGATGAGTCCTTCTCCTGCTGAAGCCTAGGCTGAGTAAACAGGGCCAGGCACCTAAGACAGAGAACCTGGAATCTCACCCAAGAGAAGCAACATGAAATAGCTCCTTCTTTCCAAATAAGAGAACCGTGGAAGGGTGGGGAAGCTTGTAATTCTCCAGCTGGTCATCTGCCACATTAAACATTCAATATACGGCCATGGGCCAAGGGCGCATGATGAGTGACAAGTCACATAGGATGGGCAGAATTGACACCACGCCTCCACTGCTCTCCACCCGCTCAAGGGAGATGAACAGTCTTCACTGGAAGTTGTCAGGCATGCCCATTGGCCCAAGCCACAGAGAAAAAAAAATGGCCCTCTACTGTCCTAGGCAATCCCAAGGTGGATAAAAACCAAGGGGCATAAAACCAAGACTGACAGCTGTGGCTGGAGATGACCTGTGAGCATTTTCTTTCTTAGTGCAAGTTTAAGCTGTGCTGTCCTCTGAGACCTAATATTCGTCCCTGGCTTAGAGACATGCGACCACCGTGGACAGAACAACTTCGTTCAGCATGGGCAAAAGCAGTGGGCATTGGGAAGGGAGTTCAAACCTCAAGGTGGAGAGAGCCGGGTTAGAGTTTGGGGACATGCTGACTGGCTGGTGGCTTAGCCTATGGGAAGGAAGGCTGTAGATGAAGGCAGTGGGCATCCTCTAAGCCATCCCTGTGACTGACTTGAGGATTTGCTACAGACTTGTTGGCCCCCAAGCTTCAACCTCCAGGCCTCATAGGGTTCTAGAAGCTGCATTGCTGTTTCTCCCTCAAACGGTCAGATTTGGTTCTTGTTATTCACCATTAAGAACCCCATATAACATGTTAACTCCCTAATTTATGTAAATAAATTGCATGCAAATGATTCCCCTGAGCCTAGAAACTCTGGTTGAAATCATTGAGATGGAGCCGCGCTGAGCTGCTGTTCAGTAACAGAGAGCAAGATGTGGTTTTGTTCTCTCCCCCTCTCTCGCCTACCAAACTGCATCCGGCATTATGTCTGAGCCCTAAAAACCATGAGTGAGCCCAGTGAGGGCTCGTGACTTAATTATGATGGCTTTTGCTAGGTTTGGCTGCGGTTTTCCTCTTATAATCAAATGTCAGCCCTGGGGGAGGGAAGCTTAGTCGTGTGTTACTGCGAATGTTTTTAACCAAGAATCTAAGGCTGTTTGATATTTTTGGCTGCCTAAGTCCCATTTCCAGTCCTGATTTGGGAATAAAGCAAGACTGAAGTCCAAATGAAAACGATTTCCTACATGCAAAACAGTCTGGAGTTTCAAGGTATACAGAGTTAAGCGAGGCCTCCAAGGCTCTTCGCTCTGGTCTCCCGAGTTTCCTTTCGTGCGCGCTGTTTGGTTTTGTTCATGAGGCGAACTGGACTTTCTTGCTCTCCCCACTCCTAATCTCTGCCTGAGCCCTTCACAGAATTTGTACATATTTACTCAAAATTTAGCATTGCCCCCTTTAAAAAATTAGCGTGTATGTGTGTGTGCGCGCACATGCATGTGCACACATGCACTCATATGGAAACAGAGGACAATTTGCCGAGTTAATTCCTTGCCATGCGGCTTCCTGTTGCCTTCCAGAAGTTCTCCCTTCCAGTTGTTTCCTAACACAGAGGATGTGTGTAATTGGTGATGATGGACAAACACAAGAAGAAATTACTAGTGTAGTTTCTCAAGGCTCACATTCCCAAGAAGACATGGCATTTAGCTGTATCTTCGAAACTTTATCTTTCCGAAGGGAACTTGGTGTTCAAACAGGATTTTTGTAGGTCCCCACCCCTACCCGCAGGACACACTGGTAAGCTGTCTGTCCTACCTACAGAGTGACTGCATGCTTGTATGTTTAGCACTTGAAGGTCTCTTTTCTTACTCCAGCTCGTTTGTGTCTCAAGAAAAGAGAACAAGTTTGATTCCAATTTTACCAGTGAGGAAATTGAATCATGTCCTTCCCAAATCCCCAGGATATGAGCCTTAGATTGTGGCTGAGTTTGAGATGGTGCCTTGAAAGAAGTAATTACATTAAAATGGGGTCACTGGGGCGGCTAACCCAGTCTGCCTGCTTTCTTAATAAGGAGAGATTAGGCACAGACACCAACACCCAGGCAAGCTCACAAGAGAGTCCTGCAAAGACCAGAGGGAGGCCTCAGAAACCAGCCCTCCTTGCACTTCCTTCAGGAAGTTTGGGCTTCCAAAGTGGGAAGAGAACCTACTTTCTATCATTTAAGCCACCTGCTCTGTGGTATCGAGTTATGGCTGCCATGCCGACTAACACAGGTCTCAAGTTCCGCAACGTCCCTGACATCTCATGCTTGGCAGCCCGAGCAAACCAGCTCCCACGCTCTATACTATGTAAATCCTTTATGGAATAGACCATTTTGCATACAGGGACCGATTCTGCTGCATATCTAGAGATGCACAGGGGTCTCTCACTGTTGTTCAGTTAGTATTTATAACAAAATGTCTTTAGATCTTGTGGGAAAGCAATCCAGGGTCCCCTGCACCATGCTATAGGCCATCCGCAGGAAGACTAAGGCACCCTCTTCATCTGGCCTTGTCTGTCCAGTACCCCTTGTGCCCAATCTCAGCTCCAGGGAGGGAATGCAGTGACCCTGACAGACTGGCATCTTCAGGCAAAGCCAAGTCATTGACAACAGCCCTTTGGTGGGCACACTTGCTTCCTCTGGATACCTGAAGTGTACCCCTAGGTGGGCACACTTGCTTCCTCCGGATACAGGAAGTGTACCCCTTGGCGGGCACACTTGCTTCCTCCGGACACCTGAAGTGTACCCCTAGGCGGGCACACTTACATCCTCCAGATACCTGAAGTGTACCCCTAGGCGGGCACACTTACATCCTCTGGATACAGGAAGTGTACACCGTCCCTACTCAGCCAGAGGGCAGCTCCCAGCTCTGCTGTTGATCTGTCCACTGCCTCCTGGTGACGCCTGTCTGTGGTCTTTTGCTTTGCATTGGGACAGGGAACTGATACTCGGGTGTGAGCAGAACTTTGCATGATGAACACATTGTCCCCCTGTCCTCTTTGCCTTGGGTCAGGAGGCTCTCAGGCGCCAAACTGGGCTTAACCTCCGGAGGAATGTTATCCAATCATAAGGAACAAGACTTCCTCTCTCACGGAGTGGACCCACAATGGGTGGCCAAGGAGTCCCCCTTTGTAGTGGCCCCACACTCCCCCTGCCTACAGGGCTGTGAATACATTTGTCCCCTCCTGGGAAAGGGGGTGCGGGAAGGGGGTTGAAGCTGACTTTCCCAGCAGGCAGCCAGCTCCCTATCTGGCTAAGAGTGACAGTGACATGGTCCATGCCCACAGACACAGGCGGCATGCCGGCTCTCTGGGGTCTGGGGCCAGGCTCTGCCCAAGGTCTACCGTACTTAATGACATTACATCCTGCCTGGCTTCAGATCCAAAACTTAAGGGTTCTGAGAACCCACGTTCTTGCTTATTAATTTAGATAATGGATTGGATTCATGAAAAATCTGGGTTGTCGCTTTCTTATTAACATCTTTGTAGCTTTTAGGAAGGCCATTAGATTCATATCAACACACACATACACTTGGCAATGGTCCCAATATACCAATAAAAGTCAATTTCTGATCTGTGATCTCCATGCCAAGTGGTGGAGTTGGACCTTCGCCTGGACTATGGTGTGGTAACTGGAGCCGTGAGACTCTTAGACAAGCAGTTCCCCACCTCTCTCTCTCTCTCTCTCTCTCTCTCTCTCTCTCTCTCTCTCTCTCTCTCTCTCTCTCTCTCTCTGACGTCTGCAATAAGGTACACTGTAGGATCTCAGTCAGGCGCCAGGATAAGTGAGGCACAGGGATGGGAGACATTGTAACAGTTCCCATGGGACAGCACAGCACTGGTTCCCAGCGCAATAGGACAGAACACAGTGTTTCCCACGTGCCACAAGTCTCTAGCTGCAGCTTAGGGAGGGTGATGGGGATGCTGGCCGTTTGACCCCAGGGCCTTGACACGTGTGCTCAGAAAGCGCTCAGTCAGTGAGCTGCCTTTTGGGCCCTCTTCCCACCGAAGTTAACATCAAAGCTCCAGGAAGGTTTCCAGCTATCCAGGGATGGAAATAGCTTCCTGAGGAAGAGTCCCCAGATTTCAAGCCAGAAAGCCAGAAATGCATCTGGAAGAGAGGGAGCAACCAAGGGCTGCTTTCCTTCTGGCTCAGCGGACCCCACGGGTGCAGAAGAGAGGCACAGGGAGGCCAGCGAACGCCCACAGAGAGATCTGCTCCTGGGAAAGTCCTCAAAGTCAGGTGAAGTGTGGGCTCCTGAAGGAAAAGGAGGGCGGGGCGGTGGGCCACTGCGGGGAATCAAAGTCAGGGGCGGGGGAGGGGGACAGTGGCCACCGACAAAAGCAGCTGGCTGTAGGCTCCAAAGGAGACCTGTTCTCAGCTTGCCACTTGGATGGCACCTTTCAAAGCCCCGCGGAGACACGGGGACAAAGGGATGAGAGGCTCCGCAGTGGGGGTGCTGCTCCTCCCCGCCTTTGAGCTCCCTGCAGCCCCGGTGCCGCCCTTGACCGCTTCGCGCTCCCTCACTGGTGTCCTTTGATCCCTCAGCTGCTCCAGCGGCCCTTTCGAGGAAGCCAGATGTGCCCTGGTGCCCAGCTCCCCGCCAGCTGGGAGGTAGGATTTCTTTGAAAGGGAATGGCGGTCCTGTTGGTTTAGTAGGAAACTGTCTACCCCAGACAAAGTTGGGTTTTCTCTTCCACTCCCCCTCGCCCCAACCCAAGAAGCAGGCCCTTTGCAGGAAAGCTCCCTCCTCCCGGGGAAGCACCATTAAGGTGACAGCCACTCGCAGAGGCGATGGGTGGATAGACAACCGTCAGCCTCTGCTTCGGTTAGCGCGGTTATGTTAAGGGGTGAGGCTGTAGCGCCTGTCAAGACTGATCGGCAGAGCGGCAGAGCGTGAGAAGCCAGTGCCTGCCGTGGATGTGCTCCTTCCCAGTCTGTATGAGTCGTTTGCAGACCGACCCTGCTCTCCTGGCTGGTTCCACTGGATGTAACATGACTTTAAAAGAGCTGCTTTCCCTCCATGGTTTCAGACTGCTTGATCGCTCCCATCCTGCACTCTTCTTGGATAGGAGGCAGCTGCTCTGGAGTTCAGATGTTAAGAAAGACCTTCCAGCTTAGTGCAGGCAGAGTCTTATCCTCCAAACAACAGGAAGTAAAACCCTTTGAAAGCTTCATCCAAATTCAACTCAAACAAGCATCCCAAATTTTGGAGTGTCCGCCACTCTGTTTAATACCGCAGAAGAATGATGTCTGAGATTAAGACACTGCAGACTGAGAGAGCAGCACAGGTGCAGCCAGGCTTGGCTTGGGAAGGTTGAGCAGCAGCTCTGGCTGCTGTGAGGCGGAAGATGATGTCACAGTGGTCCAGGCAAAGTGCCTGCAAGCTTGTTTGTTGTCCTTTCTTCCAAATGTTCACCCCACTCCCTCCCAAGAGTAGGAAATAAACTTCTCAGAGGGCAGGAAGCTCTAAGTGTTTTCTGGGTTAGGAGTTTGGGCCGTAGTGAAACCACATCCATTAGTTTGAGCTAGTGCCTGCAGCTGGGTGAGGGCTCCTCTAAGGCTGTCACCTGACTCTGAAAGGCCAGGAGCACAGCTCGCACTGCAGATATCTGAGGATCCCACAGAAGGGCTGGGTGATAAGACTGAAGATACTCCCAGTGCCGAGCTGTGACAATGGTTGGTTTGGTGACATTCCTCTGCCATCTAGTGGCACTCAGGGCCTGCGCGTCCCTCCCATAAGCTGGAGCACCTATATTTATCATTATCTTATTTCTTTCCTTCAAACCGAACTTCTAAGCGGCCATATGAAGGGCCAGTGGGGATGGTCCAGCAAGGGAGGGTGCGTGCCACAGAGCCTGGCAGCCTGCGTTTGAGTCCTGGAACCGTACAGCAGGAGAGAGCATACACCCACAAGCGATCTCATGATCTCCACATTTGCTCAATGGCAACTGTGTGCACTCACAAACTAAAAGTCTCCTGGGCAGCGGTGGTCACGCCTTTAACCCCAGCACTCTGGAGGCAGAGGCAGGTGGATCTCTGCAAGGTCGAGGCCAGCCTGGTCTACAGAGAGAGAGTTCTAGGACGTCCACCAGAGAAAGGGGCACTCCAGAACCGACTTGGAGTCTGTGCTGTGATGCTCAATGACCACAGGGAGTCACTTTACCGTGGACATATGACTTGATAATCTGTGACAAGTGACAACTTGCTCCCTCTAAGTGTGTCACAACACAGAAACCATACACACATGTAAGAACGTCCTTGCTGGCTCCGTCCCTGGAGACAAGGCATTAGTTCCACAGACTCCATGCTGCATCATCTCCTCTGTGCCTTGCCCTCTGGATTGTTTGTGGGGAAAGCACAGACTTCAGTGACATCATGCTATTTGCCTGACTGCAGCCTTCCATCCTGCCTGGAACGTTCCACACTGGCACTTTGGATAGCTAACATTTATTCCACACTATGTGACTGGATCTGCCAGTGCTTTATGCACTTTCTCATTCAGATGTGACAGTGGTACCCGCAGACCATTCCTCGAGGGTATCTCCTATAGTTATCCTCCAAGGTCAACCAAGACGATGGAGTCAGGACACGCTCAGGCAGATTCCAGAACACACATTCTTAGGAATCTGTCCACAGCTTCCTTCCAGTTCACATGGCCCCCGCCAGTGGAATTTTAATGAACTTATCTACTCTTTCAGGTGCTCAAATTGCTTAAAAGTTCAGCCTTGGTCTCACTGCTGCTCCGTGGTAGAGCACGGGTATGTTTACAGCCCCGGGTTTGATCCATAGCACTGCAAAAGGATAATGAGTAACAGGACTGGGATGCAGGTGAAGGTAGGTAAAATGTTTGCCATGCAAGTGTAAGGACGTGAGTTCGAATCCCCGGAACCACATACGTTGTGGGCACAGTACTAGTGCGGGTAATCCTGAGCATTTCCACAGGGAGGTGGGAGGTGGGAGGTGGGAGGTGGGTATAGAATTCCTGAAGCTTGAGAGCTGGGTAGATTGGCATATATGGTAAAAAACAAAACAAAACAAAACAAAACAAAAAAAACAGAGAGCCTGTCCCAAATAAGATGGAAGGTTGTCCCCTGACTTCCATATATTCTCTGTGGCACTTAGGTGCCAGCACTCACACACACATGTGCACACACACACACACACACACACACAAATTAATCCTTGCCACCACACATATTTACAAGTATGGTCTCCCACCATAAAACAAGGAATACCTTATAAGGCTACTGCCATTTTTGTTGGCTGTGCACCATGACGGGATGGTAAGACCCAGTTCTCAAAGTGTGCTTTATTTGCAAGGTGCACTAAAAGAAACGAAACTAGAACTGAGTTGGAAATGTCTTCCCCGCTGGCGAGCTTCCACAGAGCTAGAAGGTGCTATGTGGGCCACTAGGGCAGTAATGTCATCAACTGACTTATCTGGAGGCAGAACCTATGTGCTGTCAAATTTCTTCTCCTGCCAACCATGAACTGTGTAAAGTCTCAGTGCAGGGGTGTCCTCCGAGCCCCTCCTTCCATGGCAGTGCCAGTGGGCCCAGCCTTGTGTCCATCAAGGTAGTATCTTTATAACAGGTAATGCAATTTAAAAATGAGAAACTAATTCTATGCACTCAATGAACACTGAAGCTCAGTCGTTAAATCTTTGGAACTCTACCTAAATTTCTAAGGGAACTTTTCATTACAAAAAACAGAATTTCTAAAAATACAAAAATATATTCATATGATTTAAAAAACTATATAAAAGAATCTTCGAGATAGTGTTTTTTTAATACGCATGTCTTAAGTTCTGCATCCCTTCAGCTTGGCTGTGGCCCTACCCACTGCCAGGACAGTTTTTGTCATTGCTGAGCGGTGTCCACTTCCATAGCCTGCTTGCTGAAAAACTGGCCAGCATCAGAAAGCATTCCTACCACACTGGCAAAAAATGTGTGTCACTTCTGTATTTTACAATAATGTGGGCACTGCATTTTATTTTGCAATGACCTGCAGAGTAAATTGTATATTGCATTATTCCAATTAATCTGAGCTACCCAGAAAAAATGTGGCCACACAGAGAGCCACTGCGATACTGTTCCTATGCCCATATTAATTTTTTTTGGCACTGTGTAATTTGGTCTTGCAATGACTTCGACAGTGCTTAAGAGAACATTGGATTTGGCACAGCCACTGTATGTAGAGAAAGCATGTTCTCTTCATTCCTGGTGCCACATTAGGGCTGAGCAGCTTGATGATGGATGCCACCGTTTGTGAGCACAAGTCTTCAAAGTCAGCCGGCCTGGTTCAAACTGACTCTTCAGCTAGTCACCTAGCTAACTAATGGGGTGACCCCAAGAACTCTGCAGGACTTTATTTGGCTTGTCCATGCCTAAAATGGATGTATCTGTTTGTAAGCACCAAATGATAAGCAAGCCATCTAAAATAGCCAGTGTGTCCAGGCCCAGGGCATCTTCACTGGGATGGCCGTAGGTTACTGCAGCTGGAAGCAGAGCCTCTGCCCTATGGTCTCCAAGAGAAAGATGACTGTGACTGTGTGTGACTGTGAAATTGTCAGCTAGTGTTGTCACACTTTCTAATCTTTAAGGGGAAAAAAGCAACCTGTTGTTGTGTGACTTCATCTCAGATAGGGTACTGAGGCTAGACCAAAGAAACAACTGCACCCAGGCTTAGCTGAGAGAGCCAATGAATTTACAGGAGTTACATCCAGGAGCAAGGGTGAGTCAAACAGCTGCTTCACCCCAAAGCCTACTTCGGTGGAATGGGAGGACTCAGGAAGCCACTTCCTTGGAGCCTGGACACACCTTGCCGGCAGCTGAGCCAACCCATGGGGTGTCTCTCCCTGCAACTGTTCCTGCGAACAGCCTTAGGAAGCGACCTTGCAGTCTGTGTGCAGCTTAGCAAGGGGCCTTGCAACGCTGCATGCAGCCTTAGGAAGGGGCCTTGCAGTCTGTGTGCAGCTTAGCAAGGGGCCTTGCAACGCTGCATGCAGCCTTAGGAAGGGACCTTGCAACGCTGTCAGCTTCAGTAGTTTACTGGGGCTTGTGAGATTTTTGTTTTGTTTTTCTTCCTGAGTCTGAGCCCCCCCCCCAACCCTCCAGGAGGGGGATGTTTCAATTGGGAGGAAAGAGCTACACACTTGCTGAAGGCCATGTTGTCAAAAGTGCAGAAATTCCGGTCTCACAGGCATGTGCCTCTAAGAGGAGTGTACCAGCTCTGTTGCTATGCAGGCAGGGAGCTGGTTGCACTGCTCAGACTAAAGCATTTGAGTCCCCCAAACTTCCAGACACACTCTTGTTCTGGTACTCCACTTCTGTGAGACACACAGTGAAGTTCCTCTCAACAGGGCTCCATTGAACTCTTTATCTCTGGGGTGTGCTTCCCTCATGGTCTTTGAGAAAACTCTTGGGTTGAAGAATTGTGGCAAAAGCCCATCAGAAGTTTGGATTTGCTAGCTACACTCTCTCTCTCTCAAGTCTCTCCCCTCTAGGCAGGTCCTTGTAGACCCAAGTCATTTTGCTGTCTACACATCTGTTAACTTATTTATATTACTTTCTCATCCCCACTGTCAGCTACATGTCACTCAAATCGTGGAAAGAACCAGACATTTCCAACCTACAATTTCTCGGTACATCCACTAGCAACTGGAGGCAACTCCAGGAAGCCTTCCATTTGATACAGAATGACAATTAGCTTATCAACCAAATTTAGAAGAAACAAAATATTCTATTGGGAGGAAAACATATTTCAAAATAACTTCTTAAACTATTTTAAAGTTGCCCTTCACCTGAAATTAAATATTAATATAATAACCGATAGATTGAGACTTTATGTGAGAGTTTGCAGTGAGGCGGTTTTTCCAGTGGGTGGTGTGATAGCTGAGGCTGTTCCCAGCCTCTAATTAGTTAATTCCTCAAGTCCCTCCCACTCATACGCTGCTCACCATTTCTCGCTGAACATGCTTGCTGCTGGAGCACCTTCCGCTCCTTCAGCCAATGGTCGCTGAAGTACGAGCCCATTGAGCTGCAGGAGCACCTTCTGCTCCTTCAGCCAATAGCTGTTGAAATACCAGCCCACTGGGGCGTGGTCTATTTATCTTTAAAAAAGAGCGGTAAGCCTCGGCCCACTCTCTTGGTTCCTGCTCCGGCAACTAGGCTCCTTTCCTGATGGTTGGTGTTTCATGAGTTTTACCCCCCTAAATAAATATCCCCTTAAATCATAACTGGTGTGGGATTGATTTGCGCATAACACGCTAAAGGTTGGCAACAGGAAAAAAGATGCTATCAGTTCTACTGAACACCGGCCCTGACTCTCCCTACACATTCTATGTTATCGTAACCTGCGATGCTGCACTGCCTGTGCAAGCTCGAGTCAGATCAAATGTGTGGAGAGCGGAGGTGGAAGGAATCCCTGCCCCTAGTCAGGGAGCTCCTAGCAATCCATTTTGTCCCGCCTCAGATCAAACAGGATCATTTCAAAGATACGCACTTAGGAGACTTTATCTTTAGAGCACGCTCTTGCTTTTATGGTTTGTACCCACTGAAGACAGAAAATATTTCTGAAAAAAAAAAACACTTCTATTCATCAAGTTCAGATTTTTCATTCTTGTCAGCATTTCCTGAACAATAGACCACAGCAAATAATTTCTGCCGTATTATTCAGAGAGAGAGAGAGAGAGTGAGAGTGAGAGAGGACCAAGATTCAGAGGGATTCAGTTAATTCCTTAAGTTGACATGAGGTCCCCTCAGCAAACAAGGGTCTATCCTTCTGGTGCCACATCCGACACGGCTTGCATGGGGCAAAACCTAGGACAAACAACTAAGATAATTCACTGGAAACCAGCGCACAGTAAATCGCTAGAACCCAGTGCACATGTGACTGCACAGCCTAGGACCAGCACATATGTAGTGCTGTTCATATATAGTAGACCAAAAATGGGCACATGAAAGGAAAGCATGTATGTAAAAGAACATGGGTACATGCTAGGAAGGCACATAGGTAAAGGGCTGGAAATGGGTACATGCTAGGAAGAACACATATGTAAAGGACCGGAAATGGGTAGATGACTGGAAGGGCACATGTGTAAAAGGGACAGAAAGCACCACACAGTACGAGCAGCATGCACAGAACAGGCTTGAAGCTGGTTCTCGGTAGAAATAGTACATGTATAATTGATGAAAATGTGTGTCCCATGGAGAGGGACAATCCATTTGAAGAATGCTGCCCCTAGTTAGCTGCCCCAGACGGCCACACATCCAAGAATATACAGGCTGCACAGACTGGTCCTGATGGGTGGTGGTGGTAGAGTTGGACACAACAGTTGGGTGGGTAGTGGAGAGGATATGGATCTGGGAGGAATGTGGAAGGGTGAACGCCATTAAAACACCACGTACAAAATTCTCAAAGAACTAATGAAAAGTATTCCAGCCACCTGGACACTTCCCTTGCTGACACGTGGCTATGCCCAGGACGTGGGATGGGAGTTTGTCTATCTTCCAGTGTGATTATTCTTGGGATCTCCCTGCTTGTGGCCTCACTGATCTACCTACAGTCTAGGTAGATGCTGAAGTCAAGCCAGGGTTGGAGAGCGGAATGGGACAGATTACAGGTCTGGCAGGAGACTGCTCCCCCCAGCAATGTCTCACACTCTTTTCTAATCTTTTGTTGTTGTTGTCATTGTTTTTTTTATGTTTGTTTGGTTTTTGTTCTATTATTACTATTTTTTTGTTTTTGTTTTTTTTTTTTTTTTTTTTTTTTTTTTTTTTTTTTTTTTTTTTTTTTTTTTTTTTTTTTTTTTTTTTTTTTTTTTTTTTTTTTTTTTTTTTTTTTGCTTTTCAAGACAGGGTTTCTCTGTGTAGCTTTGGAAGCTTTGGAACCTCCTGTCCTGGAATTCGCTCTGTAGACCAGACTGGCTTCAAACTCACAGCAATCCCACCTGCCTCTGCCTCGCAAGTGCTGGGATCAAAGGCGTGTGCCACCACCGCCTGGCTCCTTCCTAATCTTAGTCCCTTCCAAGGGAATCGGAAGCCTGCACATGACCTTTTCAGTCAGCCAGCACGCTCTCCCCACAGCTGCACTTCACCATGTGCTCGGACTGTGCTGTGGACGCTGCACCATCTTAGAGAAAACTCCAATTGAGAGTGCAATACCCTTTGAAACAGTTCTGAAAACAAACTACTGAGTAAAATATAGGCCCCCACTCCTCAGGGGAGCCACCGTGGGCTTGGTATGCCTCACCCACAACGTTTGTGCTATATACCCACATGGAGGCAACTCACACAGTGGTGATGTCATCAAAACAAGTTTTAGAGGACACATGCATATCACCCTTAAACATTTTTAATACTTAAAAAATTCGTACCTTTGTTTTTGGATGTTCAGCTTTGACAGAACCCCACGACACAGAGCTCTTTCCTACACATT
Organism: Alexandromys fortis; assembly: GCF_014885135.2. NCBI lineage: Eukaryota > Metazoa > Chordata > Mammalia > Rodentia > Cricetidae > Alexandromys > Alexandromys fortis. The sequence continues at coordinate 4,117,241 of NW_026067893.1, read as the reverse complement.
CTATTTAGACTACAGAACTGCTCTGCCAGGTAGACTCTTATCACCCTCATCTGCAGAGAGAAAATTGAAACTCAAGAGATTAGGCTTGTCTAGGGGTCACAGTAGAGACAGGGCAGGGCCTTCCACATCTAGGGTACTTTGCACCTGTGTTCTCTGATGGCCCTGGCTGGAAATGGGGGCAGGAAAAGCAGAGTGTTCGTCAGGATTGAAGCAAGACATCGGCATATCCACAGCAAAGCCGAAATGGCGCCAGACTGCCAGGAACTCTCAGCCCCACTGGCTTCAATCCCTGCTCCCTCCAGACCTCTAAGTTCAACTGGCAAAGGATTGGTTCCATCTTCCTTTTCCCCGGCTGAAGTTGCGGAGAACAATCTGACTTACTGGAGTGTTAGATCTTTTAACTTGGGGAGATACAGATTCATGACAAGCACCCCTGGACTGAATTCCTGGGACAGAGGTTGAGTGTCCTTTTCATCTTACAGGGTGGTCTGAGTCGTTCAGAGCAGTTCATTAGGGCGTCCCTGTCCCTCTTGGTATGTTTGTCTTTTAAACTTAACTGTGTTCCTTATTACCACAAAGGAGAAACAAAACGTTCTGAAAATAAAAAAGCAGTACAGCCTGCTGTATTTAATCTTCGACCAGCCCAGAATAGCTCTAAGTGCTATTTTGTTTTTTATGTAAACCTAGCATTGAATAAACTATAAAACACACAATAGCAACTCTGATGACAAATCTGTGTGTGTTGAGAAGAAATACCCAGAATTACCCAGGGTGACTTGTGACTTCTGGGCACCCTGTTTCGTACAGACAGCTGCACCTGAACTAGTCTAGTCCTGCAGACTCACCTGCATTGAGCGTGGCCTTTACTACACAGCTCTGCCCATGCACCTCCAACTAGCATCGTCTCTGCGTCTCATATTCAGAAGCCAACATTAATATTCTAACCCTTAACTTTTTCTGTTAATGAATCTCTAAAAAATGGGGCTAACCTGGGGAAATCAGATGCAGTGCAGTCAGGTTTCCTAAAGTGGCTTTAAAGAACTTTCCCAAAGGGCAACCTTAGGCCAGGACCCCGGGACTGCACAGTGAGTTCAACGACAGCCTGGCCAACTTGTAAGTCTCGGCTCAGGATAGAGGGCCAGTGATAACACGGTTCAGCGGTGTGGCACCTCACCCGTGACAGCTAAGGCACTAGTACCCCTCAAGTCACCTTTAAGTTCCGTAACAAGGAATCAGAGCAGTCCGTCAACCATTCCACAAGTCTTCTCCTTCCTACCCCATGCACCCAACACATGACACACTGATGTAGGAAGGTCATCTGTCTATGTGCTAATTTCATTGGTTAATAAACTGCCTTGGTCTTTTGATAGGCCAGCCCTTGGGTGGAGTAGACAGAACAGAATTCTGGGAGGAAGAAGGCAGTGAGGCAGACACCATAGCTCTCCTCTCAGAGATGGACACAGGTTAGAATCTTCCCGGTAAGCCACCACCTTGTGGTGCTACACACATTAATAAAAATGGGTTAATCAAGATGTGAGAGTTAGCCAGTAAGAGGCTAAAACTAATAGGCCAGGCAGTGTTTAAATGAATACAATTTGTGTGTGGTTATTTCGGGTGTAAAGCCAACCATACAGGATCTGGGCGGGATGAAAAGCAGGCCTTCTTGCCTCTTCACTACAACACAGACACACCCACCTCTATGTCTTTGGAATGTATCTTCTACAATCTTTTTAAAAAAAAAAAACAGAAATGCTCAACTACTTTGCTGCTTATCACTACATACAATTCTCTAGCTTGACTGGTAATCAGGGGATCACCAAACACCTTCCCTGAAAGTCCTATTAGTTAAGGGCTGCCAACTATGGGCGGCATCTGGTCTACATCCGGCCCACAGCATTGGGAACAAGTCACTTCCACCTAAACTGAAGTTCCATCCATGCTGCTTAGTTACTATTGCCCCCAATACCTGGAACAGTTCAGATTTATTTTAGCCATTTCCAAGGTAGGAGAAATGCAACAAAGATTACGGCAAGGGCAGCAGAGCTGTGCACTAAGGGGGTGCTCACAACACAGGTCCAATAAAAGCCACTTGAAAGTGCTTGAGGCAAGAGACATGGGAGGGTACTGAACCCACCTCCCGCCCTTACAGTTTTCATTAGCACTAAAGACAAAAACTTCAAAAATGTGTGTATGCAGTCTCTCGAAGTAAATGTAGCTCCTGGTCTATTGTATCTGGAAACTGCCATGTCAAAGGATGGGCAGTCCAGAAAAAAGCATGGCCCTAGGGAAATGAAAGATGACTGGAAATTCCCCATGTTCCTTCCACCCGAGGTGCTGTTTTACACAAACTGTTTCTTAGATGTTAGTCGATGACTAGCCAGTAGAAGCAGGATGTGTGAGCACATATGCACTGGTTCCTGAAAGGCAACTACAGAGGACACTGTGGAAGCCGCCATCGCTGTCAGGTACCGCATTCTACAGATTTGAATTTCAGGGCAGGATGCACCAGAACCCCAGAGAGATGCAAGGCAACACCAATGATGTGAAATACTCACTGTGTGCTAACACATTTTGTGCACAGAAAGGTTCTTAATTGTTAAAGAAGCTGGAAACCGTGGGCACAGGACCACAGTTTTGTGAAACGTCAGATTGTACCACAAGGTTACCAGCCAGAAGGAAACTTTCTAGTCTGTGGAACTAACGTTTTCTATAAAATACCCAGTTTTGCTATCTATAGTTTAAATTTAAAATGAAATCTGGCATTCAACTTAACCTTACTTCAATCATATTTGATAGGATAAAGATACATATGAGAAGCAAGAATAATCAGTCTAGTTTAAAAGCCAAAATCAAGCAGTTTATAAGAGTCTTGCTGCTGGTGGAGAACGTTTGTTTAGCCATGTGAAATGTGTAAGTCATACAGACGCCACCGAGACACAGCTTGGTAAACAGGCACTGCTTATTTAATAAGGTACAGAATATACAGACCCCTGAAGAGCATCGCTTTATACAGAGTATGTACAGAGTGCACAGTGTAATCCAAGGGTAGCTATACAACGTGGACGTCCACGCAGTCACGAAGGACAGCCGTGTGCAGTTCAGGAGTCCATTCGAGAAGAAACATATACATTTCAATATGCAACTAAGTTTTCATTTAGTTTGCTTTCTCAATGATTTCTCTTGTTCACCTCTGGACAATCTTCCAGTCACTAGTGCCACCAACTAGATTAACAGTGTTAGTGTGAACTCCTCGCTGGACAAAAAAAAAAAAAAATCTCCAAAAGCAGATTAGTAGAGTCAACAGTCCCAAGGCGTGAATGACCTTATTTATAAAAAATATCCTTACCAGAGCAACATATATCACATTTACATTATTAATAGTTTCCGAGTTTTTTTCTTTCAGATTTTAGCCTAAATTTTCTTGTAAAAATATTTAGAAAATATTCGACATCCTGTAGAGAGAATTTGGAAGGCTGAACGACAGACAGACTCATTTGGGGTGTCAAGAAGGTGATGAAGGTCTAACACCATGCTACGGTCTTCAGGCTTCCCCTTCCCAAGTGAGATGTGCAGAAGCACCATGGAAACAGCACTGTGCTCGCAGTGTTCCCCAGTGAGAGCTCCAGGTTGGGCTGGGACTGTCGAGCTGTCTACTGTGCAAATCGATCAACTTTCTTCTCAGCCCAGTAACGGGCTGATGCGGGAGCGAGGTCTGAAGACCTGTTCTGCTGTTGTCATGGGACCACTAGTTCCTAGAGACTGGAAAGTCATAACCACGGTTCCTCTAGGTGCCGGACAAGGTGTCTATTATGCAAATATGTTTCTTAAATGAATAAATGACATGTGTAGTCTTGTTGAACCACTTTAAATAGTTACATATAACAAAACAAAATAACCAACAATTGTTCATTCTGTCCAAGCTCACCATGTTCAACCCCTGAGACTGTTTTAACAATCAAAACAGGGGGGTTCAGGAAAAAATGAGCAATGAGCATTCACTTTCAAATGAGAACAGGGAAAATGTACACACACACACAGACAGAAAGACACACACACAGATACACAGACAGACACAAATACACATACACACAGATACACACACACAGACACACATGCAGACAGATAGACACAGATACACACACACAGACACACACAATTTCTTGCCCAAGGATACCAAAGTATTATTAAATAACTAAAACAGTCCTTCACATTTGTAACTAACAATGATCAAATACAACAAGTCTCTCTGGGTTCTCAGGTTCTTTCCTCCACATACTCAATCAGTAGGAGGACCCGAGAAATCTGGAGTGGAGCCGTTTATAAATCAGTCAGAAGGTTCTCTCCTCAGCACACGCGTTTTTATACATCACTTTGATCAGTCCTGACCATGTATGTAAGGACACAGGAGATGGCAAGTGAAAAAGAAAATAAGCCTTTTCCAGCTTTTAAGCCTCAGAGATAGGAAAAAGACAGTAGTATGATAAAAGTATGGCTTTTAGTAATATCTTTAATTATTCCATTATTAAGTTTTCCAAGTACATGATGGCATAAATATTAACACTATTTGTTCACTCTGTACTGAATGTATATATAATTTAAAGTATTCCATACACAGGTACAGAATACTGTGGACATGATCACTATTTGGTCACTGTTATGCATGTTTGTGTCTTGGAATTAGAAAATCCAATCACTTAACTTATGAATCAGTATCACCTGAAAAACCAGGGAAGTGTAGCTAAACTGACTGCTATGTAGACCTTTGGAGTGTTACAGCATGTCTAGGAATAAATGGGGGAAAATTCAGAATTTATTGCACTTACCCTATTTTTTTATTCTAATAAATTATTAAGAATAAAAAGAGCAAGACATTATGACTAATACTTTTTACAACTATTTAAAAATAAAACAACTTTGAACACATTTTCACTCTGAAGCTAAGAGATACTTTTTGGATAACAAGAGATATCACAAAAAGACACTATATTGACATCTAGTATTCAGTAAATTACATTTATAATCAATGTTAATTTAAGGAAATGTTAAAACACATTAAAAGGACATGATCCAAATTTTTAGAGCCCACACAATTCTATTTATAAAATGGGGCTCCACACAGCCCAGGCTGGCCTCCCATTCACTTTGTTCTTGAGGCTGCCCTTTAATTTTCCTGTACCTCCTGAGTGCTGGGGTTACAGGCAAGTGTTACTATGCCCGCTAGAGCCCATACAATTCTTTAAAGGTCTATCCCCTAAGTTCAAGTTCCTTAAGAGAAAAAAAATGCCCAAACACAAAACAAATAGAGGCTTGCCAATATGATCCAAGGTCTCCCAGGATATAGATGGTTTGAACATAATGCAGTGTTTAGGTTCTGGTAGGTGAGAAAAAAAATTCAATGACAAAAACATTGGTACTACAATTGGCAACATTTAAGTATACATCTTAAATACTGTAAATATCCAACAAGTACAACAATTTGGCTCTAAGTTCCTTTGGCTATGAAGATATAACTGTGTTTTAAATAATATAGTGAAACATCACATTTGGGGAAACAATGTTTCATTATGCTAATTAACTATCAAGAATGAAGAATGGGTGCACACATGAAAAGTTAACAGTGCTAAGTGTTGGTTTCTCTTGGGAATGTGGTCTTCATAAACCCCTTAACCCAGTGGTTGTTACATTTACTAGTGCCGCGACCCACAGGTTGAGAACCACTGCCGTAAGTCTGTCACATTTACCTCTACAAAGTGTCAGTAAAAACTAATGAATGTCAGTTTCAAAGTCTTCAGTTATCTGTTCTAATGATTGGATTCACTTCACATTTTAAAGTTTAACAAATCCACAGGACATTTTTAAGTATATACATTGTTTAAAATCATAGTTTAAATATAACTGAAGATTTAAAAAGTTCAACTAGTAACTCAAACAACTTAAATGTGAAAATGTAGCTATGCCAAATAAGGAAACCTGACAGACATAAATAGTGCCTGGTCACTGCTAGTTACCAAGAGCCAGCTTTTCTGTCTCGTTGTCATTAAAATCAGAATTAAGCATTCATATCCATCCTTATAGCACAACTCAAGGCTAATTGTGATGGGGTTTTGGGATGTTGCCCTGGCTGGCTTTGAACTCATGAGCTCCAGATCCTCCTTAGCCTTTGAAGTAGCTAGAACTACAGGGTGATCACTGTGCCCAGATCAAAACTGGAAAACTTCATGATTTCTCTATGTTTCTTTTTGTGCTGCAGAAACAATGAACGGATGGATGGAGAATACCTTTTTGCAAACACTTTCAAAGGAAGAAATCACTAAGGGAAGAATGATGGCAAACCCTTGTACTAATGTTTAGTTAGCACTTTAGGGCAATAAGCGAATTAGATGTTGAAGTCAGTGACAAGGGAGGGGGCTGAACTACAGCGCACAGAAAAGAACTTCACTGAGCTGACAGCTATGGCACACACATCAATGCACTCATGAAAGGGCAGTTCTACACAGGGAAGTAAAACGAATTTTTGATTAGTTGACACAAAGCAAGGACTGTTTCAGGACACTGGACAGTGGCACCTGCTGCTCTGTGGCTCTTGTCTGTCTACTGGGCAAGAACTTTTGTGTTAGGTTTTCTTCGTCCTCTGGTCCAGTTCATGCTGGTGTTTAATAAGGCGTTCTATTTCTGTTCCAAGTGTTTGCAGATTTTCCTTTAATAAGTGGGGAAGAGAAAACAGAAGTACTGAGTATAATACAAGTACCCTGTGAACTGCTTTTGCCTCAACTGTGAGACTGAGTGACTAGTTCTTGCTACTGATATAAACTAGACACATGTTTTAGTGAAATAGGTCTGTTCTTGTTTTTGAGACAGGGTTTCTCTTTGTAGTTCTAGCTGTCCTGGAACTCACTATGTAGACAGACCAGGCTAGTATCAAACTCACAAAACTCCTCCTGCCTCTGCCTCCCAGAAGTGCTAGGATTAAAGGCGTGTGCCACCACACTTGACCCAGTTATAATCTTTCACTGCAGCTATGTCAAGTTTTAATGCATAACGATTACTTAAGATTAAAAACTATTTTAAAAATCTATTAGTAGCTATCAAGGCCCATGCATAGCAAAGACAGAAAAGTTGGGTCTGACAATGGCTGAAAAAAAAGTCACAAAATACACTTAAAATACTATAATGTTAAAAAATTATAATTAATTACAGTCATATGGCAAAAGCCATCCACAGAGAAGTGCCTGACACTGACTTTATCTCTGGGTAGGTAAACAGCTGGTGCTAGCCAACTATGAAGAGGCATCTTTGTGCCACACTTAAGGAGTGGGAAATGAATAGGAAACACAAATACCTTCAAAGTAATATTTTTTAGCAATGTATCTTCCAAAACAGCCTGTAATTTCCGGTTGATTTCCAAAGAAAGCTCCAGAGTCAGCCCGCTGTCAGCGGGATGGGATGTGTATAGGGACGCCATGATGCCACCACGCCTACTCAAATGCACTTTGTTAAAATCAGACGCTTCTGAAGAAAGTGTGCCTGATTCTTCTCGTAAAATGTAACTCTGAATTATTCTGCAAAACAAAATGATACTCTGTGTGCTTGCAGAATAAAACCCTGGGAATTATAGGGATCAATTAATCATAAGCATAAAGATGATTAGCATAAAATATACATCTATTAGACCAATAACCTAAGTTGGCGTAGAATTTTCCTTACTACATGGTGTCCTAAACTGTCCCTTTTTCATTGTATTGGGGTATTTAAAGAAATATAAACACAGCTTTTTTGTTTCTTTCTGTACTTGTATGTAAATATTTAGTCATTACTTTATTGGTTTGATTTCTGTTAGTAGTTTCTATTAAACTCTATTTTGCCCTTTCTTTTAAAATCTACAAGCGAAATTTTCTATAGGTCTAAAATTATTTCAAAATAACTTTAAAAGGTTCAGGAGAAGACTTTCATATAAAGACAGCTCTTATTTAAGTGTGGTGTCTGTGAGAGGAATGTGATGCCACACAGTCTGTGGCTCAGCTAAGATGGGTTTGCAGTGTAGCTGGGGTCTGTCCCCTGCAGGTAAGAGCTGGTCTTATAAACTTAGTGCACTAACCTGAAGATTCAGAGAATCCACTCAGCAGAAGCATGAGTAGACCTAAGGAACTGATTAACCAGCCCCAAGTTTTATACCAAGAGGAGCTCAATTATTATCCCATTAGGTTTTGACCAGTAGGAAAAAAATTCTCAAAACTTCATATACCTTTTAAAAGCTAAATGCATTTTTAAAAAAATGTCCCAAGTTATTTAGTATGTTAAAAAGCAAAACCACTACCCCTCCACTCCCTCTCTCATCTTTCTCTCTCATTCATTCTCTCTCCTGATGTTTTACCTTTAAGGAGAAACTTGGTTTTCTTTCTCTTTGTATCCCCTAAACCTAGAATACAACAGGTGACCAAAAAAGACGGTGTACAGAATGCCAAAGGAATCACTAAGCCAAGCACAGAATCGCTTATAGTCCCAGCTACTCAAGGAGCTGATACCGAAGGATCACATGAGCCCAGGAATGCAACGCCAGCCTGGATAACATGGTGAACCCCATGGAAAAGACCAGCATTTCACCAGTTTCTGAGGGCATGCGAATGGCAGTCCTCTAACACAGGCTATACTACCACAGTAATACATACTTGGTTTTCTTTCTTATCTCTTCTACTAGTTGTTTGATGTGGTCCTCCATAAATTCTATCTTCTCATTCTTCCGGGCATGCACTTTCTGCAGCCTCACTATTCTCTCAATCAGCATGGCCTTGTCCACTTCTGGAAAGTTGTCCACAGCCACTGAGGAGCTGGTATTCTCTGGAGATCGATCTTCAGCACTGCTGCGAGCATTAAGTGACCCTGAAGACAGAAAAGCAAGTTCAGTCAGTGTGTGTGACCTAGGCCCCCTCATTTCATTCACAGTAACTGCCCAGTGTTGGGCAAAGGACACATAATGGGCTTCTTGTGACCGCCATTATTTTGTGAAAGCACAGATAACAGCAGCGGTCAGCAATGCCTGTTATGTCACACAGCATCAAGATGAAAAACTGACAACAGACAAAATCTTAAAAAAAGTAAAAAAGAATAGCAAGCTTAAAGAATTCAAAGAGTAAAACAATAAGGACATTAAGGTGAAAAAAGAAGGGTAGTGATGAGGGATTCCCCTCTGTATGCTATGAATATGTTATATTACCACTGATTCATATTAAAGAAGCTGTTTCAGCCAGTGGCTTAGTAGAGTAAAGCCAGGTGGGAAATCCGAACAGAGATACAGAGAGAAAGTAGGTAGAGTCAGGGAGACTCCATGTAGCTGCCGAAGGAGAAAGATGCTGGAACTTTACCAGGTAAGCCATAACATTGTGGCGATACACAGAATAGAAACGGGTTAATTTAAGATGTAAGAGTTAGGCAGGAATATGTCTAAGTCATTGGCCAACCAGTGTTGGATCATTTCGGGTCTGGATGGCAGGGAAACAAACAAGCAGTCTCTGTTTACAGGGTAGGAGAGGAAAAGAGGCATGTGTGGGAGGGGAGGACATACCTGTCAGACATTCTGCAGTATACAGAAGTGACCGACACACTGACAATAGAGGCAAAATCACTGTTCAAATCCACTTACTAGTCACATCACTAGTGTGTTTTGTACACGTTACCTCAGTGCCTAGGCTATTTCTGCTAACAATAGTGATTTACCTCATAGGACTGCTACCCTCATTTAGATGCCAGTACAATAATGCATGTAGTATCTGTGCTCCCCATGCCTAGACTATGTAAATGTCAGCATCCCAGCAGACCCCAGCAGATCAGTGTCTGAACCTCTTCACCTAACACGAATGGCCTCCTCAGTCCTGTCGCAGACCTGAGGAAATGATACCTTAGCCCCATTACACGACCAAGTAAGATGGGACCTAAGATACAGTGGCAATTTCGAACTAGGTACTTTCTGTTCACACATTCTGTTACTATGGTAACTACTGCTGAGGCTTTGACCCTAACACATAATTTTTATACTCTAACAGAAAGAAAACAAAGGATCAACAGAAAGGCAGAGACAGAGAAAAACAGAATACAGACACACAATTGTCTCTTTCATATGTGTGAAATCCCCATCTATAGGTTCAACAAACAACAAACTGGAAATACTTTTTAAAAAGTGTCTATACTGAACATATACAAATTTTTATGACCTAAACAAACAGCTCAATAACTATACTTTGGCATTCACTGTGTTATACCTGAGATATTATCTATACACTCTAGATGATTTAAAGTCTGTGGGAGGATGGCACAGATACACACAGAGACTGAACCATTTAAAAAAAGATTTTAGTATCCACTGCATGCTCTGAAACCAATCCCCTATCAAAGGAGAATTAGAGGCATAAAACCCGATGCTACAATAAGGATGGCCATTCCATCACTTCTTAGGTGTTAAAATTTGGAACAGAGTCCACATGATGATATGGCTGGATATAAATCTAAATTTCAGAAATTAAGAGGAAAGGCTGCACAGATACAAAAGTTCAGGCAAAGAAAATGGGCCTCATATAGAGCCCAAGACAAACCTGGAACCTTGCCAAAGAGTAGAATGTAAATATTTAATAAGGTATATTTTCTACAATATAATTAATTATATGTAATGCCTATTTTAAGCCTCATAATAAAACAAAGCATATAAATACTTCTTAAATTTTTTTTTTTTTTAAAAACAATTGCTACCAACTGAGCTCATTTTTACCTGATGAACTAGAACGGCTTCCCATGCTGCTGACTTCTTTATCATAGTTTCCATTCTCAGTCTGGTCTAATTTTCTCCGTGCTGAAAAAAAAGAAAGAGATCACTTGTGACAGTTTTAATCAACATTTATTTGCTCATGTCATGTGATATTTATTAACTGCTAGGGTCATTTGGGAAAAATGGCATAGAACACAGACAAAGGTTCTTGAGATGTATCTTAGAACACTGGAGGTGCCATTCATATAAAAATGACGTTTGGAAATGCACAGGTTAAATAAAAACAAAGACAACTGAGAGTAGCACTGTCTGGCTAACTTGTAGATCCTTCTCAATATCAGAAATCACTCCCAAATCTGCCTTCAGTTACATGTGTGAAAAAACAGGGCAAGAGAGATAGACCCGGGTCAATTCCCAGCACCCACGTGATGGCTCACAACCATCCATAATTCCAGTCCCAGAGGATCATGATGCCCATGAACAGCAGGTGTGCAGGCCAAATACCACACATATAAAAGCAGAGAGAGCTCAAGAAAACCAAACAACAACAAAACAACTGAATTCAGCTGGCCTTGAACTCACTATGTAGCTGAGGATGAACTTGATCCTGCAAGATTGCAGGCATACATTAGCATACATGAGTTTTAGGAGGGGGAAAATACATTTAAAATTTTTTTGTAGCTAGCTGGTGGTGGTGCACGCCTTTAATCCCAGCTCTCAGGAGGAAGAGGCAGGCGGATCTCTGTGAGTTTGAGGCCAGCTTGGCCTACAAGAGCTATTTCTAGGACAGGTACCAAAGCTACAGAGAAACCCTGTCTTGGAATGCAAAGTAAAAAGGTATAGATTCTCCCTCCCAATTGGCCAAAGGAATTTTTCTGATTTGTATATTCTATGGCTTTGTGAATAAACAGCCTTTAGCATGAGAGAAAACTATGTTCAGAACTGCAACCCTAGCCATCTTAGCAGTTTTAACTTACTCTGTGGATATAACACAGTGGCACACTCCTTTATTCCCAACCCTGAGGAGCGTGAGGCAGAAGACTGGGTATGTGGAGTCAGGAAGAGAGGCACAAGGATGATGGCATGTGGGTGCACACAGAGACGGCATGCCTCCCACAGCAGTCTCTAACACAGACATATGCTGGAGTCAACATGAAGACATGAGTACCTTGCTGAAGCTGTTTGCTAAGGTCCTTGATGTTAGCAGCGTGTTTGCGTCTCTGCGTCACCAAGTCGTCTTTCAGTTCCTCCACCTGGGTGCTCAGGGATTTAACTTCCATCTGCGCAGTGGAGAGCTCGGCCTGCAGGCTCTGGACTTCCTCTTTCCGTAGCTCTTCCTCTCTGAGCAATCTGCTCTCCTGAACAGAAAGTACCATATGGTTAAAAAGCATTCCCCACCCCACCCCCAATTATTGCTCATTTTAAAAACTTAAAAATATAAGGAAAAATAGATTCTGCTGTGACAGCTTCTGCCCATCTTTACCCAGCAGCCCAGCAAACATCAACATGGCGGGGGTGATGTTCAGTGTGGGACACATCTGTAGTGTAAGTCTCTGGATTTTTTTTAATTCAAAAGACTGAATCTATTTATTTATTTGTTTGTTTGTTTGTTATTTATATAATTTTATATATTGTTGAGACAAGGTCTTACTACATTCCTAATGACTCCCATTTATTCATTCGTTTATTTATCTATTGAAACAAGATCTCACTGTATTCCTGGCTGGCCTGAGAACTGCTTATGTAAACAAGGTTGGCTTGAACTCACAGAGTTCTACCTACCTCTGCCTTCAGAGTGCTGGGATTAAAGTTGTATGCCACCACTAGCCCTACTGGCTAAAATTATTTTTATGAGTAATTAGATGACACTTTTATTACCCAGGAATATTATACCTCTCTAAACTACCAAAATAAATAAATAAATAAATATCCTTAAAAAAAATTGAGCTTCTAGTTAAGAATAACAGAAATCATGGTTCCCGTATTTTAAAAAAATTCAATATTCTTTGTCATTTTAGAAAATTTTATTATATGAATTATATTCACTAAACAGAAAAGCAAATATATTTTTATAAAATTTAAAATTACCAGGTATTACTAAAAGAACCTAAACCTAATTACAGTATACTTTGATATTGTAAGAGAAATGCAACCTGTACTTCCTGCTATGTTGTTTTGAAAACTAACTCTGGGGGCTGGAGAGAGATGACTCAGTAGTTAAGAGCACTGGCTGCTCTTCCAGTGGACAGAGGAACATCACTCTCTGCTGACCTCTGCACAGAACTATATGGTGCACAGACATACACAGAGGAAAACAAAATGTGCACTATCCTCACCAAGTTAGCATTCGCCTGTGTCATTTGCTCGCACTGGCTTTGCAGCTGACTCTCGCTGCAGGAGAGGCTATCCACTTGTGACTGCAGAGAGGAGGACTCAGACTGCAGCTGTGCATTCTTACTAGTGAGCTTCTCCGTGAACAGCAGGAGCTCAGACTCCCTTTTCCTGCTGCCTTCGATGTCTTTCTGTAGGTCATTAATCAAAGAATTAAGGCTTTCCATTTCTTCCTTCAAATGTTCGATTTCTTGTTTACCACTAAAAAACAAAGTTTATATATTAGAAAACTTAAGTAAGCTATTAAAAAACATTAAATTAAAGCTTTACACAGAGGTACTTGTAATCATGCATCCACTCAAACATTCCTGACACGCTCATATGCTGAGGGAAGAGTTGTGAAGGTAAAGTAAGTGAGCACGGCTAGCAGGGCCTGCTTTCAAAGAGCTTCTCTAGCAGCAGGCCAATGACAGGAGCGTGAGGACACACCGAGCAGGCTGCTTGAGCTCGGTATGTGTGACCACCATCCTGTGAACGAGCAAGCAGGTTTCTGAGCTATGCTGTTGCTGCAGCTGCTGTTTGCTGTTTGCCTCAGATGTACTTTGTCACTGCACTGTGAAATCAGCCACAGGCAAAACTCAGTGGATCATTGTGGCTGTGCTCTAAACAGCCGTCTGTTTCCAGGGGCTGGAGAGATGAGGCAGCGCTTGAGATCACTGGCTGCTCTTGCAGACATCCAGGTTTGGTCTCCAGCACCAACATGGTGGCTCATAACAATCTGTAACTCCAGTTCCAGAGACCTCACTCTCTCTTCTGGCCTCCAAAGGTAACAGGCATGCATGTAATGCCCACACATACAGGCAGGTAAACATTCAAACACACAAAAGTGCTAAAAGAATATAAATGTATAAAAAGAAAGTCATTAGATAGACAATAGATAAAGGAATCATAGGACCCACAGCAGAAGGAATAATCCAACTCAGGGTAGGACCATTTCAGGTACAATGACAAGAGACAGTGGCTGTCAATGCCAGCAGCTCAAAGAACTGAGCACAAGAAAGTGAAAAAGAGTCACCAACAGCTCCTCTGTTTCCTGTAACTGATCACAGGCTAGGAGGGAGAAAGCAGTGCAACTCAGGAGAGAGGAGGCCTGAGAGGGGACAGGCCAGTCAGTCACAGGTACACTGTAGCCTAGCTGAGGAAGGCAGCCGTGAGGGCAAGGAGCACTTCCTCATGGAGACAGGCAGCACAGATAATACAAATGTAACCTGAACCCAGGCTCTGTTGGATGACATGGGAGTCAAGTTTAAATGCTTTTGAGATGTCAAGGAATGATGCCAGCTCTGACCTGAAGCCACAGACATGCAAAGGTAAAGACTGGGTACAGATCCAGGCCTCTCTTTCAGAAGAGGGACAGCTGTGAAGCTAGACAGACAAAGTTCACCCCATCTATGAATGATTCCTGTCAGTGTCTATGAAATATAAACTTTAATTTGACTTTAGAAGCTAAAGACAATGTAAAACGTCCAAAGACACAAACTGAAGAACTGTCAACTAGAACTATAAAAATTGTTCTTCTTTGACATGGTAGCTGTACTTAAAGATGCTATCTGGAGACAGCATTAACGGCTCGTCACTCAGTTCATACCTTTGAAGCTCCTCTTGTACCTGATCTGTCATTTTCAGTTTGTCTAGTAAATTCTGAATTTCAGCTTTCTGACGATTAATAATTTCCCTGTATTTTGATAATTCATCTTCAGTTCTCAAACGTTCATCTTCTAGACATTTCGCCTGTAAAATGATCACAGTCAAGCTGCAGCACAGACCTTCACACTCTGATGAGCTGCCTCAGACAGACAGACCCACAGCACCCCGAGATAATGCTACAGTGCTGGTGAGATGATAGGAAGCTGCTTTACTGCCCCCACCTGCTGATCTGAGGAACAACCTGCCCGGCCATCCCAGCTGGGAACAGCTGACAGAACAGGAAGACACTGCACAAACCCTATTTCTACATAAATGAGCCACATGTAGAGACAGCACATGAATACTGAAAGGACAGTTACTCTAACAACAAAGGCTATAAACATGGAATTCACTAACGTTAGAAACTACAATGATAGATATCTTGCTGTTAAATACAGCCAGAAGTAGTCTGTCTTAAAGAATATTTTATGCATCAAGAGGTCCACCCATGCTGCTTTACTGTCCTTAGCTCCACATGTAAGGTGCAGACACCTCAAGTGTGCTCTGACAGGATTGCATGGCAAAGTACTTCCAGTGACTAACAGCACTTCAGCTCAACAACATTGCTGGGAAAATGTTATTTTTTTCTCCTGAGTTCTTTTATTTTAAAGAACTTTAAGTATTCCTTCCCTGACACTTTAAAAATCAGAGTAAATTCTAAGTGAAAGTTATTTACCCCAACTCTAAGGTAGGCCTGAAGATTTGATTACCTTTGTCCTCAGTGTCCGGAGCTCATCCATGCCTTCCTTAAATGTCCTCTTCAAATCTTCCAACTCCTTTATTTTGGCATGATGCATCTGGAAAAGACACAAACCTAATGCAACACATGAGCACTACCAGCTTTTTTCCGGCTTCTTCTATAAAGGTCTTGGATGCAGACAGTAATGAATACTCCATTCCTTTTCTCATTATGCAATCTAACGTATATTCATGATACAACCCAGAAGAACTAACTCCTCACCTCTAGTTGGTCAGATTTTTCTTGCATTTGTTTTTCAAGTTCTCCTTTTGTAACTCTGAGCTTTGCATCAAGCTCATTTGACTTAATTTCTTCTGACTCCTAATGTAAAAACAATAAAATGTACACTTTAAAAATGAACAAAGCTTTGCAAACAAGTTTACTAATTGTGCAGTAGATTGTACAGTTAAATTTGAAGAATGCATTGAAGAATTTTAAATGTTAACTTTGCAGAAACAAGAACAGTGCACTTTGGAATCACAACATAATACAGAAGAGTGTTTTAAGTTGTGCATTTCTTCGCTCTTATTTTCTCAAAACGACAAAAATCCAGCAGTTTCCTAAGTGATTCCCAAATATATAACTTCTACATATAACACCAACGCCCATGTTCGACTGCATTCTTTATACCTGACATCTTCAATAATTTAGTGTTTCTTCCCTCAGTTACCTTAATTTATTCTTAATTATTTTGACATTTTCTATGATTTTTTTTGATGAAAAGATCTCTAATAAGATTAGTCTGTGCTGCATATGTGGTGCAATTGTGTGCCCATGTTCCCATGGAGGCCAGAGGTGACAGCAAGTCTTCCTCAATTGCTCCCCCCCCCATACCTTATTTTTGAGACAGGATATCACACAACCTCAAATTGACTGATTTGGCCAATTGGCTGGCCAGTAAGCTCCACAGATCTGCCCGTCCCATCTTTCTTCACCCAGACAAAGCCAAGGTTACAGATGCATGCTGCCAAACCCAGCTTTTTATGTGGGTGCTCCAGTCCTCATGCTTGCTTGGGCGGGCAAGCATTTTCCCCACCAGGCCAGCTACCTTAACTGCCTTAAGAAATCCATGTACACTTCAAATTTGGTGGATAAAGTTGTGAAAACAGAGTTCTGATAATTAGTCTGTTTCAAAAAGGAAATATACCTGATATGTTTTTATCATATCCTGACAGTTTTGCCGGATCTGCTCAGCTTCTTCCTTTGCCTGTGTTAATTTTGTAGTTGTTTCTTTGAGTTTATCTTTGGTGTCCTGTAGCGACAAAGTGATGAGACAAAATTAACCACAGTGAGGTGAAGAACAGTGACAGCAAAGTCCTGCTGTGGTGGTTTGCATGAGAATGGCCCCTAGAGACTTACGGAGGGGCATTATTAGAGGTGTGGCCTTCCTGGAGGAAGTATTCCACCTGGGGGTGGGCTTTGAGAGGCTGCTCACTCTTCCTTGCTGCTGCCTGAGGATCCAGATATAGATACAGAACCCCAGCCCCTCTCCAGCACCATGTCTGTCTGCAGGTCTCCACATTTCCTGCCATGATAAGGGACTAACGCTCTGAAACTTTGAGGCGACCCCAATCGCAGCAATAGAGCAGTGATTAAGACACTGCTGGAGCACTAGACTAGGGCTAAGCAAGGGTCTAGCAGTAGTGTTTGTGTCTGACAAAGTGAAAATGATCAGCACAGTTAACTGATGGACAATAAATAAGTTAAAATGGACAGTTTTCACCAAATTCCTCAAAATGGCTAAGGTGGTAAGAAAAGCAGGGTGTTCAGTGGTTCTTTGCACATCCCAGAGAGTCTAACATCGATTTGAAGCTCCCTTTTGACTGAACAATGCTACTAAATACAGTCTGTTTCTACCTCTCTACTAAAATGGCAATTCTTCACACAGGATTTTTAGGGATTACTCCCATTAAATCCAGTTGCTTTTTTCTCATTCTTACTCTTTACTCACATGTTCTAGTCCTGACCACTTGACTCTTCAAACACCCCTTGCCCCATTCCCATTGAAAACACTCTCTTCTGTATCACTGCTCTTTGTTGGCTTTCTGCTCACCAGAGGGTGAGCTCTCCCAGCTTCCTGGCCGAGATGCAATGTGACCAGGCCCTTCAAAGTGCCGGCCATGCCTTTCCTGCTACAGTGCAAACGTATGACCCCGAAAGACCTTCCTTAGGCCTTCTCCCGTGTTCTGGCATGGTGGAGAGAAAACCTACTGCATCTATGAAGAGACGCCAGGCAGCAACCTCTGCTCTAGGCAGGTCGGCATCCTGTCCCTTTACTGTTCTCCTTTTGTTCTTACACTTGGAGCAGCTGTACCTTTCTCTCCTCAACATCCGCACTGCATCTAGGCTCCACACACTACTTCATGTGTCATTTAACAACAGATACCATAATTAAGCATTAACTTATCTTCCTTGAGCTACTGGTCTTTTAAGTAAGTGGCCATATGTTAAAACCTAGCAACCTTTAAACTAGAAATAATTCAATAATCTGAAGATTAAAGAATCTCAGACTAGGTAACAATTGTGGTTCTGCATCTTCAATAGCAGAACTAAGACACAGCTGACATATAGTTCTGGACCATTTCAATACTCTAAAACCAGCAAGTGAGATTCCGGTGTACCAAATAAATGTTACTAATTAAATGAACATTTGAATAAAGTTTTGAAAAGTCATATTGGGTATAGGTTAAGGATGCTTACTGTATCTGATCTACCTAGCAGGGCTGGAGAGATGGCTCAGTGGTTAAGAGCATTGCCTGCTCTTCCAAAGGTCCTGAGTTCAATTCCCAGCAACCACATGGTGGCTCACCTGTAAAGAGGTCTGGCGCCCTCTTCTGATCTGCCTAGCAACTGAGCACTTCCAGGCACTGTTCCTTTTTGTTAAACCTTGTATGCCTGTGTGTGTATGTATGCAGAGGTCAGAGGACAACCTCAGCAGCTGTCAGCCCTTGCTGTCCACCTTGCTGCAGCTGCATGCACCAGGCTAGCTAGCCTACAAGTTTCTAGAGATGCTCCTGTCTCAGCCCCCATTTCACCACAGGAGTGCCCTTACTACATGGGTTTTTGGGAATCTGAACTCAGGTCTCATTTGCACAGCAAGCACTGTGTCCCACTGAACCATCTCCCCAGCCTTTACAGACACTGTTCTATTCTCAAGCAAAATGGCTGTATAACCAAACAAATATCTCTACCCCCATGAAACTGACAATCTACTAATGAAGCTAAATAAAAAAAATAAAATAAAATATGTAAGTAAAGGGCATGTTCATTATATTCGACTCTAAGGAATAAAAATAAAACAACAAAGTTTAGAAGAAGGGTTCAGAGCCTACAGACTGTCTAAACAGTTCCAGTGAGGTGTTGGTAAATGCAGACTTAAAAGGCGTAAGATGAGAGGCTGGATATGCTGAGAGAAATGAGGCTGAACACAGCCTTTTGAAATGAGCAACTAAAAGATTGGGTCATCATCTATTCAGATAAGGAGGTGACAGAGGAGGGAGGTAATGGAGGGAAGAAACAATTTATCAGTTTAAGACACTAAATTATTGAAGATATCAGGTAGAAAGAATGCAGTCGAACATAGGCGTTAGTGTTACATGTAGAAGGTATATATTTGGGAATTACTCAAGAAGCTGCTGGATTTTTGTTGTTTTGAGAAAAGTTTCATGCAGCCTAGGCTGGACTCAAACTTGCTAGGTAGCTCAGGATAACGCTGAACACTGCCTAAGTGCTGGGATCACAGGCATGCACACTGTCTAAGTGCTGGGATCACAGGCATGCACCACTAGGGATTGAATCTAGGGCTTCATGCATAACTATCAACTGAGCTAAACCCCCAGCCTCTCTCCTGCTGTTTAATCCAATGATTTTGTCTTCTGCAGTATTTCATCTTCTGTTGATTCTACACAATGTTTTCATCATGAACACTGTTTCAATATTAACTTTAAATAGCATTCATGTCTCCTCTTATCTGACTCAAGCCTTTGTTTATCTCCTTGGAGTCTACTTTAACATCCTTGTCTACCATTCTATACTAGGAGTCATTTTGGATCTGTTCCTATTGACTGATCCTCTTGTTCTATGGACCACAATTTTCTGTTTCTTTGCATGCTGGTAATTTTTCATTAGGTGTCAAACACAGTGAAAATCACTTGAAGATATTTTATAATTCGTTTTAGTGCATGGCTAAATTACATAGCTTTTAAGCAAGCTTATTTCAAGTAAAATGACCCTCACCACTAAAGTCGTACCTTGCTGAGGGCCACTTAATGCCCTGTGTGCTGGGAGTCCATGCACTTTGGCTGGTGTCCACAGGAACATTTATTTCCTGGCCCTTGTGAGGACTTCAGAGGTTGTTGGCTCTACTAGTTTTGCATGTCTGAACCCCGTCCTCCTGTCCTCCATACTTTGCACTCTATATCCTCAATCCAGAAAGGTGCTGGGCCTGGTTTCAGTTCCTCTCCTTGTGCTGCAGCCAGAAGCCTGGCAATAAGCTCATCTATTTCAGAAAGGGATTACTATCTTATACTGTCTTTTGTCTCAAGTCTGAAAACCTTCACATAGTTTTGTTATTTTTCTCCTTTGTGTGTACATAGGTTTTCTTTTCTTTTACCTTTCAGTTTCTGTATTTTGGGAACATTTTTAGTTTAAGGTGGAAGGATATGTCCAGGTCTTGCTATCCCACAGTGCAAGAGCGCAATCAAGCGTAAAGCTATGGAACAAACAGATGGCAGCTTAGGAAGTGGGACACCGTCAGAAGTTTCCAACTCTCACTAATGAGCCTGACAGCCCATGAGGACGAGGCAGCACGGGCAGCACAGGCCCTGGCTTTAGGCAGTGGAGCAGACAGAACACACACAACAGTGCCAGTCGCAAAGGCCTCCAGGGTGAGTTCTCTTGCATCCTGCCCGTCTCTGTAGATGCTGCTTGAAGACACCACTCCAGAATGCTAGCTTTTGGGGGCAGAACTGCCTGGCAAGCACCCAACACAGCTAACCATGCTGCCAAAGGGCCATGATCATATCTATTGCCAGCCATACCTATGCTCCAGTGAGATCTTATTCTGAGGTCAGGCAAGTGAGACCATGTCAATCAGACAGATAAGCAAGTACATGAGGTACAGTGTGGAAAGTCTTTCTTCATTATTCACTACATTCAAAATTAAAAAAAAAAAAACCTTTTGTTTTAAAGGACTAGATACTGGAGAAATAATTTTAGTTAAACCCACAAAGGAGCGTGGGGGAAGTAATAATTTCTGTAGTCTGATCTTGACCTGGATATCAGATACACACACAGTTTAGACTTCAAGTCTGGTAACATGCTCTGGAGGGCTGAACAGGCTACTGCTCACAACAGATTCAGAACCCACAGTATCCCAATGTTTGTATCTAAGATTGAAGCAGGGACCAGGAAAGTTTACAAAGCCACTTCTGTCTCTTGTTCCATCTGAGTGGTTTCCCACACTGCCAGATTACCACTAAATCTTGACTCAGTTTCCATCTCCCAGCCAGTAGAAAGATGCACAGAACAAGCTGACCAGAGAGAGCCCTGGTGCAGACACTCTGAAAGCAAAGGCTATCTCCTGACACTTACATCTCCGCATTGCCTAACACAGTGCTGTACACAGGGCTAATGCTGGCTGGCTAAACCAAAGGCCTTACTTAAAAGAAAACGAGTAAACACAAAGTTTACATGCAGCAGGTCAATATGCTTAGTATTTTTATGTTCTAACTTGTTAATCTACATCACGTCAGCTCACAGGAATCAGCCTTCAGTCACTTCTCTAAACTACCTGGTTTTCCCTCTCAATGCTGCCGTTAGAAGTCTCTCACAACCTGTCTTAAACATTCAGGACTTACAGATATGCACGTTTAATGCCAATATTCCAAAAGACCTTAAGATGCTCTCTTAGGAATATAGACAGAGGAAAAGAAAGTGCCACAGACATTAGAAATGATTAAGCATTGTGCTCAGAACCTAAAACAACTCAGGCAGCTAGTAATTATGAATTTCAGATTTTAATTTCTTACCACATAACCCAGAGTACAAGGAAAATCTCGAGTAGTTGAATGAGTCAGGTTGCCCCACTGGCTTCTGGGAGTTCTTGGTAGTTTCCCACACCCTCACTACTAACCTACCTTTGGCCACTACCTACATACTACCTACAACTTTCTGACACTAACATACAAGCATCCAAAGGTAATTAAAAACTTTATTGACTTGGTAATCCTTAATAAGGCTATCTGGCCAGGCAGTAGTGGTACACGCCTTAATCCTAGCACTTGGGAGGCAGAGGCAGACAGATCTCTGAGTTCGAGACCAGCCTGATCTACAGCCAGGACTACACACAGAGAAACTGTCTCAAAAAAACAAAAACAAAACAAATAATAAATAACGACAACAAGAAGGCAACCTGAAATTATGTTTTAGACAGCATCATTAAGCCTATTTTTGAAATGGGAGGAAGAGAAAAGGTAAAAATTTTTAATAAATAAATAATTTTTAAAAAAAAGAGCAGGCCTACCTGTCATGCTTACACACAGACACACATATACACATGCATGAACATACAAATACATATACAGATAAAGCAGTTTTTAAAATTAGGATTACTTATGGTCCAGAATCATACAATTATCAAATGATACCAATCAAATATCAATCTATTACTTTCAAATAAAGGGGTATGAATTTTGAGACAATCTTTCTTATTAAAATTGCAATAAAATACATGCTTGCATTTAGAAAAATAAATAAATAAAAACTTGGAAAATGACACACTATTTCCATAACACCACCCTCCTACTTAAGCCACATTTAAAAGCTGATTTTTACCATTATTTTATCATCTGCAGATTTTTATTTCTCCAAAGACAACTCTATTTGTGTTTTAGCTACATTACCAGTTACTGGACTTTATTACTCCATTTCATTATATTAATTTATAAATAAAATGGTATTTGAAGCAAGTAGTCAGTGACAGGGTAATTAGCCTAGCACTACATGTGCATTCATGCACATACATTGGTTTTTGCCAGCATAAAAGAAATAAAATATTTATGAAAACAGATAAGCTATTTACATATGAACATGTATTTTTAATTATGAGAATCTTAAGATATTTTAAATTTCCTCATTTTAATTCCAATAACATATATTGAAGTTTCCTTGCCCTCAGATTTGAGTATCAAAAAAATAAAATAAAAAGATTAAATAACATGGCAAATTTAGGTGTTGTAAACTCTGAATTATAAAATTATTCTAAGCCTGGGCAGAAAATCCTTTTCTTATGATGACCCAACATTCAGATCCAATTCACCCCGCAGGAGTCACTAAGGAAAGTTCTAGGACTCGTTAGCTGCTTGCAAACTTGCCTTCAGTGTTCATGGCTACCCCACTGCATGGCCACACTCACCTTGTGTGAATCCATTTCAGCCTTTAACTTGTTTTGTGCCCACTTGACTTTAATGACGTAAGAGCTGATCTCTTCCTTTAACTTGTCTGTTTCTCTGATGAGTCTAGACGTCTCACCTTCCTAAAAGCACATTAGGTCATTCTTCATTTAAACAATCAACTGTGCGTCTTTATACCCTTGTGCATAACACAATAATTCAAGGGTGGGTACACTATGGCCCACAGGCCATAAAGCTGATTTAAGGTTCAATAAGAGAGTAATAAAACTCTAAATCAAATTAGTAGACTCGAGGACAATTATTACCTAGTTTAGCCAGTGGATACAGAAGAAGACAAACACACTCTGATTCTTCTTAACTGCCTGGCAGTAAAGTAAAAAAATGATTGAGCTGGTTCTGCTAGAATCCCTGAGGACAATATCAACATTTCCAAACTAAAAGACAATAGCAAGAGCTCTGAATAGCCTTGGCTTCAGCTATTCAACCTTCTAGGACAACTCTAGAATAAATTTTTCATTAAGAAAAATATAAGTTCTAGTCTATGGTAAACTAAGCATTGCCTAAGATTCTGGCCAGGTCTGGAGATGCGCTCAGCAGTAGTGGCCTTGTCTGGCCTGTATGATGCCCTAAACCCAATCCCTAGCACTGCATGAGGAAAATGTATTAAATTAAAAAAAAAAAAAAAAACAGATTCTGGTCAAATTCTACTTTTGATTTTAAAGCTATTATTCACAGCTGACACTAATATGTACATATTTTAGCAAAACAATTTTTTGAGATACAAACTAATTTTTCCAACGGGTTATAGAAGAGAGTTTTTTTTGTTTTTTTTTTGTTTTTTTTTTTTTTTTAAATTTTATTTTCAAGACAGGGTTTCTCTGTAGCTTTTTGGTTCCAGTCTTGGAACTAGCTCTTGTAGACCAGGCTGGCCTCGAACTCACAGAGATCCACCTGCCTCTGCCTCCCGAGTGCTGGGATTAAAGGCGTGCGCCACCACCGCCCGGCTTAGAAGAAAGTTTTAAAAATAATTAAGAAAAACCTTTCTATAAGCAGGGTTTAAGTGACACCTAAAACACACATGTCAGTCAGCTAATAAAAAGCACTTTCTGTCCGAATGTTTCAGTCCTACACCACTGTGTGACTAGGGAAAGAGGCATGACCTTCAGATTAGGCACAAATTATACCTTGGATTCATAGAGTTGCTGCAGCCGCCCTTTCTCCTGAGAAAGCTGCTTAATTTTGTTAGTGTTTTTCTCCAATTCCTTATTTGCATCTCTAAGTTTTCTCTCAAGTGTTTCTTTCTCTTTTCGAAGGTCTAGAGATTCCTTCTCACCTCTCACATACTTCATTACCATCGCTTCCTTTTCCTGACGGGCCTCTTCACATTTCTTATTGGCCTTTGAAAGAAAACATTACCTAGCGTTAATAAAAAATATTTTCACATGAAAACATCTACAGATAAACACTATTCCCTGCAGTGTGGGCACATACTTTTGTACTAAGTGCCTGGCCCTTTCTTACTCTTTTTACTTTGGTTGGTGTGGTTTTTATGTATATATATTTCCCTTCTTCTCCACATACACTTCCTTGCCAGTTTCTGTGCCACTCTGGGCCTCAGGAAGAGGACCATCCATTGGGGTCCACATTAACAAGTTCCTGTATCCTCACACTTGCAGTGGGGTTCGGCTGGCAGGATCGGTAGGTAGACACTTGGAAAGAGAGAATGAAGTCTCGTTTCTGGTCACCAGGAGTCATCTAACACAACTACTCTCTCTGGGTTGTCCTGCCCTTGAACCTCCAGAACTATAACATAAATATGCTTCTGTTTTTGTACAGAATATCTTAGACTCAAGCACTTTGTTGTAGTAATACAAAAGGGGCTAGTGAAAACATGTACATGCAAGTAGGTGTCAGGTGTCATAGTACGGGTATATGTGATATAACAAAATGTCAATAATTACCAATGGAACAAAGAAAAGAAGTAAGAAGGGACTGGAGACAGGTAAAGAGGTGACTCATTTTGTCATAGCATGTATTTATGATTGCCTTAGCACTGTTTATGATTTATTTTTGTATTTATATTTGTGTATCTCTGTCTCAGCACATGCATGTGAATGCCCCTGGAGGTTACAAAAGGGTATTGGACCTGACTGGATGCTACAATGCAAACTCCTGACTTCTGTAAGACTGGCAAGCAGTCTTCCCAGCTAAGTACCCCCTCCTTGTCCTTGGCTTCCTTTAAAAGCTGTGTATGAATACCACCAGAGTCACAACAGCCGAACTGCTGTTCTCTAACAAACATGTACCAAACTACCAGATTAACAGAGATATGAATACCTGGTCCATCCGCTGGCTCATCTCTTTGTGGATCTGCTGGATTGTGTTTTTAGCTGTGACATCCTGTGCTACGAGCTGATCTCGGGAAGCTTTAATTTCTTTATTCAGTTCCTCTATTCTTAATTCTAACTGTAAAAGGAATGATTTCCAGGTTATAGTTTTTAGCTGTACCAAACAGACCAATGATACAATTAATACAAACAATGGAAGAATACAAAATATCTATCCTGACTATTGCTCAGGTTCCCTCACAGGCTTTAGCCTTTTAGTTTGGCTACATGTGGGACCTGGAGCACATAAAAATCACAATTAACTACTGTACACAACAGCTTACAGTCTCCTTCCATTTTGTAAAGGTATAATAAATACGTATTGAAACACAAGTAACTGAAAACTTGGTTTAATTTTTATTATACAGTGTTTGCTGTTTTCATCACACAGCTTTCTAGGAAATAACAGGAGATAGTCATGCTTGTGCAAATGATGGGCCGTAGGCACGCTCCAAGACTGCATCCCCTACTGTCTCAGCACTCTTAGTTCAAGTGTACCTTGTGATGCCCACACAAGAACATGCCAGTGCTACATTCTGCCACCTCGGCACAGGACACTCACACCTTGTCCACAGAGCAAAAAAAAGAAAGCTCAGAAAAACCAAGAGCGGCTTTTGCTGTTACCAACCTAAGTACTTGCCTGTCCATCCATGCAGCAAACACACCCATTAAAAGAGAGAGGAAGAAGGAAAGTCTGGCTATGGACTCCAGTTAGCATGGCCTGACCTTCACAGCAGAACTCAAAGAACATTGAGAATGAAACCATACTAGAGCATAAAGGAGAAAAAGACCCCAAGGCTAGACAGATACGTCCAGAAACATTACTACTGTTACGTATATCTTCCCTTAATTGGTAAGAAATTAAACCAAATCAGACCTTTTTCATGGTTTGGGCAAAAAATGTGTCCTATTTGGAACAGTTATCAAGTCATTACTTATATAAGACGATTCAGTCATTCCAATGCTTTACATATGAAGTGGTGTCCCGCATTTGACGTGCTTTAATTCACTACACTGTCTTATTCAGAAGTTTACTTTATAAATTTTAGTATGGTCTTGAAAGACTTATTTTTTTACCTGTTTAATTATGTTCATATGTTGCTTCTCTGTTTCTGTTCTTTTTTTCAGTTCTTCTCTTAAACTGTCTTTTTCTGAGCAAATATTTAAGATGAGTTCCTGATGATCCTTATTTTCTTTAATTAACCTAAATATAAAATGGCAATATAAATATGGCAAAAAAGGGAAATGAGATATGGAATAGTATCTATCTACAGATTAGATGTAGACACCTATGAATATATAATACTCTCAAGAAACCTCTTTATAATAAAATACCAGTCATATAAGAACAAAACCCCACACCCAATGATGCCTTCAGAGCATGTCTTTACAATCGAGTGATTGTAGTTTAAGGATAAACTATTTCTAATTCTGTCTACAGAAGAAAAGGTAAGAAGATGAGAAATGTAAGAGCAGCTAGTTTTGTTAGCAAGCCTAAATATTCAACTTTGTTGATTCAAACATCAGATATTTAAAAAAAAATTTTTTTTCTTTCTGGTCAATCAGCCCTATTAGGCAAGCTCCTTACCACTGGCCACACCCTCAGCCTAAAATGAAATGAAATGAAAAGGAGAAAGAGGCTACTTTCCTTACAGAAAATGCAGCCTGCCCCTGTTTCTTCCCACAGCACTAGACTTACTCTTTAATAGTGAGCTCCTGCTGCAGGTACTTGCTGTGCACACACTTCTCAAACATGGCTAAGGCGTGCTCCCCTTTATTCACTCCATTTGGGACTTGGTGTTCCTCTGTAAACTCTGCAGATAAGAGCTCAGATTCGATTTCTCCCAACAAATCATCTGATGCTGGAACAGTCTTTATCTGAGAAATGAGTTTCCTGGTGCAGTCCGTATCATAGAGGCTTGCTGAGGAAGTCTTTGGATTACTGGCTTCTGTAAATTCAGGTGACCCTAACTCTGCTAGTATCTGTGTTACCGTCTGTTCTGGGTCACTTGTTTTTGACACTTGTTTTGCAAAGTCTCCAGCAGGAAAGTCATCTACTTGTTCAGTGTTTTCTGGGCATGCGTCTGTTTTTGCACAACAATTCTCACCAGCACCACAGTCTGGAATACAATTTTCTTGTTCAGTTTGACTACTGTGTTCATTAGGTTGATATAAAATTTTGTCAGAGTTCAATGGTAATAGTTCAGACTCGGTTTCTAGTTTGTTGCTCTCATCACCAGGGAACGGGCTGCACGAGTCTTCCTTTATCTCAGGTGTTGTCCCAGTATTTGCGTTGGAAGAAAGGGAGGCCATGGGCGCTGTCTCTGATGTGCTGACTAGCACCAATTCACTCTGCATTTCTTCAAATTTGCTCCTGATCTTCATTTACATATAAGAAACCAAATAAAATTTAAAAATTAAACCAAGAGCTTTTACATTTTTGCACAGACTCTATGACATGACCATAAAGTATACCACTCACAATTCCTTTAATAAGGCCTTCCTTAGAGAACAAAGAGGACAGTCAACCCAAAGCCCAATGCCGTATCACTGTGCTCCCCCTCTTGGGTCAGCCAGCCTCATTAGTTAGTTCTGGTTTGTAGCTGCAGGGGTAAGGAACAATCCACATAATTGGAAGAACAGTAAGGAAGATAACACACAGTGCACAAGAGTGAAGATGACAAAAATTCACCAAGAAGAAAACTGAAAAATAATAAGCTGTTTCAGCTCAGAGACCTCGCTGGGAATCAACCCTTGACAGGAAGCAGCTTTTCACCTAGGTAGGGATCTGGGAATCCAGTTCTACTGTTGATTTCAAAGCACTCTTAGTGTAAATCAAGCAGAGACTATATCTGTCTAGGTCAGCAAGAGCAACATTTTATTTGACTAGGTGAGAATACCTTTTTATATTATTTACAAAGGTTCCTCCTCTATCTTCTTTATGGAAAATTAGTCAACTTCAAAAATTATCCTGAAATATATATAGGATATAAGATCTTCTACCAGGGGCTGGAAAGATGGTACAGTAGTTAAGAGTATATACTGATATTGCAAAGGACTCAAATTCAGTTCCCAGCACTCATGTTGGGCAGCACGCAATTGCCTGTACCTACAGCAGGGGATCCAACAGCCTAGCTTGACATCCTCTGGCACTGTACTCATAAGCACAACCCCTAACTCCAACAAATATATACACAAAATTGAAAATACAAACCTTTAATTAGAAAAGAACTGTCAGTGTCTTTGGTCATGTTTCAACAGAGCACATACATACAGAGAAGCTACCAAAGACGAGTGAAGTAATTGCAATATGAAGTATGTGTGTGGAAAGAAAGACAAAGACTCTGCTAGTATCTGTGTACAACAGAAGAATGCCTACATCAAACTCTGGAGGGGTTATGATTAGAGATCACTGAGACAAGGAAGGGAAGACTGGCCTCAGAGACCTCACAGCACTAAGAAGGAAGGAATTTTGTTAAGGATGAATTATAATAAACTTGTAATAAATTATAATTATAATTTATTGTATTATAATATAATAATTATAATAAACATGTAAGACATATTTATTACAACATTTGATTTTACTGTATGATCTCCAGCATCTGGTGAGCTCTCGAATACTTGCTGCCCTAAAACCTGCAAAACATAAAGTTAGTGCTTGAAGAATGTTATTCTAGAACATAGAAAGGAGTCACTGTCCAACACTCTGTTCCTTTGGACCACCTGTGGAGACAATTACTACAGTCATTAATCTCAGGCTCCCAATCACGTATCACCTACCTCCAAATGACACAAATGAACACTGTTATGCTGTCTATGTTTCATAAAAGGCCAAGCCCTTATTGATATTAAAGACTTTAGACCGGACAAATAATTGCAGTAAACACAAGAGAATCTCGGTAACTTACTCCAAAAATCTGAATCTCAGACAGGTGTACTAGCCTTAAAGCAACTTACAAACTAGCTCACTCAAAGTATCTTTCTTTAAAGAATAACACGTGAAATGATACACAATGAATGTGAGCTGTAATTCACTGCTGTTGAATTTGAAATCTTACAAATGTAAAACTGCAAAGGCTTTAAAGTTCATAACTAGTTAGTGCTCTACCAACAGAAGCTGAACTCACAGCAGATGAAGAATCCCTTTAACAGAGAACAGATGATAAAGGCATTGTGACTCCCTAGCATTCCGTTAAGAAGAAATTTTATCAACAGCTTTGAGACTCTTCTTTGTGTATCATGATTTGTCAACAGTAAAACACATTCTTCCATTTGGCTTCCTTTGTCCCAAGAGTTCACTTAAATCTTTCTCCCTTCCTAGCACTTACCCAGTTAGCTAACTCGAAGCAATAACCCACAGTGGATGCCTAGACAAGAATTTTCAGCCGTGTACCGAGTCACAGACATGGCGTTCTGTCCTCTTCTTCATGCTATGCCTGTACTATATTGAGGTCTACTTGAACAGGCATTCCTACTGGAGCTTCTTCAAAGTCTTAAATAAAATGGCCACAGCTAACCTCTAACTATGGTCCCCGTCGATGGCATCCTATATTTAATCATCTCACTTCCCCCTTTTCTCCTGTGCTTTCATAAACTCTTAAACATTTTGTTCTCCTGCTTTTCTGACACTATCCCCTCTGTCAATCCAACCTGGGCCTCATCTCAGACCTGGAACATGTAGTTTCTCAGTCTCATTCAATTCTCTCTTTCTGTATCTTCAAGTCAAAGAGCAGGGCAGTTAATAGAAGGGCAGATTATTTGGAACAGTCACAGGGAGTGGGGACAGGGTTACTAAGGGAAGTGACCAAATTCAAAGAAGTGAAGAAGTACATAGTATACTGACTGCCAAAAAGGACCAGGAAGTACTTGTGAAGTGAGCCTCCCATGATACAAAGGGCAAGCGTGGAGGCTAGGAACCTGCCAACACTTACTGTCCATTCTACCAGACAGTAATCACACACAGACAGCTGAAGTGATGCACTGGACCCTCTTCTTCCCGCTTTAAAGTTTCAGTTCTGTTTCCACCCTGAAAAGGCTAGCCAGAGAAAAGACAGAAAACCTGTCTCTTATGGAGTAGGATTAGACAGACACTGTTAAGTCAAGCAGTTAGAGACTTATAGCTTCAATTTTTCTTCAGGGAGAATATGTTTGTGATTTTTTTTTTTTTGCTGTTGTTTTTGTTTTTTAAATGAAATCACTGAGATTCCTCAGAAAAGCTGTCATACCAGTTTCCAAACCTGACCTCTGCCCATATTCAGAAAGAGATTAATTATGTTTAAGGACTGATTCTAATGCCATATCTTTCCCCAAATTATCTCTATGACAAGCATAACAACAATCTCTGTCCTGTAAATTGAAACACATTGCATCTACACCCATCGAGCAGACACAGCCTTTCGTGACCCTTCTGAAGATGTGGTCAACCTTTTAGATGAGTGTAGTTCTTGCAACATCAAACAATAACAGCAATGAACAAGACAAACCTAACAAATACACTCTGTACAACATTTACTGCCATTTTTGCAAATACTGTTTAGTTCTTCTCAATGGTAGCAGGACCCAGTCACTAGCTCTGTGAAATGACCTGGGACAGAAGTCTCTAGTGGGCTTTAGTAAGGAGACCTCTAGTGTACAAGACAGTGCAGAACAACAAATGCATCTCCCATTCTACAGGAGCTTTATCTAGGTAACAGCAAAACAAAGTAACCTGCTTACACAAACTTTGAATTTGTTTTACATATTCTATCAGAGACTAAACTTAAAAGACAAGTAATTTACATACTCTTTCAATGTGTTATGACCTGTGAAAAAATTATATAAACTGGCACATGATATCCATTAAGACTGTGCAAATTTAGTTTGTTGATGCCTCAATGAATACTGACTTGTGACCAGAGGAAAAAAGGAGATGTTAAGGAGGATCTATGCTTGTACACATAACAACGTCAACACTGAGGAGGGCATTTACTGCTGCAGACAGAATCCAATGAATCCAATGATACCTGCTCTATCTACCATTAACTAGGGGGCAGGGTGAGTCAGCTGAGCTCCCCTATAGGAGTCCCCAGTTAGCAATGCTGATATAAAATTAACCATTTGGATGCTGTCCAAGTTTTTTCTTTCAGAAGAAGTGTTGTCATCAAAATTATTGAAGAGTGAATAGAGTATAAAAAGGGACGGATAGTGAAAGTAGAGATTGATTACAAGACTGTTTTAAGTGCTGGACAAACCCAAATCGTATTCACAGATACATACAGTAAGTATGGTTATCGATTACAACGTGCATCGCTATTTTGACTTTGTAGTAAGTTATTCATGAAGGAAAATACTTTATTTATAACACAATCACAAAAATCCCTCTTAATTCTCTTGCTGTCCTCACAGTTCTTCCTGTTTCTGACACAGTAGTATAGGACCAGCTCACACTTAAGTCTGTTGCAGTGGGAACTGGGTTCCCTCTGAGTGGAGTGCATCAGCTGTAAGCAACCCATCAAAGGATCAATGCCACGTGCTCCTCCAACTCCTCTTTTATTCTTTGGGGCACACTCATTTCTAAAATGTTATTCCACACAAAACTGTGTAACTGAAAACACCAAGTTTTCAGTTCTTTTTCCAGTTTCCCACTAATTAGTGCTTTATGAACAAAACCCATAGGCTATTTCACTAAACTGTAAATAAAACTGAATTCCACCTACATATAATTGGTAACAGGTTATCAAATAAGCCTTATGCAAAGGTACTAGATCAAAAATAATTTCCAAAGTGTTCATCTGCCAAATATACATGGGGCAGCTTTTTCAATGTAGACATTGTTCTAGGTGTTGGGAACGTGGTGTGGAATAAAATTGGCACACTCAAGTGCAGACCTGAGGTACAAGACTAACACACACAGAGACTATTAAATCTCATTTGTTTTGCCACTGTAAAATGCTGAAACACTACGAATCAGTATTTACTTTATCATTACAGTACTTCAAAGTCAGCTAGCATTTCACAAGATATGTATATGTATGTTATGTATGTGTGCATATATATGCATGTGTACATGTTTTAAATCCAGTTGAAAATCTTAGTTCAGCATACTTTTTACAATTTTTAAATTATGCGCCACTCCACTCCCAAATACTAGTTGTGTGCTTCTCAAACTAATATGCATTAACACATGCAAACTTGGCCTGTGAGCACACTTCTGTTCTTCAATAAAATGGTTTCCTGTCTTTTTTACGAGTATAAATATTTCAAGAAATGTTCGCACATTTCCCAATACAGCTTGAAAAAAGCATAAATAAACTTACCTTTCTGATTAGTTCTAACAAGATTTTGGTATGGCAACTCAAGTCAAAAGTAAAAATCAAAATTTAGAAGCATCCAATCATTATCTCCTCATAATCCCTAAATTTGTAAGTAAATTTAGTAAATTTGAAGCTGCATTAACTGACACTTTTAGAGTAACAAAGAAACAGAGAAGAGAGCCTGTGTAGGAAACATTGACTCATGCGGCCCTGACTACAACAGTTGGCACTGAGGTTTCCTAGAAGGCAAATTTACGCAGATCAATTTCTACTTTTAAGAGATGAGAGCTGAGGCAGTGGTTTCTGAGAAGTCTAGGAATGTTCTGTGAGAAGGAAGACTTTTCAACGATAGCAATCAAATACTAATTAGAATTTTAGTGTACTGAGCATTCTTCAGGTCTTTATTCACTACACAAATGAAACAGTCCTGGTGGGTTTGCTTCTTTCTTTTTGATCTTTTCATATTTTATCTTTAATGAGATACTGAGGTAGTTTATACATCCTGAAGTATATATAATTAACACCTGCCTTTGGAAGAGGCAATCATAGTTTTGGTACTTTAGATCTATGCATTTTTATATGACCCTAAAATGGTTTTTAAACTATTAAGGCAGAAAATAGATATAGAAATCTTAATTTGAAGCTATTTTTACAAACTCAATCAACTGTAATAAAGTCTAAGAAAACAAGTATTTTTATCTCATTGTTCTTAAAATCTGAAAACCACAATTAAATGGGATTTTTAAGTTTCCTTTAAAGAGTTGGACTGATGACTAAATTTAGCTAATTACCAAGATGTAGTTTACTCAAAACATCAACTATTTATTAGTACTTACTACATAATCCTACAGTGAAGGATCAGCTCACCCACCTCAACAGAAAAGCATTAAGAAATGTGCTCACACCAGTCACTATTGTGCTGCATTTGCTTCAGCTCTTGGTGTCTAAGGCCCCTTCACCCCAATATCTTACTTCTTAGAGCAAACAAAATCTGCTAAGAAAGTTCAAGTACGTTTGAAATGGTGTAAGATTATAGTATCATTTGTAGATCTAAATCATCTAGGCTACTCTGCTTCTAAAATAATACTAAACAGAACAACTAAATATTGTATGCCAAGAGATGTTTGTCAACTTATGAGAAATTCAAAATTTGGCCTCAGTCATTTAAGACAACAAGTAAAAGAAATATCTTAGTTTTTACTAAAAGGAAAGCAAAGCAGAATTTGAGGTTAAATATTCTTTCCTTACCGTGAGTCAGATAACTTCTGTAAACTGGGGGAGAGTACTAGTCCCCTTCAAGTGAAGAGACTGCTTTCTAAATATGGCTGCTCTGTGCTTCCAACCATCACACCACGGCTTCCTCAGGGGCTGTGCTGAGCATGCTGTTTACTACGGTCACCACGCAGCTATGACCGCCCTAAGCCATCATCAGCTATGCTGCCTCAATGAGCAGCATCAAAGGACAATTCTTTAGTCTGTGGGTGAAGGAACGAAATGCTTATGAGTGGTCACTGCCCTAGCACATGGCCTTTTGGGCAAGAAAAATAAGACTCTGTCAATCACACTCCATAGAAGCTCTGATTTAAAAAAAAAAAAAAGCGTCTATATTCTGAGTTAAAATAGGGCTTTAAAAAAACAAACAAGTCCACGCATCTTCTGGTAGTCTTCCAAAGTTACACTTTACCGGGCTGGAGAGATGGCTCAGCCGTTAAATGCTAGGCTCACAACCAAAAATACAAAGTTACACTTTACCTATCACATTGTGTGAAGGAGGACACACTGGGGCAGCACCACAAGACTTTCGGCCTCCCCCAAATCCTCACTGCATTTAAGACATGAAAAGACCAAAAAGGAACAAGAAGAAATGGTCCAATCAACACTGCTGTTTTATTTGTGTGATCATTAATATGCACCGGGCTGAAGAGTAGCTGAGACCCTTGGGTTTCAGTACCACGGCCTCTGGGTCCTCAGCCTCCTCCACAGGATCCACACACAAAGATACAGGTGAAGACGTTGTGAAGGCCGCTCCACACCTGAGCAGAAACACTTAGACTGTTCTCTGAGTGTCTACAAGTGTCCCCGGAAACACTGTCAGGCTGCTTTGCCGCACTTTCCTCAGATAAGCATCCTGCCTACCACTTAAGAAGAAAGCAAACGGCTGGCCATCAAAGGCGCAGGACACAGGGCGGATAAACCTGGCTACGGGGCCGCAGGACCCGAACGCGGGTGCTCTGCATCCGAATCCGGGTCTCTGCACTAAACAAAAACCAAGACGCGGGTATTTAACGAGTGACCCGTGGTTAGTAGCCACACTGTTCTTCTACCTGCACTGTTTCCCAGGGGTGGCGACTTTGAGGATGTGTGGGAAGGGAGACCTACACTGGAGACGACTCCCTACCAAGATTCACGAAAGGCACTGACATCTTTGGTCACAACCAGAAAGAACCATTCCTAAGGAACGTGAGAGCGCAGCCCGCGTGGGAAGAAGGCAAGGTGGCGGCCGGGGGCTGCGTTCCCGGAGTCCCCGGCTCTGCGGACACAGTCCCGACGGCCCCGCCATCCCGCCGTCGCCCCCACGAGCCGGAGTCGCGGCCCGGCCGGGGCCGGAACCACGGCGCGCGGACAGCGCCCGCCGAGCCCCCCCGCGAGTCCCCGCCGAGCCCCCCGCGAGTCCCCAGCCGAGCCCCCCGCGAGTCCCCCCGCCGAGCCCCGGACGCCCCTCGACCACTCACCGTCCGTCGCCCGGCTCGGGCCGCACCCTAACGAGGCCGATGAAGCTCCGGCTCCGGGGCCAGCGCCTCCATGGCGGGGTCCCGCGGACACGGGGTGAGCGAGGAAGTCACGCGTGGAGATCGCGGCTGACCTCTGCCTCTCAGCCCAGGGTCCCCCCCAAAACACCCCCGAGGAGCTGACACATCAACAAAGATGGCGGCGACGCCGAAGCCGGCGCGGCTACAGCTGAGGGGGCGGGACTCCCGGGAGGAGCCAATCGGCGCGGCGCGGGCATCGTGACGCTAGGTACCTGGGGGTGGGCGTGGCTTTCCCTCCTGTCCATCCCCCCCCCCCCCCCCCCCCCCCCCCCACCCCACCCCACCCCCGGCTCCAAGAGACTTTTCCGCGTACCTCGTACCAACGTCTGCCCTTGCAAGGGCTTCCGTGCCCTTCCCTCTCCAAGCCCGTGGCTTTGTGTCGGTAGGAGGGACTCTTGCCATCTTCCCTCCTCACCCTTTGGCCGGTCACGTAGTGAGTCAGTGGCATAAAGTAATAAAAAGAGAACCGAGATGTGGCTTCCCGGTTCTGAAGGGGCAAACTTTGCACTTGACGTGGGTGGGCCAAGTCGGCAGGAGCAACCTACCTGTGCGTGAGAGATCCCGGCAGCGGTTGCATGACACCCTTGACTTGGAATCTTCACGCGATACCATCGTTTACTAATAACCTGTTAATGCATCTGTCTCCTTGGGGAAGGACCTAGGGCTCCTGGCTGAGTGTCCCAGAAGGTTGCGTGGCTGCAAGAAGAGTGTTAATTATAGACCAAGCCCAATTTGGGGAAGGAAGGAAGGCGAGCAGTTTCAGTCTGTAGGTTTTGCAAACCACCTCTGCCAATGAAAAGATGTTTTAAAGTATAAGACCGTGTAGACATAAATCGTGAGTGAAAATTAAGACTCGCCTTCAATGGCAAGTTTGAAAAGCATAACTTAACTCCTGTTAAACTACTTTCATAATTGCTGGGGAGGAAAAAATGCAACGTCAGTGTCTTTTTGATAAGAAAATGACGCCTCCCTCCGTAAATGACGCTAATGTTACAGCACATTTTGCAATGAAGATGCCAATGACAGATTGTTGGGTTGAGTAGGGAGTCGTGGCTTACATCTGTTATCCAGACACTGGGAAGGTGGAGTGGAAGCCCTTTGAGCTTTACTTCCTGGAGTCCCTGTCTCTAACTACATACTTGCATGCATACGTACATGCATAGGAAAAGAATTGTTTGGCTTTAAAAACAAATTGGGCGAACATTACTAGTGAGGTGTGTTATTACAAAGCGAAAGAAGAGTGGATACCATTTCTGTGCTCACATTGTCAGGAGAAACGCTAACGTTATTTTTGAAATGTATTTCTGATTTTATAACTAGTAACAAAACACATCAAGTATGCTTGGGGGGCTAATTTGTCTTAACCATAAAAGAAAAGAAATAATGATGTAAAACCAGAGGAATGAGATAGAAATACTGCAGTTTTATATTTGGATTTAGAAATACCCCAAATGAAATTGGTTTTTTGTTTGTTTTTTGAAGAAGTCAGGGTTGCCACATTAGCCTAGCATGGACAAGGCCTGGAATTTAGTCCTTGGACGTGAAAGTGTCTACCGAAAAGAACTGCCGAAAGAACTGCCCTACTTTCCAGATCTCTGTTTTCCACCAAATGTGCCTTGTTTGAAAAGTTTTCAGGCCTGACTCCAAGTTTGGGGCAAGAAGTGTGTAACAGTAATGACTTCTCTCACGGCACACCGTGTAGAAAGGGGAAACTTTACAGGGGAGAAATGTAATAAATACTACGTCAGCTATATGATCAAACCTGCTACCATGATCATAAGTCACATTCATGTATTTGATATCTGTCGGTTTTCGCCAACCTGTGCAGCTCTTGTCTGCTGGACCTGGGATCTGAGACCTGTAACAACTGTTGGGGAAGATTACTTTCAGGTGTGTGATTTTGGTTACGCTGCATTTGTTCAACTCTGTGGAGCTGTGTTACTGTGCCTGTCTAAAACACCTGATGGTCCTAATAAAGAGATGAACGGCCAATGGTGAGGCAGGAGCAAGGATGGGCGGGGCTGGCAGACAGAGAGGATAAATAGAAGGAGAAATCTGAGCAGGACAGCAAGGTGCAAAGGAGAGAGAACAGGGAGAGTAGGACACCAGGGACCAGCCACCTCGCTACACAACAAACCATGGAGAAAGGAGTAAACGATAGCGCACAGACACAGAAAGATAAAAGTCCAGAGGCAAGAGGTAGCTGGGTTAATTTAGCTTAGGAAAACTGGCAAGAAACAAGTCAAGCTAAGGCTGGGCATTCATAACTAAGATAAACCTCCATGTATGATTTATTTGGGAGCTGGTAGTGGGCCCTTCAAAAAGCCAACAGTAAAAATAAAAATGACAAAACAGACAACCTTCCTTTTGGCTGCAGTGCACTTCTATACACAAACGTAACAGAGCAGTGGCCCGAGGAAGGCTGTTTGCATTCAGAGAAGGATGGTCAGAAAAACCCGTAAATAAATGCCAGCACACGCCTGAACAGCCCTTTCTCAGAACTCTCTCAGGACAGGCCATTTGAACACAATGCCTGGCCCGTACTGTAGATTCTATCTGGGAGAGCACGGAAGCAAGGCAGAGGCCATATCCAGAGCCGGGGTGCACTGACCAGACTGGGTTCCACAGCTATGTTCTGGTGTCCAACAAGAACAAACATGCCTTATAAATTGAATGTGAATGTCTAACACAGGAGGCACAAAATCACATCCCAGAACAATCCAGGGAACAAAGTGCAGCTGAGGTAAAGCCCTCTGCCTTTGTTCCTGGAGCCTCCCTCACAGCTCCCTAAGGCACTGTTCACCATGCCTCAGTCTCTTGACCGTGTCCGACAGATATCCTACAGTAAAAATGTCACTTTGCCTCCATGGTCTTCCAAACAACTCATACTCTCTCCCGATCATGAGAACTTGTCGGAGGCCACTCCGGCAGACATCAGATGGGGGTTCCCTGAGAGGGGACGCTGGGGCTGAGGAAATGTTAGATCAAGAGAAATGAAGACAGAAACATAGGATAGACTGGGAGGACTGAGGCCAATACCAAACAGCCCCAAGTTTATTTCTCAGCCAGCATATATACTAAATACAGCCAAAACGCAGAACAAAGAGGCGTACAGTCAGCTGACCACCTCCCTGCACTGTCCTTGGGAGGCAGCTCCAGCAGGTGCATTATCTTCT
Source organism: Alexandromys fortis (assembly GCF_014885135.2). Taxonomy (NCBI): domain Eukaryota; kingdom Metazoa; phylum Chordata; class Mammalia; order Rodentia; family Cricetidae; genus Alexandromys; species Alexandromys fortis. The sequence goes on along the minus strand of NW_026067893.1, from coordinate 4,078,592 downwards.
TCAGCTAAGCAGCCTCTAATCTGTTACTAGGAGTGCCTCTGGCTGGAGTACACCAGCCCAAATCTTAATAGAAAAAATGTGCTCTTTCATCTGGGCAAAAAAATGCTCTTTCTGTGGCCTAACGCAGACATTACTCACGGCCCTCACGGTTACTGGAAGAAGAACAGCAGGCATGCTCAGACTCAAATAGAATCTTTAAGTCTGAAATGACTCCAGATGGAAACTGAGTCACACGTGGGCTCCTACAAGACAAACTTCAGATCAGACAAACTTCATGATCATGGGGCATGCTTCCAAAAGCCTGCTCACTACTCCCGGAAGCTGCCGGTCTGGAGAAAGCAGATGGAAAGATAACTAACGGGAATGTTGGGTTCTGGCTCAGAGGATGGATAGAAGCAAGGCAGGGATTTGAATAGATTATGGGCCTCGGTTGATGTCAATGGGTCCTTAAAAGGGAAGACCTTATCCCACTAACACGGTCCTAGCAGGAGAAACTGGATGTGACTTCATCATGAAAACCCTCTTCTTTTTCATTCTGTAAGGGTAAAACTATCCTAAAAGTAATCTATTAAAGATGAAAAGGGCAATGTCAGGCATGGCAGCTGAATAAAAAATAAATAAAAATGGAAAGACATGACTGCTCCTAGGTATGGTGGAGAGGGGTTTCTTGTTTTTGTTTGTTTTGTTGTTTGATTTGAGGGAGGGCACAGCCAGTGGCAGAGACGTCTAGGAGAGTCCAGAGTGAACATGACCCTGAGTGGGGACCTTGTGAGAGAAGGGGATGGGGGTGAGGGGGAGCCAGGAAATCAGGAGAGTAAAGGGTAGTCAAAAGACTGGGTGACGGAAATGATTGGATTACATAGGGAAGGGCAGCCCAGCCCCTAGACTGTAGAAATTTAGGGTAGAGAATGGGGTATGCTAGGCATACCCGTAGGGAATGAGGGATATTGGGAGAACCTGGCAATCAGGTCCAATTTGATATGTTAAATAGGTATCTCAGTCATTTGTTCAGGGTTTGGGACCTAACAATAGCCCATGCCTTTAAACTCGGCATTCCAGCGACAGTCGTGTGGATAGCTCTGAGTTCATGGCCAGCCTGATCATCATAGTGCCTGAAGAAGGCGAATCATTGGTGACTTCAGGGTCAGCGGGGTCAACATAGCCAACAACAGGCCAGTCAGGGCTTACATAGTGAGACACGGTCTCAAAAAACAAAACAAGGGAACTGACTCCCAAAAGTTGTCCCCTGAATTCCACATATGTGTCATGGCACAAAATAAATTTAAAAAAAAATGTAAAAAGAGTAAAGTAATTAATCTGGGCATTCCTTTTAAATATTCAAGAAGTGGCTGGGCTAAAAATGCAGACAAGATTGACAACGAATCCTCTTGAAAGTGGATGACAGGCACATGGAAATGCTATTTTTCTGAATTTGTTAGTAAAGTTCCTTCCCTACCCCGCAAAAAGCGAGCCTTCAGTTGGGGGCCTTGGGACTGGTGTGTTTAGTTTCCCAGTAGAGGCAGGCGCAAAGGAGTAGGCTGAGAACGGAAAGACCCTCACAAAGCTAAAATGCCAACCCCGGTGACTCAGGGCAGCCTTTTCTCTCGAAATTTGCCCCCGGGGACTCCGGAGACACCTTTCCAGAGAAAGCTAGAAGAGTCCTGGGTGCTTGAGCCTGCACCACCGCGAGCACCTGCTTCCAATCAGAGCCCTGGGAGCGTGGGCGTGCACTGCGCAGGCGCGGGGCCAGGCTCGAGGGCGGCCTTGGGTCGCCAAAGCGAGGTGAGTGCGTGCTTAAGTGCGTGCCGGTAGAGCTCCTAGCCCTAGCTCGGGCTGTGGCAAACGCCAGCACCACCATGCTTCAGAGACAGGTCGGGGTCAGAGCCCCTTTCGGCCCTTTCCAGGGCAGGAGGCCTGGGCACCAGGGTGCAGGACACGGCGTCAAGATGGGCCTCGGGCTTGGGTCGTTGGGAGCCGGAAGTTCGCAGCTGGACGTTGAGGTCGGGCGTTAAGTCGGGCGGGCGTTGAGCGGGCACAGGACCTGCTCGTGGGGAGAGGCTGGAAGGGCGGAGGAGACCCTCGGGCCTAGCTGAGAGGTTTGGGTGTGGGTGGATCCCGTCTGGGTTAGAGGGAGCCAGGGCCCTGGAACTGGGGTGTGAGCAGAGCAGGCTTGGAAACAGCCCTGTGCCAAAAGCTGTTTGGGTCGCGTTTGTCTCCCCCCCTCCCCCCCAAAGACTCATGGATTCAGTGCTTTGGTTGAAGCCGCAGCTGGAGTGCTATTAGGGCTGCTTAGATCCTTTGCCTCCTGTAGCAGCTGCAGGGCTATCAGGTTTTAAGTGAGGGCCTTTGCTGGCCTAATAGGCGTGATAACGCACCCGCTGTGTACCAGTCAGACATCTTGGCACTAGACTTTTCTAGGGCCCCAGCTGTAAGTTTCTCCTACTGAGCCTCCGGAGTTAAAGCAACTCGGGTGTCTTTATTTCCCCCGACCTCGCGGGAACTGCTTAATTAGGTATCTGACCCGGATTCTCAATTGGATCCTGGGCTCGAGTCGGGTACGGTGGGTGGAGGAGGTGACAGGTTGTTCAGCTTCCGGTCACTTATGTTTAGAAGTGAAAAAATATACCGTATTTCCGAGATTACTTGTGTTTTAAACATGCGAACTCCCCTGGGCATGGTGGGTTACCAGCACTGGGGTGGAGGCAGAAGGATGGCAAGTTTAAGGCTAGCAAGCAAAATGTTGCAAACGCCATCCTCATGGCACAGAGAAAGGGTTGGAGGAGTGCGTATCTGTGCTGGAGTGGTTGCTCTCTGTGTGCGTGTGTGTCCTTATCCTAAATGAGTTGGTTGCTGTTCTCTGTAGGGAGGAGGGTGTTGGAAAGCAGCCTTCTTTGACCTGGGTGATTGAGATCCCCTCTCGTGTCCAATCCTCATGATTAGTGTTGAGAAAGTTATCTAGAGTCATTGAAACCTAGAAAGATGAAGTGATTTGAGCAAACTGGTATTACTTAATGAGGAAGGCGGGGCTTGCATCTGATTTCAGAGCTCTTTGGAGCCATCGAATTTTGGAGCTCTAAAACAACCTTTCCTTTTGCAAAGGATGTCTCTCCTGAAATGCACAGGGCTACCAGGAAGGCCAGAGCAAGCTTGGGAGGAGAAAAAGTCTCAAGTCTGGGCTGGGGTGCCTGGGGCGGTGTTTGAGGGCACTCACAGCATAGGTTACACGGGTGTATGCTAAGGTGAAGACCACTGAAGTACTGTGCTTGGAAGTCTATCAGAAATACTGCGGGCCATCTGCTTATTTGAATCTGGATTAGTGTTTTAGATGCTGTATGTTCATAAAACTTTTTCTGTTGCTGGATTGTATTCATGGTCTCGAAGTCCATTATCTTTTATGCATTGTCAGGATTGTATTAAACTACATCTAATTTAAAACAAACAAAATAGGAGTTTGAGGACTCAAGCATTTTTCTGCCGTCTGTTTGTTCAAAGCCACTGTAAATGACATTTAGTTTCTGGCTTCTCCCTTTGAAGGTTTTGGAGAAAAGGCAGTTTGCCCTGCATGGCACAGCCACTCTGCTGTACTCCAGGGGCTTCTGTCTAGGCCATGAGTACAGGTGACGGGAAAACCAGCCAGCAGTGTCCTACAGCTGTGCCTCCCAGGCCCGTGGAGACACCAAAACATGGAAACTTGCAGCAAGTCTCGCATTTTCAGAGGAATATACACACATAGGTCCTTGAAAGAAATTCATTTTTTCAGTTTATGAAGCTCAGCTGGAATGCTTAAGAAAACCAGAGAGCTTAGAGGTCAGCTGAGAGGAGTTGAGAAAGATGGCTCAGATGATGAGGCAGGTGGGAGAGCCAGGGCTTTTGGGTAAAGTGGAACTTTGTGATGCTCGAGTTGGCATAGCATAAGACAGTGACAAGCCGACTGAAGCAGTAGACCATATCCCTCTCCACTGGGAAGGAGGAGGCTTCCCACAGGGAGTGGTGCTTTCCATTGTGAAAGGTCTTTCTGTTCCTGGTACTTCAGAGTAAGGAATGGTGTGGATCTCTGAGACAATGCTTTTCCTGCCCTTGAGTTGGTGTAAGTGGATCTGCCAAGCCTGGACTTTATAATTATAGAGACATGTTTATGTACTACCGTAGGCAAGACTTTGATAGCAACATAAAGTCTGCTGGGTGTTGTTTATAGGAATTATCTGATATATAATGTTTGAAAGAAGTCACCTGGACTTACTCTGCTTTCACAGTTCAATTCACCTCTTGAATGTATTTCTTTCCCCAGACTTCAACGAATGTTAAATTGCCACCTAATATGATTCCACGAAGTAATTTGGAAGCCTCTACTTGTAAAATGGCAGAGCCATTTAATTTTGAGAAAAAGGAAAGCAAGCTTCCACCACAGGATTTACTAAGAAGCCCTGTAGCACAGCATAACCACCCCAACTTCAGACTGAAAAGCCCAGAGAGTGGAAATAACAGTTTCTTGCTTTGTGAGCAAAGCAAACAGTATTTAGCTAGTCAGGAAGACAATTCGGTGGTCTCTTCAAACCCTGCTGGTATCAATGGAGAAGTAGGTGGGTCCAAAGGAGACAGGAAGACAGTACCCACAGGTGAGTGCAGTCTGTTCTTTTACTTGATTCTGATGGGTTTTCTGACTATTTAAGAGTGAACGTCAGTGGGATAACAGCAGCCAAATGACTACAGAAGAGTTCTTTCACCTAGTTATTATTTAGAAGGGAAAGCAAATCCCAAGTAGTGTCCTTGGCTTCTTTAATCACAGAAAAGATTTCACAGGAGGGAATGGCTACAGATGATCCTCAGGGATGTGGAGAGATTGACTCATGTTGGTTTGGAATGGGAATCGTGAAGTTGACTTAAAATTACCTTGCACAAAGTAGCCCTCAGATATGTAGTTAGGATGTTAATAGTTTCACGTGATTTGCTTTGAGCTTGCTCTTTGAGAGGAGGGCCTAGTAGGATTTAATTTCTTAGTGTATGAGGTGTGATCTTTCGGTGCTGTGATAATTTAGTCCAGTGTGGCCCTTAAGTATAAACTAAGGATGTGCAAACTGCATTCACCTCATAGCACACCAGCCTGGGCTAATGGTCCTTGAATTTTTCATTGCTATAAACTAATAAACAAAACCCAGAAATGCCAGCTTTGTGTTTAAAAAAAAAAAAAAAAACCTATGGAACAGTGAAAATTACCATGTTTGTGTAGAAGAGTCTTTTTTTTTTTTTTTTTTTTTTTTTGTATTTTGTACAAGGAAGGAAGGCTTGTTCTGAGTTTCCAGTGAGGGATGGAAAGCCTAGGACTGTGACCTGAAAGGGATGTCAGACCTCCTTCAGACTTAGCTGTTTGCCAAACGTTTTCTCAAAATTAGAGATTAGAGTTTGTTACTACAAGGGAACAGAAAATATTTTACACCAAGTTAAAAAAATGTTTAGGTAAATTAGAATCTCAGGAACATGTACTTGCGCTCAAGCTTCATGAGCATTGGACATGTTCACAGGTCAACTTCTGACAACTCTTGGAAAGTTAGTAAGCCAGTGTTCTCCAATGGCAACATGCCACAGATGTGTGAGCTGAAACCACTGGTTCTAATGCAACTGTAGAAGTTACTGCCGTGGTCTGGGGTTCCACGCTGTATTAACATAACACTTTAAATTATTTTCATCTAACATTCTGAATATGGTTTCCCCTCTTCTAACACCTACCCAACCACACTTCTTTGTCTTACCTCTTTAGAAAACAGGTAAACAAGATTTTTAAAAAAGAAAAAGCACAAAAAACACACAAAACGCAAAAAAACCCACAAAATCAGAAACCATAAAATACAAGCAAAATATTAATAAGACACACAAGCACACACACACATACACACGCAGCAGCAGCAGCAGCAGGAGAAAACATGTACACACACACACCAGAGAACTCACTTTGTGTCGACATCGACTGTTAGGCAATAGGCATGGGGCTGCACTTACATGTGGTTAGTTATCCAGTCAGATCCTTTGTAAATAGGCATCAGTTGCAGGTTAGGGATGGAGGATCCAGTTCACTTCCCCGTCTTGGTGCTGAGACCCCCATCCACTTGGACCTGTGCAGACGTGGTAAATGTTGCCACAATCTCTGAGTTCATGTGTCAGCCTGCTATGACTTGGAAGACAATGCTTCCTTGGGGTCTCCCCTCTGACTGTTAGAATCTTTTCACTTCCTCTTCCTTTTAGATCTGAGCCCCGAGGAGAGGAGTTTGATAAAGACATCCCATTTAGGACCCAGTGTTTCAAAGCCTCTGCACGTTGCCCGTTGTGGGGTGCTCTGTTAGTACACACCCACTGTACAGGGCTTCTTTGGTGGTGGCTGAGTAAGACACTGGTCTGTAGGTGTAGCAGAATGTTGAGTCATTTTATTGCTGTGCTCCTTCAGCATAACAATAAAACAGTAGAACAATTTTCCCCCAGGTCCATGGGCTTTTGAGGTTCTTGGCCACTCCAGCAGTGTCAAGCATGGGCTCCATTTCATGGGGTGGGCTTGCATCCAATCAGAGTAGTTAGTTGGTTATTCTCACAATATATCACATCAGGGTTTTCAGCTGACTGGTGGCTTGCCTTCCCCTGTGGTAATGGGCAGAGGAACACTAGTGAGTAGGGTGAAGGCTGTAGTTTGGCACCAGCTTGACTTGTAAGTGCTCGGTGATGTGTAAGTGTTCAGTAGTAGGGTTTTACCATCTGTAGAGCATAACCAGTAACCTTGGCAGTACCCTGAAATGTCTGGAAATTTTCCGTGGAGTACCTTTGGCCAACCAGTCAACTAGATGGCATTGGAGGAGGAGGTTTCACTGCTGGGGAACATTGGGGCACTTCCTCCCTGTTATTTTTTCAGTTTCTTTCATACGTGTGTATATTTTAAGAGACTTTGACAGTAGTAGGTTTCCATCCAACCCCTCAAATGGCCCTTAATGTTAGTCATTCACCTTTACTCCCTACTCAATCCTCCTGGGTATTAGCACCAGCTCTTAATTTGCCACTTGAGTGTTGATGCTGTTAGAGGAAAAGCATTAAGTTATCTGAGAAGATCACTTGATGCTCCTTTCCTGTCTGTAAGGTTGGATTTTTCTGAGATACATAGAAACAACATGTCACGGGTGACTGTATGTAGAGGAATGAGCTTATAGGAATCCAGCTGACGTGTTAGGTCATTCGTTTAAGAACTGCAACATTGTGGAGTTGGAAAAATGTAAGAATGTCTACTTTCTGACTGGAGAAAAGTTCAGTGGGAGAAGCAGTAGTCAAGAAATGATGCACACACTTGTGGTTCTAGCACATGCTTATTTTCTGCCCGAAAAAAGATGATGTTTCCATTTTTTGTAGCGTGGCTGGGAGGTTGTTAGGGAGAGAGTTGCTGTTTGGGCCTCACTGAGTTATACTGTTTGACATTATCAGAAGTGAAAACTATTTGACATTTACTGGGAATTGTGTTCTCCCTCTCCTAGGGAACCCAGTGTCACCATTAAGTCTTGGAAACAATTCACCACCCAAGCAAGTAAAAACTGTAAGTTTCTTTTTTCCATCCTGACATTTTTGGACTGTACTACTAAAGAGGCATTTCTTTTTTTCTTAAGGTCCAAGGTCAAGTTTGCTTTTCTCTAACCTAGAACCTTTCTTAGGGAAAATTCCTTTTTCTTTTTCCAGGTAACTGTAGATTCACATGCAGACAGGAATTAGAGTTAGGTTCTGTGTAACCTTTATCTGGTGACCCCAGGGTCACAGCCTGCACTGAGAGACACCATTGCTATCATCGCAGGGCCCCTTACATGCCTTTCTGTAGTGGCCTCCAGAGGCCCCCACCTGTTGTAGAAGGCTGCTTGTTCATCCTGGCCGCCCAGAACCAAAATAACCACATAGAAACTGTATTAATTAACCAATGGCATTTACAGCATATGGAGGGGAATCCCACATCACCTCTCTTTTCTGTTCAAATAAAAAAGGAAGGTTTAAACTTTAACATAGTAAAATTACATAAAACAGTTATCAAGCAAAAATTAGTTAAATATATTTTTATATATTTTATCTTTCATCATAACTAAGGAAAACTATAATTATATATTCTTCAACTCCATCAAAGACTCCAGAAGGGTACAATATTACCTAAGTAAACATAAAGTACATATAAGCAACTTCTAAAACTCTAGAAGTGAGAGCGGCATCTCGCTGCCTGGACAGTCGCCCGAAGGTCTTCTGTATCGTTGGGGCATCCAATACTTAGCCCACAGGCCCATAGTATCCAGTAGACTTTTCCATGAAGCAGGAAATTTCAAAGATAGGTCCTCCTCTATTGGCAGTTTGCCAGTCACTTTCTTCTGTGTCCTGCAGAATCTCTGGCAGACTCTTTCATGGAGCAGGAATCCCAAAGGACTATCTCACCTTCAGGCAAGCTCAGCATTCATTTCTGTGTGGGTCCTGCATGTCCAGTTCATACAGCATAGCATCAAGCAGTCCAGGCAAGAGCAGTTTCTTGCGCAAATGGATAGCAAACTCCTAAAGGAGTTTCTTCGATGCCCATCCTCCTCTTGAAGCAATTGGTGCTGCTCGGAGCAGATGTGTCTCGCTGTCATGAAAAGTCCTAAATTCTTAAATCTTTAAATGCCATATTCTGAAGGTCTCTGAAATATTTGAAGAATACCTATTTAACTGAAATATATCTCCATATATCTAGAAAACCTAACATGGCTACAAGCTTGACTATTATAGATAATTATCTATTAACCTATACTTCTTAATTACACATTACATTTTAGATGAGCTACACAAAAACAATACCTTAATCAGGAGCAGAAATATACATATAACAGAACTGAGCTAAAATTTGTATCAATCAACCAAGATCCACACCAATGCAAATCTCTATAGCATATGCCCTCTTAAATGTAAACATTTATAGACAATACTTGGGAATATGGGTGTAGTTATCTCCAAACTGCTTCCTGCTTTTTTGCTGGGTGAAGTATTTTGGGGGGTATACATGACGACCTTTCAGGGGTCTTGATTAGTCTAGAATTAATCCACAGGTTCTCATCTTCTGTGGAAACAAAAGAACCACCCCTTTTCCAAAGCAACAAAAATTCTTAGACCCAAATTTTGAACTCAAGAAACCTTTAAAATATATATGTTGGTATATATGTTGGCTTAGCTTAGCAGCCCATACAATGAAGTGTCTCTCTGTACTTGGCTCCTTCACAGTCAAAAAATTCAAAGTAAACACAATAATATACATAATCTGGACTCTGTGAATTCTCCATCTTTACATGGCTTATTTTTCTTACTCTATTACTTTTACTCCTTTAATCTATGGCTGGCTATCTGTGCGCTTTTATATTAACATTTACTGTCTTCTCTCTCCCAAGCCTGTGTACATTTTTTAAACACACTGTGAATCACTTAGAGGTCTTTTATGTCTGAATCTGTCCTATTGTGTATCTGTAATTCTTATATGTCAGGAGCGCTTCTTAAAAGGCTAAGTGCTTCTAAGAGTGCTTTGCCCTTGGCTCTGCCCAGTCTGACATGGTGGAGCTCCATTCTCTGCCTCTGAGACTGCTGGGTGGGAGTTGTCCTTACCACCTCACCTCTGGTAACCACTTGGCCCCTGCTGCCACCAGGTAACTTGCGGCATGCTGCTCTCAAACCCCATTCAAGGGCTCGGCCTCCTGAAAGAGCCAGAGTTCACACTGGCAGCACAGCCCAGAAAGCTGCCCTTTCTAAACTGCGTGGCTTTTTTTCCTGCTACTGTTGAATCAGGAAAACCCCTCTTAAAGGAGCCCCAGTGTTAAGCCGTGCCTAACTCGTGTGGGTTTTTTTTTTTTTCTGCCTAGAATTTCTTCCCAAACACTCTCAGGTTTTAAGTGGATTTTAGTTGTAGTCAACCATGTTGGCGTGCCATTTTGTTGTAGGAGGCTACCTGTTCTTCCTGGCAGCCCAGAACAAAAATAACCATACAGAAACTGTATTAATTAAATCACTGCTTGGCCCATTAGCTCTAACTTCTTATTGGCTAACTCTTATTAACTTAACCCATTTCTAGTAATCTCTGTATCGCCATGTGGCTGTGGCTTACTGGGTAAAGTTCTGTCCGGCTCCCTTGGCTTCTCTCTTACTCTGCCTTCTTTCTCCCCACATTGCGTTTAGTCTGCTCCCATCTTCCCTCCCCCGCTGCCTAGCTCTTTTTGCCCTGCTCTGCTATAGGCTCAAAGCAGTTTCTTTATTAACCAATGGTATTCACAGCATACAGAGGGGAATCCCACATCACCTGCCCCTCCTTCAACCCTGGCTATCCGAGTTCTATAGTCATTTTGAGAATGTTTTCTCCAAGGAATTCTACTACAGGTTTTTCTCTCTCTGGGTAATTCCTTGGAGATTGGGCTGGATTTTTAGTATTTTATCTGGTGAAAAGTCAGTGTACAATATCCATTGGAGAAATGTTTGTCTTTTTTTCCATTTTCTATTTGGGTAATTTATGTTTTTTAACTTAAGTTTTAAAAACTGTTTTTATGCTTCAGAATCCAAGTGTGTGTGTGTGTGTGTGTGTGTGTGTGTGTGTTGGGTGCAAACTCTTTGCTACTTAGATAACTTAGGCGTGTTCCTCTTGAGAACATTTCATGGTTTTATATTTTAATCCCTTCTGACTCAGTTTGCTTAATGAGCTTGGCTTGTGGTCTCTGTCTTGTTTGAGGGGTGTTCTGTTGTCCTGGTGCTCTTCGTGGGAAGTCTAGCTTTTCGTGGTTGTCTGCAAATTAGTCAAGTCAGTTGAGGATGTTTTTGAAGTTATAGATGCGATAGAGAATCTGTGTTCTTCATTGCTTTCCACTTGTTCTCTGTTCTCCTGCTGGGACCATGGTCACATAGACAGATAAGTCCTGAATTGCATTGATACTTCAACTTTATTTTGCTTTTCAAGATTCTAAGTTTCTTTGCCTTTAAATAGACTGATTAGAATACTCTCATTCCCATATCTACAAAGTAATACTGCTCTGATTTGACGAGATAGCATCAAATGTATCATCTGATGGAGTTAGACACCTATTCTGTACTGAATCTTCTGACCCACAGATGTGTGTGTCCATTTGTAGTCTTGATTTCTCTCGCTATGCTGGTTTCAGCTTCTGTGTGTTAAATCTTGAGTCAGATTTATGCTGAGGAATGTTTGAGTCATTGTATTTATTTGTTCTTGAGCTCATTGCTAAGAAGCAGAAATGACAACTTTCTACTTCATCTTGTCTTTGCTGAAGTCATCTATTCTAGGAATCAAATGTATTTACTGTAGTGATTAATACAGTGACAGATATTTTAGTCTGTTGTTTTTGTGGATTACATTAATCTCGATGTGGGATTTCCCTCTGTATGCTGTGATCACCATAGATAAATAAAGGCACTGCTTTGGGCCGACAGCAGAGCTATAGGGGAACAGAGCTAGGTGGGGAAGACTATGCTGAGTGCTGGGAGAAAGAAGGCGGAGTCAGAGAAAAGCCGCCAGAGGAGACAGATGTGCTGAAACTTTGCTGGTAGATAATGCACAGATTAATGGACATGGGTTAAATTAAGATGTAAGAGTTAGCCAATAAGAAGCTAGAGCTAATGGGCCAAGCAGTGATTTAAAAAAATAGTTTCTATGTGATTATTTGGAGGCTAAGTGGCCAGGAACTAGTGGCCTCTTACTACAATTAAGATATTGTAACATGTGGTTATGGAATATTAACTTTTTACTCTTTGGTTGATACCAATGAAATATTGACCTTGATAAAAAGAAAGGTGTTTGCTTCTGTTTCCTCAAAATGAAGCTGTACATTATTTTTGTTACTGAAATATTTGGTAGAATTCCCTAGTGAAATTAGCCTGGATTTTGTCATTTCTTTTGGGGGTCTTAAAACTGTGATAGAATTTTATTAATATTTATAACTCTGCTCAAATTACTTCATGTTCTTGGTTTATGAATGTTTAAAAATGGCCCTGTTACTTGTATAATCAATGCTTATGTATGCTGAGTCTTGTCTGCCCAGGATTGGCTGTGCGATGCTTGCAGGGTGTGTAGTCCAGTTGTCTTTCACTTTATTGCCTTACTTGGAGACATCAGCTTGTTGACTTGGGGCTTTTGCTCTCGGTTTTTCTCTCAGTGGAGCTTCAAAGTGTCCCATAACTTTTGATAACTTGTATTTTTCTGTCCAGTATGCCTTAACTTGTCCTCTGAGACCCACACATTATTAAGAGTGTTTTTGAGTGTCCAAGTGTTTGGCATGATAAACTTAGTGCCTTCTGAGTACTTGTTCCCAGCTGGAGTGTACTGTGTGGCTTCTGTTCAGCCATCCTTTCTTAGCTGCGTGCCCCTTTTCTTGTGCTGGAGATGGAAGGAAGCTGGCTCTCATGCATGTGTGCGCAGAAGACACTACTGAGCTGTGTCCCTTCCCTTATTCTCAAGTTGGAGTTTGATTTAAAGCAGATTTCAGGCTTGCTGCTACTTGAATTTCTCATACAAAATATATTTCAGTGATGCCTCATTTATCCATTTGTACATATCGACATCTTACCTTCTTCTGCCGTCCATGTTTCCCTTACATTCTTGTGGGTTAATTGAATGCTTCATAATGTAGTTTTGATTGGTACATACTTCTGGTTAGTGTAAATTTTATATTATTTCTACACAACTTGTGTGTGGGGGTCATCATTTTACCAGTTGAGCATAGTTAGTGTCCTCTATGCTCCCTGCCAGAGTTGACTTTGTGCTTGATTTGTATGCTAAGTTTAGGGTTTCAATTGTTTGTGAAACTCTTACCTACACTGTTAGCAGCAAGGCTGTCCCACGTGTAGTGCTGAGGAGACATTGTAACCTTGCTGTTCTTTGTTCTTCGTAGAAGCCCAGCAATAATAATAATAATGTGTCTCCTGGAAAACCAAACAAACCCCGCAAGTCGTTTGAGAACGCCCTGTCTGTAAGTAACTCGGCGCTCTTCAGCTCTCTAGTACCGCCCCTTCGGTCGACCACTTGCCACCGCTGCGGCCTGTTTGGTAAGCACTGAACACACTGACTGAAATGGTGTGTGTAACGTGTGCTGGTCCTCTCCAGCTCCTGTTGCTCTTCCTGCTTTCTTACTCAGTTATTACATGTCCTGAAATGCAGACGTACATCTTAAGATAGATATCTCTAGTCTCAGAGCCTGCTGTCTTGTCCCTTCCCACCATTCTAGCCCCACCCAGACAATTGTGCTGCACAGTGTCACATAATAGAATTGCACGGCCTAGCCCATTTGTTTACGTGTTATTTCATTTAGAATGGCCGTCAGATTAATCTATGTCCCCGTTATCTGTGTGTGTTGAGAAGCAGTGATTGTATGACTGTTTGATGGTGTTCATGGTGGTTTACAGTTTATTTGCAATGATGAACAGATGCCTGTACAACTTTGTTGTATAGAGTGTGGAGTTTTGACAGGTTGTCTGTTCCTGGGAAGAGATGTTGTACTCAGGTCGAGCTCTTAGCCCCTTTGTCCCAGGCTGTGGAGGCCTCTGAGTCTCCACCTGGGAGTAGAAGACGTGAGTCAAAGGTAGAGGAACCACAGAGCATTTCCCAGGTCGCTTCCATGGCCATGAGTTCTGCTCGCCCTGTGCCTTTGTCGGTGGTGGTTTGGTCTAGCGAAAGCCTTCCTCGTGGTGGGCGATGTAGCTCCTTGTTCTGGTCTGTAGTCTCCTCAGGACCTGACAAATTTTCCATAAGCTTATTGGCTACTTGGAAATTTAGCTTTTTAATTTTTTTTCATTTTTAGAGTTGAAGCATTTAAGATCTTTTTGTTTTTTAATTTCAGATTGTTTTCTTCCACCTGGGGGCTTGTAGGATTTTATTTCAGAAGTGTCCCTGTGTCTCCTATGTGACGCTTCCCCATTTTGTCTTTAATGTCACATGAGAAATCCTTTCCTGTACCTGCCATGTCCTCCTGCAACCCTGCGCCTCCAGCTCTCATTTTGCAGTGTGTGTTCCAGGCTCTCCTGGGATGTTTGCGTCTCCAGCTTGAGCCTGCACTCACTTTCACCCTTGTTCTTTCTGCATTCGAGAGTCTGAAAAGGCCTCCCAAGGCCTGACCTGAGCAGCCCAGGGTCTGCATGGTCTTTCTTGGTGTGATTATCATTGTGATATTGGATCAACCTCAGCTCATCAGTGTTTTGTGTGTATTTCTTTCATTTTAAAAAAATAAATAAAAAAAATTCGGATCTCTGTGAGTTCGAGACCAGCCTGGTCTACAGAGCTAGTTCTAGGACAGGCTCCAAAGCCACAGAGAAACCCTGTCTCGAAAAACCAAAATTAATTAATTAATTAAAAAAGGATTGGTTTTGCGGGGGGGGGGGGGGTATTTTGCCTTTTAAGTGTCTGTTTTCCATGTACACACGTTTCCTGAGGACACCAGAAGAGGGCAGTATATCCCTTGGAACTGGAGTTACGTAGAGGGCTGTAAGTCGCCACCACCACAGGGATGAAGGGAATCAAACCTGGGTCCTCGGAAGAGCAGTCATTGCTCATCATCACACTGAGGTGTCTCTGCAGCCACGCTCTTTAACTGAGACAGACTGTGCTCTTCAGGGTCGCTGAGGTGTTCCCAGTGCAAGCAGACATACTACTGCTCCACAGCCTGCCAGAGGAGGGACTGGTCTTCCCACAGCACCATCTGCAGACCGGTGCAGCAGAGGTGAGCACTGCTGCTTCTATTCTCTGGGTCAGTGAGCATATGTTGTTCTGATGGACGAGGATTTAATGAATTAGGCAAGCCCAAGCTATGTGTGTGGTGTGATTTCACCACCCCCTGCCAGCCCCGCTTGTAAGTCTGAAGCACTAGCTAGTGCTTAGCAAGGTTTAGAACCTCAATGGATTTTCTATTTTGGATTCATTTTTATTATTTTGTGTGTTTGTTTGTACACCACATGTGTGTCTGTGCGAGGAAGTAGTGAACTTCCATTTGGGTGCTGTAAATTGAACCTGGGTCCTTTGCAAGAACAAGTGCTCTTAACCACTCAGCTGACTCCAGCCCCTCGAGTGGATTTCTCATGGCTAGAAATTTCACAGCACCCACTTGTTGTATGTGTTCTGGATGGTAGTGTTGCAGCCTCATAGTGCCTCAGGAGGTGTGGCCGAGTTTACACAGCAGTCTCTGTGGGATGCAAGGACTATGTGCATGCTACAGACAAGGACCTGGAAGCCTGGGCTGCTCAAGGCCTTCTCTTTTGGGGTCTTTAGAGGAGATGTGGTACACACACCCACGGTGGAGCTTTTCCTGGGCATCTCAGGTCTGCTGCTTTCTGCTATCAACATCACTCTCTGCAAGCTTTTGACCTCCTAATTTTGTTGATTGAGAATTTTAACGAAATTGAGATTTATGACCCCTTTCTTTGAACTGTATATGTTAATCAGCTGTCTTATTTCAGTTTGCACAAGCTGGAAGATAATAAATCACCATTTGAAACAAAGACCACTGAAGTGAAAAATGAGGTAGGATATTTTTTGGCATTAAATTTTAAATAACCCTCCTTTATGAAGAAGACTTAGCAAGCTAAGATACTTTGAACATCTACATCATGCTTGTAGTTATTTCTAAACAAAACAAAACCCCAATAATTCCATATCCAGTAGTGGTGGGATTGAGCGGGATGATGTGGCTGCTTGAGGATTGTTTATTTCTAGTCTTTCCCCAAAATATTCTCCAGACAGTCCTGTGCCTGTACAGACTGAGGACGACTGCAGAGCCCATGCTTTATGGCCCTGCCAGCTCAGGTTCTCCGTCCATGGGTCTCTCCTGTGTTGTTAGCTCTCCTCCATTTAGGGAACTATCTGGACCACAGCATTTTTACTACCATTGTGTCCTATTCGTATTCATAGAGAATTCTCATCTCTCTGTAGCTGCTGCTACCTTCTACTGAAAAACTTTTTACAGCAATTTCAAAATATAACAGGTAAACATTTTAACTTTTAAATATTACCAGATATAGTGGCTCATGCCTGCAAACCCAGCACTTGAGAGACTGAGGCAGGAAGACAGCTTTGAGTTCTAGGTTAGCTAAGGCTACATAGTTTCAGGCCAGCCTGCATTGTGGAGTGAGTCTATTTCAAACACTGGAATAAATATTCTTAAATGTTGCATGGATTGATCTGTGTAACTACCTGAAGGTTATTTTTGCTGTCACTCATGTTCCTGTGTTGGAGCCCTGTGCTGTGTGCCCTGCCTGTGGAAGGTGGCTCTGTGGAGTTGCTGGCGGCCTGGCCAGCGCCTGCACTGCGTATTGACACCCCCAGGAGGAAGGGCTGGTGGCCACCGTGCCATTGACAGTTGTCTGTGGGCACAGCTTTGTGTGCTTTCTCCAAGCAGGGTGATCGCCCCCTGGGAATTACTAAAGAAATGACTGCTGGTGCTGAGAGAGTGATGCTTTCTGATTTGAGAAGTCTGCAACTCAAGAAAGCCATGGAAATAAAGGTATTTTTGTTGCTTTTTGTTTTGTTTACATGGAGGTCTAAAGAGCTTGTGGGTTCCATGCCTTGTTTGCTGCTGACTTGTAGTTTACAGCATAACTAAGCACATTGTGCACTACTTTTCTCTCTTAGGTATAAAATTGAAGGAACTTGTTTTGGTGTTTTTTTTTTTTCTGTCTTTGAAAGGGCACAGTTACTGAATTCAAGCACCCAAGTAACTTTTATGTCCAGTTGTATTCTTCGGAGGTTTTAGAATACATGAGCCAACTGTCTGCAAGTTTGAAGGAGACATATGCAGATATGGTGCCTGAAGATGGTTATCTTCCTGTTGAGGGGGAAGTTTGTGTTGCCAAGTACACGGTTGATCAGGTAACCACTGACAGATTGAATTTTTAACAGGATGCTTCAGCTTCAACAAGGTAACCTTGTTGAGGCCACTTCATGAAGACTAAAGCTATTAAAGCTACAAGAGCTAGCTAGGGGCAAACTTGGGTCACCCTAGTCTCATTCCTCCCTGGACTGGCCCAACAGCCTCTGCTGCTTCCTTCCCAAGTGACTGCACTGCTTGCTGGCCTTTTCAGCTGCACCTCTGTGTGGAGCTGAGGTGTGTGTGATAGTCCTCTGGGCTGGAACAACTCTGAGTTGTCCTAACTAGACTGCTTTAGGGATATCTCCTCGACGGATGTTGAGTTTTTGAATGCCTACAGAGTTTGAAACAGGAACCTTTTGCTTACCTGCTCTCTAGGTTGATGGCTTCTTAGATCAGGATTGTAAAACTGGGTTTTAAAGCCAAATGTTGCCTCTTTCCCTTGCAGACCTGGAACAGAGCACTAATACGAGGTGTTGATGAGTTCCAGAAGAAGGCACACATCCTGTACATTGATTATGGAAATGAAGAAGTAATTCCCATGGACAGGATTCACCAGCTAAGCAAGAGCATTGACTTGTTTCCTCCTTCTGTGAGTTTCTTCTTTGTAAATTCCTGTCCTCATCCCCAGGGAGCAGTCACTGTATTGCCATGGATGCAGCATTTGCTGCTGACTCCCTGTGTCACCGTGCCCACTGTCCTGTCTCTGACACTGTGGTTGAGTATCCTAGAGCTGGATTCTCCTGGTGCCCTTCTCTAAGTAGCATCTCTTATGAGTAACTTTTACAGGAACATCTTATCAGCTCTATAAAATCCATCATTTTTGTTCTATATATTATTGGAAAGAAGGCAGAATTGATATATAATAAAGGTAATTTTTTTGTTATATCTATTTCTGAAGCATCAGTTACCAGCAGTTAGCATTGTCAGTAGAGGCATTAACCACAGTTCAGATGGTTTACCTGGTTACTATTGAAAGCTTTTGATGATTCTTTTTGGCATGAAATAAATTCTTTTAAAAACTCTTTAAATAATTAGAAAATTTCATTTTAAAATACTGATCCTTTGAGTAATTTGCACAAAATCTTTCAGGCCATAAAGTGCTTTGTGGCAGGCGTCCTCCCGGTCCGGGGGGAGTGGAGTGAGGACTGTGTCACAGCTGTCAAGGCCCTGCTGCTGGAGCAGTACTGCTCAGTCAGGATCATGGATGTGCTGGAAGACGGGGCGCTCACCTATGCTGTTGATGTCGTTCTAGAAGGTTCAGGTAGGAGATAAGTCTGTTCTCATCTGTCAGAGGAGCAGCAGAACCATGGACATGAGGCCCAATAACGTCTCTCAAGTTATCCCCAGTGTGATGAAAAAGGGGCCTGTTTTAGCAGTCTGTCAAAACTCTGTGGAATTAGATGGTTTAGCAAGCCAGGTTTGGGCTAACATGGGGTAACTATGCTATTAGCCTTTTAATACAGTCATTATAATGTCTGCTAATGGCTTTACCCCGTCGCGGGAGAAACTGAGTGGCTTTGAGTCTTCTCATCCCCCATGCATTTCCTTGGCCCTCACAGACATGTGTGAAGTTAGGACTTCGTGTTTGAGTTGCAGAGTGGATGTGTTCTGTAGTCCTGCCCTTCCTTTGTGGTTTATCTGTTTGACCAGTGACTCCTCCTACTTTAATTCTCTCTGCCTCGGTTTCCAAGGTGTTGTCTGTGCTCTCAGAGAATGGAGTGCGCACGTGAGTAGAGCAGGAGCTTGTCTGTTGAAATCTAGTATATAGTCTGTCTTTGTTCCTTAGACATGTGTGTGTCATGTTGTGAGTCCATGTCAGCGTTGGCTGATATGCTTTGGGCATAAAATCTTGTTCCTTTCGTGTTTTGTCATGGACAGTGGTAAATTTAAATGTGCTTCTGAGCTAGTAACTTTCTTATCATTCAGACTTTTGAAGATAAATCTTGTCATGAAATTTTTGCTCAAGTGATTGGGAATTTTTGTTTCAGTTTATGAACTGCTTTTCTGAGTGTTTTTTCCTGTAATAATTGGCCTGGTGAAGCAAAGCTTGTGTGAGGGTTAGGAGATCTGAGATCCATGGCTGACCTCTCTCATACTTTCCTCTGCCTGTGACCCTCTGGACAGTGTCTCAGTGGAGGTGTCTCTTCTTCATCACCTTTAGGAAAACAACTGGACCACGTGCTTGTGGAAATGGGATATGGTGTAAAACCAGATGTGCACAACTCCGAGAAGCAAAGTGTGGACCAAAGTGAGTATAAAGGTGACTCCAGAAGTGTCCTCCTCGCCCCCCCCCCCCCCCCCCNTCCATCCCCCCTACAGTGCCCCCCCCCCCGCAGTGTCCTCCTCATCCCCTGGCAGGCTCGGTGGTAGCATCATTAGGACCATTCCATAAATGTCACGTCAGGGTAGTTCTCTTAGAAACACATCGCCTGATCTCAGTCGTTCCTCCTGTCCTAGTCTGTCCTAGATGAGTCCTAATGTGCTCATCACTAAGGGCTCTAAGTGGGACTGTAGGTTGATGTTTTAGCTCATACTGCCTTAGTTTTGATTTGATTCCTGGCCCGAGTTTTTACAAATAATGAAGAGATCTCTGAAATTCTGTTGTAGTAGGATACTATTTCCTAAGACTTTAGTTTTCACTTATTAGCTGTATATGTGCATGTTTACATCAAATTTGACAGGAGAATTAAATTTACCGTGAGCATTTTTCATGACTTGTTCATAAGCATAGCTTTTCTGGTCTACTTCTCTTTGCTCATTGGCACTTGCTTCGGATGCAGACATAACTCGGACTGAACCACTCTTGAGTTCTGCCACCCTCATCTCACTTCCTGCCCTGTACCTTTGTCTACTTAGTTGCCAGTTCTTAGTGGTTTTTCTCCCTACACACCTTTGTGTGTCCTTTCATCCATGTTTCTTCCCTTACGGCCATCTCTTGAGGAACGCTTTACAACAATGGACCTTGTTCCAGGGAATAAAGAGCACATTTGTAAAAGGCATCAATTTAAATGGACATGGATGGGTCTGAAAAACTGAAAGTGAGGTGTGACTGAACTTGACCGTCAAGAAAAGGTGCAGGAGAGGGAGCTTACCTTAGAATGTAAACAAGTGGATCAGTCTCAGGTTGGGTCTGAAAAACTGAAAGTGAGGTGTGACTGAACTTGACCATCAAGAAAAGGTGCAGGAGAGGGAGCTTACCTTAGAATGTAAACAAGTGGATCAGTCTCAGCTGTGCTGAGTGGGCCCATCTGACTCTTGCCTGGGAAAGTAACTGCAGTGTGGAGCAATGCCCCTGCTGAAGGGGAAAGAAGAAGAGGTAGAAGATTGCTGAACATCCTGAAGACCTCAAGCTGTGCTGGACCAGGCTGACACACCTTTATACTGTGTCGTGGTTGACTGAATAAGAATGGTCCCCATAGGCTCATATATTTGAATGCTTACTCACAGGAAGTGGCACCATCTGAAAAGAGTAGAAGGAAAAGGTGTGGCCTTGTTGGAGGAAGTGTGACTGGAGATGGACTTTGAAGCTCCAAAAGCCCATGCCAGCCTAGGCTCTCTCTCTGCCCGTGGGTCAGGACGTAGCTCTCTGCTGCTTCTCTAGTGCTGTGATGCCACCATGGTTCCCCATCCCTGCTGTGAGGATAATGGACTAACCCTCAGACTGTAAGCAAGCCCCAGTTAAATCCTTTGTAAGCGTTGCCTTGGCCATGGTGTCTCCTCCCAGAAGTAGAGACTCTAACTAAAACAGTCTCTCATCCGTCCAGAGACACTGGTGTCAGCCCCCCGCTGCAGTGTCTCTGCGCTTCCTGTTGAAGACTCACCTACCTGCAGGACATGAGACTTGGAAGAGATTCCCTAATCAGCTCCTTTCATGACAGCTGCCACACAGTAGGCTTTCAGCCTGTGCTTTGGGAGCTCCCAGGAGCCCGTGACAGATAGCTGAAGGGGAGCATTATAGTCATTGTGATCACTCACCCCGCCTGGTCACAAATGGGGCAGCAGATGCCGGAGGTCATGGAGCTCCCCCAAACTGGCAAATCTTCATCTCTTCCGTGCAATAACAGTTCATTTTTTTCCTATTGAGTTTGTTTTTTTGTCCAAGTCTTCATTTATATTTTGACTTTTCTGAAACATAAAATATTTTTAATGTTTACTTTGTTACATTTTGCAATCACTGGCATTTACCTTGGTTTGGGGAAACTATCCATTTCAGAGGAATTTTGACCTCATTTCAAGAATCTCTTGCACTGCATTGTGGGAAGTTAGTCTGCTCTGGAGCTGTCAGCATGGGACCTGACAGGTCTTTGGCGGCGTTTATTCTGCAAACTGGTCATCTGCTGATTTGCACACCCGAGTTAACAGTGAGACCGACCTCGGGTTTCTTCTGATCAGTACCATCGTCTTGGTTTGTCTTGCAGAATCTGATATGTTGATGTCATGATGTCTGTCTTAACTCTATCCAGCCATTGAGAGTATGGGAGTTTTGTAGGCTGCCTGTTCTGCTGTTATCCCTAGGAGTTACCTTTCTTCCTGAGTAGTTTTCATGGTGGTCAAAGCTCCTGCTACTTCAGTCTCTGGTGTCAGCTCTGGGCCCCCACCGCGTGGTGTTTGTCACTTGTTCCTCATTTGAACTGACTAATGCACATTAAAGCGTAATTTAATTACATTCAGTATATTGTAACAAACGGTTTTTTGTGGGATTCCATTTCACTCTAAAGTGTGTTCTTCTGTCTCTTTGAGACCTTGTGATAGAACTGACTCTAAATTCTATTTTCCTGAGCTCCTTAGATTCTTAATATTTTACTAGAGAACCCGTTAGTTAGATCTGATGTTTTTATGCCGTGGTTTTCCTTCTTCAGATGCTTCTCACTTTTGGTGACACAGAAGCTGAAGGCCCCACGAGTGCTTGCTTCCCTCCTCACCTGGGGCTGCTGTCACTTGATGTTTGCACCATTTCTATCTTTTAGAGCCATTCCAATGTTTTTGGTTCCCTTGTTACTTTGTCACTACTTTGATTCCCTCCGTGGTCCAGAATGCATCTTTCTGCTTTCTGACAGGTGCTCCTGAGGACCTTGGAAGAGTGACCCCCGAGAGTAAGACTGTGATAGACAGAAATGCCCTGATCCCCAAAGTGCTGAGCCTGAGTGTGGGTGACGAGTTCTGTGGAGTGGTTGCGCACATCCAGTCTCCAGAGGACTTCTTCTGCCAGCAGCTGCAGAGTGGCCGTGAGTCAGTTTCCTAGTTGGTGCCGTCGCCCTCGTTCACCGCCCGCATTCCTTTGTCTAAGATGTGATTTGTGTCCACAGACAAGCTTGCAGAGCTGCAGGAATCCCTCAGCGAGTACTGTGGCCAGGTGACCCCACGCTCTGATTTCTATCCAACCATCGGGGATGTGTGCTGTGCTCAGTTCTCAGGTGAGGACATGTTTTACATGCAGCTGAGTAAAATCAAAATCTTTGATTCACACCAAATGGCCGCACTTAGGCTTGAGTGTTAACATGCACCAATTATGTTCCTAAGCATGCCCAGTCAAGCTAGATCACAGCAGCGTGCTGTGGTGCATGGGAGGACAGAGAGTTTGCATCAAGAGCCTCGGGTGGTAAAGTAATTTTTTTAAACTTTTTTTTTTTTGTACTTACTGTTTGTACTCAGAGTTCAGCTTACACGAAGGTCCCATGTAGAATCTCCCACTCTCCTCTTTATGAGCTTAGTTTGAAACAGAAGAGGGCCTGAGGCCTAGCACTCTCCTGACCTTTGTGGCTACACAAGTTTTACTTTGTAGAAGCCCGGTTCTGTTACTCTTTTCTTTTTTGGTTTTTCGAGACAGGGTTTCTCTGTAGCTTTGGAGCCTTCCTGGAATTCTGTAAACCAGGCTGGCCTTGAACTCACAGAAGTCCACCTGTCTCTGCCTCCTGAGATTAAAGGCATGCACCACCACCACCCTGTTGTATTACTCTTTAAAGGCAGCCCAGCTAGCTCACCGAATAGTAAGCGTGGGGAGCCACTGGTACATTCATTCATTTGGAATCCATTTAACTCATCCTGCTGCAAGTATTCTAGGAATGGCCTTATTTGATGCCTTAGCAAATAATTGATGTGCCTTGGGAGTTCACATGGCTGAAACATGTGCTCTCTCCTCAGAGCTATCTACTAGCTATTGGAGAAACAAATGATATAAATCCATAATGATATTATAAGCAGTAGCATGATGTTAACCTCCACTGTCAGCTTGTCTGGATTTCACACCAGGGTGTGAGCTGGCTGGCTCCTTATGCCTAGCCATGATGGGACTGACACCTCTGATACCATGAGCATGTCCATCTTTCCTCCCTTAGATTGTTTTATCAGGTGTGTGATACAGGAAAAAAGCAATGCAGTTAGTAAGCTGATCGCAGTGGCCCCGCTTTGGGAATGCTTTGGTTCTGGGGAGCAGAGCTGCAGTGTTTAGTGAGCGCTTGCTGTCACAGCGGAATGTGTATGAGGCCCTCTCTGGTCAGGGAGCACTTGTGCAGGCTGTGGGGCGTCTGAGATGACTCTCTCTCGTTTCAGAGGATGACCAGTGGTACCGCGCCTCCGTTCTGGCCTATGCTTCTGAAGAATCTGTCCTGGTTGGCTATGTTGATTATGGAAACTTTGAAATTCTTAGTTTGAAAAGACTTTGTCCCATAATTCCAAAGTTGTTGGACTTGCCAATGCAAGCCCTAAATTGTGTTCTGGCAGGTATGAAATGTTGTGGTCTTCCTGTTCTTTATAAAAATGTTAAAACTTAAAAAAGAAAATGGAAATGTGAAAAGGCGCTTGTGGCAGGCAGGGAGGCATGTTCCTTAGAGCAGTGAGAACCAAGGTCACAAGCATAGCTGTCACTGCATAGGTGCCTGTCCCTAGGATCAAGGCCTTCCTCCAGAGGGTATGTTCCCCCAGATGATGCTAAGGTGTCCATGAGTGTGTGTCTTGTGTCTGTGGGACATACTGTCTCCTGTTGCATGGAAAGGGTTGAGTTCACTTGTGCAGTCCTCAGAAAAGCAGGAGGGAGTGAACCCTGCCACACCTCTGTGCTCCAGAAACACCTCTGCAATACTTCCCATTGAACAGGTCCAGTCAGTCCAGTGTGCTTCATTAATAGGCTGGGATGGATGGGGGAGGGAGAGGGGGGAGGCACTTACTCAGCTTTAGTTTTGTCCTGACTCTAGCTGTACTTTTGAATTATTCATTTATCAATACCTTCCAGTGTTGCTTTATATTAAAACACATACAACAACAACAACCTCACCCGTTAAGGTGTAAGATCAGTATTTTTTCCTGGAGTGGTTTATAACTTTGTGTTTACCTTAATTGCTTTATTGAGCTGTAATTTGGATTCTGTAGGAATCCTTGTTTTAGGTATAAAATCCAGTGGGTTTGTTTATTTTTTAGTAAACTTAACTGGATTGTTTACCGATAAACAGGATCTGTCTGAGGACATTTCCATTATACCCCAAGACCTCATGTTTTACAGGACAGCCTGTTCCCAGGCATAGTTAGTTTTGCTTTCTCTGTAGACTTGACTTTCTGTACATTTTTCTGTGGATGGAATTTTTTTACATTGAGGTACAGAAGAATTTTTAATTCTATTTTTCGTGTTTACAAAATCTTGCTGTTCAGATGGCATGTTTTGGTCCCAATGTTTGACACAGATTTGTTTAACTTTGAGGAAATGGAAGTTTAATGTAAAAATACTTGTTTTATAATTATTTTAACATCCCTTTAACAATTATTGGTTAGGAGTGAAGCCATCATTAGGAATTTGGACTCCAGAAGCTGTTTGTTTCATGAAAAAGATTGTCCAGAACAAGATGGTCACCGTGAGAGTGGTGGACATACTGGGGACCAAGTCACTGGTGGAGCTCGTAGACAAGTCTGTGGTACCTCACCTCAGCACTTCTAAAGCCCTCATAGACTCAGGCTTTGCTGTTGAAAAGGAGATAGTGGCAGACAAAACCAGCGGCGTGCACACAGCCAGCGGTAAGTAGACTGCCCAGCAAACAGTACCAGGCTGGATGCCGTGGCTCTGAGTTCACGGGCCGGGATTTCAAGAGAACCGATGTTTGAGTGCCTTCTTAGTTAAGCAGTCACATGAATGCCTCCAGATGTGTAACCAGAGATTTGTGCTGAAAATTTGGTTAGTCAGAAACATGGGACGGTCCCTCAAGCAATAAGGTTAATTTTAGGGTTCACCTTCCTATAAATTCACCAAATGTCAGCGGAAATGGAGCTTTTCCAGATTCTTCCACAGCTTTGCTGTGACAGCTCCCTCATCCCAACTATGTCTCCTTGTATTACAAAGTATTCGGTTATTTTCACAGTTCCCTTGGCCACAGAAGAAACAGCTGAGTCATTGGAGTGGACGTGGGTTGAGTTCACTGTGGATGAAACCGTGGATGTGGTGGTCTGCGTGATGTACAGCCCTGGAGAGTTTTACTGTCACTTTCTCAAGGACGATGGTAAGGGGGTTCTTGTCTGTGTTCTCTCCAGGGTGTGAATAGGTAACTTGGGCCGTGCACTCGGGCATGGTAGCAGCACTCTTTCTAAGCAGGAGCTCCAATGTGCTTCCACTTAGTTTGCTTTCATGCCCTCCGACAGCTCCTACTCCGGGTATTGGACCACTCCAAGAGATTTCATGGCATGTCTCTGAACATGGCTGTTACATTCACAGGGACCAATGCTGTAACAGAAGTGCAATGTAAAGGTCACAGGTCAGCCAGGAAGGGAAATGTTGGCCAGTGTCCCAGAAGTTTCCTGCATTTTTCTTCCTGTTCTTACACATTTTTTCTCCTTCAGAAAGAAGTGGGGTCCTGCATAGATTGCTTTTTTCCTGGTTTTGAACCTCAACATGAACCAAAACCATGTAATATGTATTTTTAGCTTTGCCTTGGTCGCTATTTCTTCACATTGTTACTTGGAACTTGGTTTTTTGTTGCATAATATTCCCCTGTATGAGTGTACACAAATTTCTGATTCCGTTTTGTTTTGTGGCAGTTGACCACCTATGCAGTGATGGCAGTGTGAGCACTTGGCTCTGCTCAGTGCGTCTGTGCTGAGTCGTCCTGGATCTCTGTGGGCACCAGTGCTCCCCATCTCTTCACCTTGAGTCAGTTTCACTTGGAGGTTTCTAGTAACCATACATCTCATCCTTTGTGTTTTCTGTTTCCCTTGAGCTGTTCTGATAACTGAGCATCACTGAGTTTACTTTTCAGTTTAAATTCCATTAGTTTTTTTTCTACCAAATTAATATGTTAGACTAAATATCTCAGTCTTTGTCTGACTCAGGTTCTGATATACATAATTTCTTCATTTAGAACCACCTGGGAGAAGGTTGCTATTTCATACAGAACAAAACACAGGGTGCTAGAGATATGGCTTGGTGGTTAAGACACTGACAGCTTCTGCAGAGGACCCAGGTTCGGTCCTTAGCACCCATATAACAGCTTACAACCATCTGAGACACCAGTTATATGGAATGGGAATCTGATATTCTCTCCTGACCATTGTTGGCACCAGGCAGTCACATGGTGTACATGCAGGCAGAACATTCATATATATAAAATAAATCTAAAAATTAAAACTTTAAATTGCTTTTTAACTTATTTTTATAGGTGAACTTCCAAGCATATAACATAAAACTCAGGAGTAACAGGGTGTATAGTGGAAAACGGCCCCCATCCCTCTTGTCACGGCTGCAGTTCTTTGCAGAAGCAGCCTGATGTGTCTGTGTGCTCCTTCTCTGCTCATCGTTTGTACTCTGCCTTCCTCACTATC
This sequence comes from Alexandromys fortis, assembly GCF_014885135.2. Lineage (NCBI taxonomy): Eukaryota > Metazoa > Chordata > Mammalia > Rodentia > Cricetidae > Alexandromys > Alexandromys fortis. Next base: position 4,051,926 of record NW_026067893.1, on the reverse strand, counting down.
TTAGGTCCAGTTCACAAGTCTGTCTGTTAATAGTTATAGACTGGGTGTTTGCATAGACCAGGTGTGGGGCGTCCTTTTCCGAGCTTCTGTGTGGGGAGCCTGGGAGAGCAGTGCTGCGTTGTGTAGGTTTCCAGCAGGTGACCTTTTCCTGCACTAAGATATGGTCCAGGATAATGCTTCTATCTTGGCTCTATTATTTTACCTGGCTACATTGTTTCCATTTTGTGTTTTATCCTAGCTTAAAGGCATTGGTAAATAGAGGGTACAGTTCTTATGTTCTGATTTTACTAGAGACTGCTCTTTGTAAAGTGTTTGTGGGTGTTTGCCTGCCTATATGTGTGCATACCACATGCGTTCTGTGCCTGCATGGGCCACAGAGGGAGCTGGAGTTACACAGATGGTTGTGAGCTACATACAGTGTGGGTGCTGTGAACTAAACTTGGGGTTACACAGATGGTTGTGAGCTTCAGTGTGGGTGCTGTGAACTGAACTTGGGGCCTCTGCAAGCACAGCTGGTACTCTTAACCACTGAGCCATCTTTCCAGCCCTGAAAACATATTCTTGGAACAAATTACAATCACGGTGATAGGCGAGTGGGTGAGTGTGCTCTTGAGACTTCACACGTCCTTCAGGGGAGGTAGCCAAGTGACACCAGTGCCCTCAAGTGCTGCTCCGTCTGTCTCCAGCTACACGTCCTTGCTTACTTGAAAGTGGAAGGATCTTCCTGACTAGAAAATCTATTTCTGAGACACCTCTCAGAAATCCAGAGGAATTTGCTTGTACCTGGCTTACATGGCTGTTGGGTACATTTCCTGTAAGATGCTAAAGCTCGTTGTGTCTTTGTTGTTTCTCTGCACCAATTTACCCTACTGGTTCTTTGCTTTGCCATCTGCCCCCACTAGGTGATTGTTGGCTGCTATGGTTCTCTCTGGTGCTGCATTCGAGACGCTCTGACCTTTCTCCCAGTGGATTGCAGACCTCTGTGGATGCCCACTAACTGAGCTCCATGCATTTAATAATTATGTTTACATTTCCAGGACATTATTAACTTTAGGGTGTGTGTAAGTCATCTTGTCTGCACCCAAAACTTGTACAGTGACACAGGATGGTGCTGCCGAGCTCATGTCATTGTGCCCGAGAAGTCACTGGTTTCCAGGTTATTAAGAATTGTATTGGTTTAGACATTTTTGTGAAAGGGCATTTCTTGTAGTTACTAGTTGTTTGGGGATGTACTTGAGATTTTCATGGTGAAGATGTTCTCTGACATTGAAGAATATCTCTGTTTAACATTACATTCTGTGTATTGTTTTTCAGCTTTAAAGAAGCTCGATGATTTGAATAAATCCTTAGCAGAATATTGTGCACAGAAGCTGCCAAATGGCTTCAAGGCAGAGGTAGGACGGCCTTGCTGCGCATTTTTCACAGGTAAGTTAGGGCTGGGGTCAGTGCCTGTGCAGACCTTTTGGTTCCTAACATTTAGACTTGTTCTGATGCATGCTTTCTTCCTGTATTTAAGCACATGTTTTCATAATCAAAATTAGGGGACTTCATAAGATGGCTTTTTTTGTAAGGAGTATTCAGTGATGAAGTCTTGCCTTATCCCTACATCCTTCCACACTTGAATTTTCAGGTGTAAAAAGCCAATTACCACATGACAAGGCTTTTATCATTTGTTGTGTTACCAAATTACAGCCAAAGCAGTAAGAATGTCAGGACCGTTTCCCACTTCCCTGATTATTGGGTAGAGTGTGAATGTGTGACATCTGATTATTAGCAAGTGTCAGGTGCAGTGCTGTAGAAAGTCTTGGTGGAAGTGAATCTTGTGAATTTTCAATCTAGGGATTTAGGAGAAAAGCTATAATCTATAGAAGTAGACAAACTTACCAGCTTTGTTATAGCAAGCACTTTTTTTCTAAGAGGAGACTTTGAGTATCAAAGGAAGGAAATGTCAGAAACTCTGTGCTGCTTCCAGGTGATGGCAACTGGTACCGGGCTCTGGTCAAGGAGATCTTACCCAGTGGAAATGTTAAAGTGCACTTTGTGGATTATGGCAATGTTGAGGAAGTTACCAGAGACCAACTCCAGGCGATATCACCACAGTTGTTACTGCTTCCGTTTCAGGGGACGCAGTGCTGGCTCGTAGGTAGGTGTCAACTCCTTTCTTGGAGAGCCAACTTTGTGTAAGGCTACTCTGACCTTTCAAGAGAGCTAGAAAAGCCCACCTCATGCTGCAGCATGTGGAAACTTAATGTTTTGGCCAAACAGTATGATGACTAGAAACTTTACCCTAATTCTGGGAGTGAAAACTGACAGGACTGTCTTAAAGGGTTGTGTAGGACTGGGAACCTCAGATGTGGAGACATTCTGGCATTTACCTCTAGTAATTTATTCTAAAGCAGCCTGGTTCAGCTGCAAGGAAACTCATTCCAGGACTGCTACTGACAGCCCATCACTTGCAGAGCCAATGGTGGAGGATGGGTGGGCACCACCCATGTCAGGGTGACGGTGGGTTAGCACTGGGACAATGTGTGGGACTGAAGTTGTGACTAGGTGTCTGCTGTCACCCCGCTGCTGTTGAGATGTGGTGCCGACACACCTGAGTAGGAAGCACGTGAAGAAAGTGCGTGGAGGTCCACGGCAGCATTGCAGTGCACAGATGGGCTCTGGACCCAGCCCTGCTGAGAATGCCAGGCCAATTATTTAAACTGCACATCCATCTTCCTATCTGGAAAAAAGTCTCAAAGAACTAGCAGGACACAACAATCTGCTATATAAATGCTTCCTTCTTGAGTACATTTTGTTGTTGCTGTTGTTGAGACCCGGTCTCTGTGTAGAGACACAGTCTGTGTAGTTAGGACCTGGAACTACTGACCCTTCTTGCCCTTGCCCTCCCCACTGTTGGAATTACAAGCATGTGCCACCATGCACGCAAACATTTAAAGGAGGGTATATGTGCTTGCAGCTATGTTTTCTGTTTGCATCCACAAGTCATGGGAGGAACCTGGCAGAGTCGTGAACAGCAGTGCCAACTGCTCAGCATCAGGTCGAGTGCTTGGGTTCAGCAATTCCAAGCTAAGCACAAGACTAGCTTTAAAACCCCAATTTTTGCAGAAGTTGTTGTGTTTGCTCTTATGTGTTGTTTTGAGACAGGGGTTCTCTGTGTAACCTTGGCTGTCCTGGAACTCACCCTGTAGGTCAGACTGGCCTTGAACTCAGAGATCTGCCTGCCTCTGCCTCCTGAGTGGTGAAATTATAGATGTGCATCACCACTGGCTGTATCTGTGGAAGGTACTGCCAAACCCTTAACAAACATGTGGCTATGTTGGGGAACACAGATGTTTTTAGGTCTGTCTTTTGTCCATCTGTCTTAGTGACTGTTCTGCTGTGAGGGGACACATGATGTCACTGTCTGTTACTACTGTGCAGTGAGTATGCTTTAGGTTGCTATTCTTGTTAGGTTTTATTATCATGTGTGCACGCATGTATATATGATGTGTTTGTGCAGGCATGTACATGTCATGGGCATGCATGTAGAAATAAAAGGACAATTTTTGGGATTCGGTTCTCTCCATTTTGAGAACTGAGAATCAAATTCAATTGTTCAATTCAAAAGTGCTTCTGTGGCAAGCATTTTACCTGGGAGCAATCTTATAGAGCTCAGATTATTCTTAATCCCCATGTTTGATGCCAGCGTATTTTTAAAAATGTAGCTGATAGACCAACATCATCGAACAAGGGAACTTGTTTCAAAAATTGTGATTTATAGTCCCCAGCCTGGACTTGAGTGAGACAGTCTGGAGTGAACTCTCAATCTGTGTTTAAACAAGTGCCGTGAGTAGTCGAGGTACACTTTCACACCTGGAAGTCTCACCAAGAGAAAGCCAGTGAATGCAGGACTTCCAAGATGAACCTGTGCAAGTTAGTGCATTCCTGACTCAAAATAAAATTGAGCAAGCCAAAGTTGCCCCAAGCTCTTGGGAACTGCAGAGGTTCGATCACCAGTTGACAGCTTGCCATTGGTCACATGATTGTGCTGTCCTCTAAGACAGTGATGGCAGCTACGGATCTCGCTGGGGAGAGTTGACCTGAGATCCTAACTCTGTGTTAGATACATCATCTGACTTAGCTTTCAAAGGTGTAAATTTTTTTTTTTTACCACATCTGTGTAAATTTTGAGAATTTCTGATTGAATGTAAGAGTACTGTCCTGCCTGCCATAAGCTCACTCATTCATAGGATTTCTTTAATTTTCTTGTTCTTAATTCCCAGATATACAGCCCCAAAACAAGCATTGGACAAAAGAAGCTACAGCAAGATTTCAAGCATGCGTTGTGGGGCTCAAACTCCAAGCCAGAGTTGTGGAAATCACAGAGAAGGGGTTGGGAGTTGAACTCACTGACATTTCCACTCCTTATCCCAAAATAATTAGTGACATTCTCATCACAGAACATTTGGTTTTAAAATGTGGTTCACCACAGAAGGAATCATCGGTTTGCAGACTTGCTAACAAACATAACCATTCGGACACCCAGGGGGTACCAGGTGATGCCGTTAATCCGTCTGGATCTAAATTTGTGTTAGCTTTCGCTTTACTCTCTAATGCTTTCACATACAACAGATTTTCCTACGTCTCATTCTACCTTGCTCTTACTTGCACACCCTACACTCCCCCATCTCTCTCTGTTGGTTTTCTTTCTCAGTTCATTCCTCTCCTGCTTTCTCTTTTTTTCTTTAATACATAATTTGGTTTTATTTTATGTTCATTGGTATTTTGCCTGCATGTATATCTGTGTGATTGTGTCAGAAGCCCTGGAACGAGTTACAGTTATGAGCTCTAGACAGGTTCTCACTGTGTAGCCCTGGCTATCCCAGAACTTACTATGTAGACCAGGCTGGCCTTGGAATTCACAGATCTGACTGCCTCTGCCTCCTAAGTGCTGCGATTAAAGGTAAGCACCACCCTACCTGGCCTCTCTTCTGCTGTGTGTGTGTCTTTATGGTTAGGTCTAGATTCTGCATATGAGAGAAAGTGTGGTGGCGGTGGTATATTCTCCCTGGAACCTTCTCTCGTTCTCCCCTCTTTAGACCTGTTCCTCCTCACATAGTCCCTTTTTCATGTGTATAGCATATGTACGTGTATATCCACATACATATAATATCACTTTTCTTATAGATAAATAAAATCCCATTGTGTATTACCAAATTTTATGTGTCATCCAACTGTTGGTGACCATCTAGGCAGGGCCCATGTCTGTTGTGGGCATCAGGTGCTGCCATGGCAGGCATCTTAGGCTGTGCCGCAGACTGCGTCCTCTGGGTAGTGCCAAGCTGAGGTGCAGCAGCACTAGTGTGAGCGTTTGAAGCATCTCCAAGCAGATGTCCATAGTGCGGGCTTAGTTTCTGCTCTGCAGCAGTAAGTGCGCCTTCCCACATGCTCGCCAGGATGTGTTGTTTTTTTGTTTTCTTTAAGATTTCAAAATAATCTTAAATTTGCTTTGTTACTTAATTTTTGAAAAGTTCATGTGTTAGTACTATATTTGCATCATTTCTATCTCTCCCCTCCCCTCTCCAATGCCTCCTGCTCCCCCCAACTAAATTTACAACCTCTTGTTGGTGTTCTGACTGGTCGAGATATCTCCTTAAAACAGTTTGAATTTTCATTCACTCAACTACCAAGGATCTTGATTATTTAAGAAAAAAAAAGTTTCATGTTGAATTTTACATTTTACTGTAGAATATATCTTTATGCACTTGACGATGAAAAATGGAAACTCCATGACCAAGTGAGAACTGGGAAAAGTTAGCTCTACCCCTTCTAGAGCTCTTTGTAGCCCCACAGCTTCAGATCCGCCATGCTGATGGGACAGAGTCACTGAGATGCAGAGACTCTGGTGTGCGTGCACGTATGTGTTTTAATTTCTAGGTTTTTATAAAATTAACTAGAAATTATAAAAATAATTGTTGGCCATGTGCACTTTGAGAGCCATCTGTTTAGGTCACTGACTGTATGTTGATTGAATGATTTGGGTATTTGGGCATTTGATTTTTAGAATTCCTTATGATATTAATCCGTGTCTGGTGAAGTTAGTTCCCCACCTGGAGGCTGTCATTGCACTCTGCTGGCTGCTGGCTTTCCTGTGCAGAAAGCTGCAGATCCTGTGCGTTGGCACCTGTCAGTCAGTACCTGGGACTGCCCAGGCTGGATATGAAAAGGCTTGTCCTGTTTCCTCTGGCCGTTCAAGACTCAGCTCTCAAGGTCTTTTGTCCCTCTGGAGTTGATTTAATGTGAGGTGAGAGGGCTCTAGCTTGGTTTTTCTGCTGTGGCTCTCCAGCTTTCTTTGCTGTTTCTTCTCCAGTGTTTTTAACACCCTTGTCAAAGACGGGTTGGCTGTCTAGTAGTTTCGCTGGGGCCCTCTTCTGTTGGTATGCTGGTGTGTTTTGTACCAGGACTGTGCTGGGCTCTCCTGTGGTTGTGTGATGTGATAGTGTCAGGTATTGAGATCCTGTGGTGCTCAGCATTGCTCTTTGTAGGAATCTTTTGTATCTGTATATGTATTAGGATTGCTTTTCTAATCCCGTGAAGAATGCATTCTGGAGTTTTGCTAGGGATTCTACTGAGACGTGGATAATGTGGTTGTTCACGGCGTTCATCCTGCGAACCCATGCTCAGTCATGTTGTCTGTTGTCTACTTTATCCCTGCAGCTACTCACCTGACAAAGTAAAGTTTGTGGTTTGAGGAAGGACAGTCAGCATGGTGGGAAAGGCACGGTAGCAGGAGTGTGAGGTGGCCCATATCAGGAAGCAGAGGTGAACGCTGGTGCTCAGCTCACTCTCTGTCTCTGGTGTAGCTCCTTGTTCAGACAGGTGGATGGTGCCCCCTCCACTCATAGCGGGTCTTTTCACCTCATGTTTCCAGCCATCCCTTCAGCAGAGCAGTGGAAGACAATAGAATTGCCACTTAACAAGACCGTGCCAGCAAACGTGCTAGAAATCGTGAACCCAAACTTATTCTATGCCATCCCCAGTGAAATGCCAGGTAAGAAGCCACACTCACAGACACGTGCCTCTGCTTTTGAGCTGTTCCATAGGAGGTGAAAGGGTAAAGAGGAAAGTGAGGCATCTTAAGAGTTGTAGCCCTGAAGCCTAAGTTTAAGGACACAAAAAAGTCCTTAATTTCTCTATAACTTCTTTATTTAAAACATACATTATCGATATTGAATTGTATTTACTAGGCTAACCTTTAGCCGTATAAGTGAACTTCGACCACAGCTATATTCAATATATTAAAAACTTAGTAATCAGTTAATAGTCATAGTTTTTCAATTAAAAATTATTATTTGCGTGCCTGTGTTCTGGGTCTGTATAGTCCTGTAGACCACAGGTTGGAGAAGTGTGGTGTGCCAAATGAGTAGAGCTCTTTTAAGTGAAGTATAGGGTGATATCAGTGTGTTATCTTTATGTGGGATGATACAGATTTTCGTATCTTCAATGCACCTTTCATTTGATTGGACAAATTGAGAAAGGCAAGGTTGTGATATAATTCATATGCTCATTTCACCAGCTTTTTATTATAGATTATTTTTAGGTAAGGGTATAGTTGACTTATGAAAAATTTTAAATTCTCATTACTCAAATCAAGTAGCATTTTTATAACTTCTTGTATACTTTTCAATGTGTTATCAAAATAACGTGATGTTAAGTATTATTCCAGTTCATCTGAACTATAGATTGTCACAGCCCTGAGAAGCTGCTTTTCACTTACACAGATTAAAGGTCATATTTTGTGGTTTTTGGGAAAAAGTTTAAGAGCAATAATTGTTACTACTGCAATTCCTGGGTTGACAGATAATAACAGTAATTGTTACTACCACAGTTCTGGGTTGACAATAATAATAATTGTTACTATCACAGTTCCTGGGTTGACAAATTTGAAGCAAACTTCATTTCTTTCACCCCACTGTCAGCTGTGCCCCTGACTTTCAAATGCTACAAGAATAGTTTCATGGACATTTAAGATTGCTTGATTATAAGCTTCCATTAAACAAGAAGAGAAATTGCAGAACCAGTATTCTCTCCTACTTTTCTCCATGACTAGGCTTTTATGTGAACATTCACTTCTAAACAGTAAGACTCTTAAGACTAATGAGAGCTCGCTTTTGAAGCAGTCCTCATAACCCAAACTCCAACCCTGGACTCCATCTCCCCCATTATAAATGTAAACTGAAAATATTAACATAGTTAATAATTTTCACAGAGGTGGGCACACTAGCAGAACCAACCCTCATTAGGAAATAGGCCCTCTAGACACACACACACACACACACCCTGCAGTTCAAATCTTCCTGCATACAGCAACCAGTAGTGAATATTTTTTTGTTTTTTGTTTTCGAGACAGGGTTTTTCTGTAGCTTTGGGACTTGTCCTGGAACTTATTCTGTAGACCAGGCTGGCCTCAAACTCACAGAGATCCGCCTGTCTCTGCCTCCTGAGTGCTGGGCCTAAGGGCGTGTGCCACTACCACCCAGCTGAGTATATTTATTTTAAAAAACAGTGTATATTTAATACTCAGAGCTCTGGGCTGATTAGCCTTGGGATTTTTTTGTATGCTGTTGCTATTAACACTGGAAATTGCCTCATACTGATTGCTTGTATTTCAGAAAATCAAGAAAAGCTGTGTGTATTAACGGCGGAATTGTTAGAACACTGCAATGCTCAGAAAGGCCAGCCATCCTACAGACCGCGGACGGGGGAAGCATGCTGTGCCAAATACACAGGTACCATTCCTCTAAGTGAACTACTGCAGGGAATATTAGTTGTTACCCTTTGTGTGAGATGACATAGATTCTGGTGCCTTCAGTGCACATTTCGTTTGTTTAGACAAATTAAGGAAGGCAAACTTGTGACTGATTTATATGCTGGGGTCATGTGCCTTTCTATCTGTATAGGTTATTTTTAGGTCAGGGTATGGGTACCAGTGCTGTATTACAGTGGTCGCTGATGCAGTCTTCCGTCTTCCTGGAGTCTGCTGTGAGCAGACCGAAAGGAGAACTAGACTACTGCCGGGGGCATGGGCTTCTTCAACCGTTCACATCAACAAAGTGCATTGCTAATGTAAATAGCATTGGCTGCAAATGCTGTGATTTGCTTCTGGAAATGGAGCCAGATGACAGAGGTGCTGTGGGGATGTGTGGGTGGGTGCAGGTGCAGTTTTCACTGCCCCCTGAACAGGTGGGCTATTGGCAGCATGGCAGCCACACAGGTCTACAGCAGAGTATCCAGGGAGACTAGGGGACTTTCAATCATAGATGGGACTCTCAAAGCCACCTGTCTGGGTTCAGAGGTCTCCTATAGGCAGCTTTGCCCATAGACGCTCAGCAGACTGTTAATGGGGCATGAGGATAATGGTGATATGCTGGGAACCTCCTCTGCCATCTCAGTGATGTCACCTGTCTTTTTGACCTCGTCTTCATCCCAGTGGAGGTTACGGGGTGCCTTGGAGTGTCGGGCTGCTTCATTCCCGTGCGGCCTCGTGGGCACTGCAGACCACTCACTCCCGCACTGCACTGCATTCTTCTGTGTTTCACTGTCCCCGCTCCTCCACACTGGTGTTAAGTCCCTCAGTGAGCTCTGTATGGACATCATCAAGTTTACCATAGTCTTAGTCTAGCTGCTTGTCCTGCAAACCTGGGCTGTCCTGAGTTTGTCTTCACTCTTATGCTGAGCTGTTTGAACACAGTCTCCGACTCTCCCTGCCCTGGTGTTGGCAGTGTGAGCTGGATTTCTTCCATTCCACTGAGGTAGCTGACCCTGCCTTCCCTTCTGTCTTCACTTTCTTGAACCATTTTTCCACATGACTAAAATGCTGTTTGGAAATTTATGCACAACAGAATGTAACCACTTGTGGCCTTCTTGATCTGGCTCCCCTGGTGGCTGGACATCTGGAAGTGCTCCCCTGTGGGACAGCCAGCTCCTGACTGGAATGTGCATTTTGCTGTGTCTTTGTTAAACTTCCTCCTCTCCTTAGCCTCACAATCCCCAGTCCATAGTCCCCTTGGAGAAGGAGCTTCTAAACATGTGAGGTTTCCATTCTCTTCAATGAATTTAAAACTAGGTGCTCTATGTAAAATTGTTTCTAAACTGAAGTCTGTTTAGAGGAATAGCTGCTTCCTTTCCCTGTCCTCCTCCTTCCTGCTCCTCACTGCCTGTGCCCTGGGGGCTGGGCCTCAGAAGCACAGCCTGGCTTCCTCACCACCAACTATGCACCAACTCCCTTGGCTGTAAGAGTCGTCCATTGGTCCATGTTTTCAGCCTTGCAGAACTGCATGAACTTCTCATGGTCCTTTTTCTTGTCATTAAAAACAAAATCAGAACTTTAGAGTTTCCATAGAGGGATATGGAAAGAATATAGAAAAAAATCTGGATGCTTAGTTATCTTGGTGTGAGCTTTTAAGTGTCAAAGATAGAACCATCTCAAGAAATGGGAAGGACTCTGGGCTGTGACTTCCTTTGTTTTCAGGTGATGACCTCTGGTACCGGGCCATTGTTCTGGAAACGTCAGACTCTGATGTGAAAGTACTCTATGCAGATTATGGAAACATGGAAACCGTGCCTCTTTCTAGAGTGCAGCCAGTCCCTGCCCGCCACCTGGAGCTCCCCTTCCAGATCATTAGATGCTCGCTTGAAGGTAACAGCTCTGTCCTTTCCAGATTTGTGTCTGTAGATTTTTGATTTTTATATTTTATAGCGCAGAATCTGAATCAAATGGTTTATGTCAGATTATTACCAGTGCTTGGCGTCTGGGCCTCTTCAAAGAACTGAGAATTCAGGGCTCACACAGATCTGCAGAAGATTCAAGGGGAATTTTATTTGGAGCAAACAAAAGTGTGGGTTATGGAGAGAAATGCTGTCAAGATCGGCAGTGGGCCACATGGGTTCTGATACTGTGTGGGGCTTCCTTTTATGGGGTTCAAGAGAAGGAAGACTTGAGTGTGTGTACAGAGGAGAGTGTGTACAGAGGAGCGTGTGCACAGAGCACAAACAGGTAAAAGAATGAGGCTGCAAGAGAGAGGTTCTGTGTATTCAAGTGGGATGCCAAACTTTCACTAAGTAACGTCTCAGCAAGAGTTTTTAAAGAAATTTTGTATCCTTTATTCCTTAATTCTAGTGAGCACTGTATTCTGTTTGTCTTTCTGTTGGGGGTTTTCTTCAGAGTCTCAAGATTGGGGATGGTGTTTGGCCCTGTTGTGAAGCTCTGGACATAAGCAGGGTGGTCTGTGGCCCCTTAGTTAATACCTTGTCCCAGCTCCCTACGGGAGCCTGGGTGTTCACTGGCAGCATGCCAACTTCTGAAGCAGCCTGTGCTCTGCTGCTCCATTGGAATAGTTAAGGTGGCCCTGTCCTGTGACTGTGCCCTTCATACAGCTGTCCTTACAGATGACTTCTGACTGCTCATAGCATGCTTGGTTTCTATACTAGTTGTGTCCTTTTCAAGTAGAACATGGAAGCAAGATTGTATCTGTTTTGTGTGCTTGGTGTCTTACAGCATGCTTAATACCAGCTGAAAGCCAGCAACCATTATTAGATAATTTACCTAAATATGGTCTTTCAAAAAGAGACATGGGGCTCAAGAGATGGTTCAATGGTTAAGAGTGCTGGTTGTTCTTGCAAAGGGTGTGGGTCAGTTCTCTGCACACACGTGGTGGCTGGCAACCATTTGTAACTCCAGTTCCGGGGAGCCGACACTACCTTCAGACTTCCATGGGCACCAGGCACACACAGTACACATGAGTGCAGGCAGAACATTTATACATGTAAAAAGCAATCTGTAAGAAAGATACTTAGTTTACTAAGCACAATCTTAATCTTTCCAGGACTGACGGAATTGAACGAAAGCTGTTCACAGTTAGCCATGGAACTTCTGAAAAGCACCATGCTGAATCAGAGCGTGGTCCTTTCTGTGAAGGGAATTTCAAAGAATGTCCACACAGTGTCAGTTGAAAAGTGTTCTGAGAATGGTGTGGTCAACATCGCTGAGAAGCTGCTGATGTGCGGTCTGGCGGAGACCCTTCAGTCTAAAAGGAAAGGTGCTACAGCTGCAGGTACCAACCCAAATGCAGTAAATACATGCAGCCGTGGGCTGTCCTGCTCGCCTCAGCCACTGCTCCTGCTCTGCACTCCTGCAGCAGTTGAGCCTGACCCGCAGTCAGTGACAGCTTTGCTGCAGGAGTTGGGACCCAGAGTTTTGGAATGGTTACATACTGTGCCTGCACCTTTCTTCCAGTCCCCTTGATCCTCATCTACAGGGGAATTCCTTGTGTTTCTGAGATTGAATCTTCCTGGTATCCCATGAGATGTACATTTGGCAGACCTCCCTCACCCGAAAGGGGTCCCATACGTCATAGAAGACCTAATCTTCAGATAGGAGTGCTGGTGTGTGAGAGTCTTGGAACACAGCAGAGGAGTGGGTGGGACCTGTTGTGGACACAGGCAGGGCAGCCTTGATCAGGTCTGGGGATGCTGGTTTCCTCACTGACATGACCTAATGGCTGGTTTTGTTTGCTTGCTTTTAGAAACAACACGCAACTCAGACTGCTGCTGCACGGAGTTACAGAAACAGGTAGGTACAGTTCCCTCCCGGGGAACCATACCCTAACATGTGAGAAAGTAAATTAACTGTTTCCTTTTCATTTGTAGATTCAAAAACATGAACAGATTCTTCTCTTCCTCTTAAATAATCCAACCAACCAAAATAAATTTATAGAGATGAAAAAGCTGTTGAAAAGCTAAGTAAGTTTCATGTTTCTGCCCCTTCTATGGTTGCCCACAGAATGACTGCAACTGTGCTGCCCTGATAGAGCTGGGCACTTGATGAGGCTGTGCGTATTTGGGGACGCCCTGCCCTAGCCTGCTTTGGTGTTCCTGCTCTGATGACTTTCCTCAACACTCCTCAAAGAGTCCTACCTGAGTCATGGCCGCCCACATGTGGAAGCCTTTTCTTCCTGGGTGACTTTGAAAGTGCTCACATTATTAGTAAAGATAGCTGTGGGTTGAAGCTTAGACTCAGACTGTGTCCAGACTAGAAATCACCTCAGGCCTCCTTGGACTCTGCTGCAGTAAGTTAGCTCTGAGCTTGGGAGGAGGATGGGGAAGAATGGGAAGCGGTGCACTCTCCAGCATGGGTCCAAGGGCGCAGGCTGTGCTGACTGCACTGCTTGGGGAATAGGTTCTGGCCCTTCCAGTACCCCTCCCCTCATGCACACCTTTTCCTCTGTGTCTGCTTGGGGAACGGGTTCCGGCCCTTCCAGTACCCCTCCCTCATGCACACCTTTTCCTCTGTGTCTGGACCCTCTGTTGTACCAGGGCCACCAAGAACCAGGAACAGAGTACCAGGAAGTACTCTACAGCCAGAAGCCAATTAGAATTTGTGGTAAAAAAGAAGCTGCCCTTCTTACTTACCCTGGCCAAAGAGCAGCGTTTGCTGAGCTTTTGGAGGCCATTGCAGTGGCTCTCTGGGGTTCACTGAGGATGTGATTCTTCTGGAGTAGCAGTGCTGGTGTGACTTGGATATGGTCCCACTTTGTTGTATTTATTTTTAAGACTGGGCTGTGCCTTATTTATATCACACGTAAGTCAGTCCTCGCTCACAGTACCCTTACAGAAAGCAGGAGTGCAGAAAACAGGCCAAGCGGTGCATGCTGTCTAGTTGAGCACTGGGGAGGGTGACAGGCAATGACTGTGGCTCTGTGGCTGCAAGCCTCACCTACTTGGTCAGTGCCTGAAGACGGACACAGGAGGCTATGCACCGAACTCTGTAGCTCTGTGCACAAATGCACGGACCCTACCCCTACAAGTACCCCGGCTTCCTTTCCACACACACAGTAGAAGAGGAAGCATAGGCTCATGACATGTACACACACACACTGCAAACTGCGTCTTAAAGGTGAGGAGCTGTCTCTAGCTACTGTATGTGTGCGGGGCTGCAGCATCCTTCTAGGTTGGTCCAGATCCACAGCATGGAGTTAGGAAGGAACAAAGGTGCTCACACATTTTCTTTTCATTTTAATGGAAAATAGAATTGACTATTCTCACTCTAATTGATCTTCCTCCATATAGCGATATGTTTAAATTTAGAGATTTTAGTAACTTCTGGGTTTTCTTTTTTAATAATTATGAGTTGGCCTATAATGCCAGCCTTGGGATTTGAGGCAAGGTGGTTGTGAATGTTAGGGCAACTTGGTCTAAGAAGACTCTGTCTACAAAGTAGTATTATACAATTACATGAAAAGGTGTTACTCAGTTATAAATTTCCTAAGTGGGAGTGCTGATGTGTTTTGAAGGGATAAGTAACAAAATTTGTTTTTATATTCAGAGAGCTACAAGCTGCATTTTATGTTTGTGAAGGAGAGTGTAATTATCTCTGATTAATGCCAATATCAATAAAAAATGAAACACTCTTGTGTTTAATGTTTTATCTGACAGGTATAATCTAGATTTATGTAATTTCAGTTAAGATATTTGGTTATTTCATACTTAAAACTTAAGAACCACAGTGCTTTTTATGTAAACCATAATGATGGTTGATTTTTCTTTCAGAAACAGCATCTCTGGGAAATGAACACCCAGGAGGAAGAAACACAAGCTAGACTTGAGAAAGAATGTCTTCAGTTTTGTTTACTGGAAGTGTTTCTTCCTCTCTTTCTTTAGTGACCTTTGCTCTCTCCACCTCTACCTGCTTAACTTTGTTCTTTTGGGTTGGTGCCCTCCCCCCAAGTTCTTTCCACAAAATACATGAATCTTACATGGGAGATTCATATAATAGCCAGGCGTGATGGTGCATACCTGTAATCCCAGCTATGAGGGCAGTGAGGCAAGAAGACCTTAGTTCAAGACCAGCATGGACCCCAGTGTGATGCTTTCTCAAGCTGAAGACTAGGAATGAGACACCTCTATAGGTCCATGTGTTCTCTCCACTGAGTGTGAGTGTGCACACAGGCACCGGAGCCTCGCGTGTACTAGGCCAGCACTCTACCTCTGAGCTACCCTCCCAGCTCCAGCATCTCTTGCTATGAAAGTGTTGAAGAAAATCAGTCAGCTCTGTAGCACTGGCTGGGTCTAGTTGATGGGTGGGCCTCGGCACTGTCTGCACATCCAGACGTCCACTAGTGAGACCTCTGTCACCTCTGCCTCTTCCCCTAATAAATGCTGTTTTGTTCCTGCTTCTGAGTTGTGTGCTCCATTCTGTGGCGTGTTCCATTGGACCATGGAGTGTGGCCAAGAGCGCCAGCCCCTTCTCTAGGAGGAGACTTGCTGCTCCCCTCCACATGCCAGTCTGAGGGTTCTGGCTAGTTTGTAGCCATTTGGACTTCTGCTCCAGAAATAATTTACCTTTTCTTCCCCCCCCCCCCCCAGACACACATTCAGTTTTCAATTCCAATTTAAAGACTGAGAGCGTGGCCAGGCTTTGGTGTCACAAGCCGGAGTCGAAGGCCAGCCTGGTCAACAGAGGAAGTTACAGGACAGCTAGGGCTACATAGAGAAACCGTGTCTTGAAATACAAAGCAAAGAACTCTTGAGACCTTTGCACTGAACAGTAGCAAATGGGTACATTTAGAACGGTAGGTTTGTAGTGGCCCAAACCACAGCCGTTCAAACAGGTGTGGCCAATCACGTCAGCTGAACGAGTCTGGTAAGAGGAAATGGCAGTTTTTTTCAGTGGCTTACAGCTGAATATCAGTGGCTTTTCAATTTGCTTTCTCTTGTTTTCTACTTTTTAGTTTTTCCAACGAGCACACTGTAATTTTGATGTATGAAAATGAGAGAGTGTGCTCAGAGTTCCTGCCAGAAGGAATTAAATACCAGGCACCTAAGTTAGAGAGTACTGGACAGTCTGATAATACTCAACTGCAATAACAGGTTGGCAAAAGATAGAAGCCACGACAAATAGAACCGATGCCAACCAAAGCCAAACCCATAGGGTAGCCAGCGCGCACTGTGAGCAGCGGCCCATTCGGAAATGTTCACAGTGCTGCGGCCGCAAGTTGCCCATAGGGCTAGGGGCGAGGTGGGTCGCGGTTACTGTGAGCCGCAGAACAGCAGTTACACCACTTGCCCCGGATCCGCACGGGTTGCTCTGGAGCAGCCAGCCCCACCTCAGCAGGGAGAAACCAACAGGTGTCCCACGTGGCTTCGAGTCGCTGCGCCCCCTGGCCGGAGCCAAGCCTGCGCCGCCGGCTGAGCAGCTGTGCGCTCCACGGGTGGGAGCCCCACGCCTCCGAACGGGCGGGGCGGGGCGGATGGGTGCACCCCTGCGAGCCAGCCGAGCCCCAGCCCTGCGCCTGCCGCCCCTACCTGCTGCGCGGAGCCCAGCGCAACCGGCTTTGTTCGCTTTGTCTGCCGAGAAGGTCACCATCGCGGGAGCGCGTCCGCCCCCCTCGCCTCACCAGGTAAGGGGTGCTGGCTTGGGGGCTGTGGGTGGAAAAACCGGAGCTGTCTAGCGCCCGCCGTCGCGGGTGCTCTTTCCCTGGCGGCCGTGGAGTGGGCTGTAGTTTTGAATAAAAACTCTGGGAACGTGTGTCCCACTCCCCATTATAAGCACACAGGTGCTACATTTCCTCGCGGTTTTCTAAACCAGGCAGCCTCGTTCTCCCAAAGAAGCCGCTTCCCTGAGAGCTAGGGAAGGTCAAAGGTTATGCTTTTCGCAGAATGAGGGAGACTTCACCTTCCAGTTCCCGGCATCAAACATCACCTGGCTCAGCTCTGTCTTCTGCCCTTTTCAGTCTGCCCTGGACCAGGCCCTTGGTGGGCTACTGAGACAAAATGGGATGGTTTCAGCACATTGAAAACCTGCGATTTAAAAATCTGGGCACCAGATGGAAGAAAAGGGACGATGGCACCTCACTCCTTTGGCTTATAGCACTGCCTACTTCTGCCTAAACTTGCGGGGGACTCCCGCTAAGGAGAGTGAACAATTATAAGTGGTATGATTTCTCGCTATAAGCTCCCTTGATTAAATAAATCTGAGACCGCTCTGGATGCTTATAGATTCTGTCCTAAAACCTCAAGGTCTGTTTTGCTCAGAAATGTCCTTATTGAGGAAAAAAAAAAAAAAAAAAAAAAAAAAAAAAAAAAAAAAAAAAAAACAGGACAGATCAAAGAGGAGTCAGAATGGTACCTCTGCAGTTGGGCAGCCCGACTCTACCGTCGTCCCTTGTCACACAACTCCCCAGGCCCTGATCTTTGTAGACATCAGCTCAAATCTGCCTTCTGGGGATGTAGAATTCCCCAGACTTAACTCTCAGACACCCCCAAGGGACACGGAGGGATTCCTCCATCATCCTCGTGTGCCCGAAAATCGGTCAAGGAAGTATTTCTCATCAAATCTGGTTTGGGTCTCACAGCCTGGCTGAAAGTCAAACCACTCCTTCCCTGCCCTGCCTCCAGCAGGCTGTCGAACAAGCCAACCAGAGGTCTGTGTTTCTATGGTTGAACGGATGGAAAAGCTTAAAGGCTAGTTTCACAGTTTATAAGCTCATAGCAAGACTGCGTAGAGGCAGAAAGACTTTGCATATACCTCCTGTCCCACCACCAGCCACCAACCACCAGCTACCATCTCCACCACAGTGGGAGCCTCCAATGCCCTAGCTCAGGACCTCACTTGCTGTGGCCCATTCTATATATTTGGACAAATGTTTTCTAAGGCCCTAAAAACTCCTCCCTCATGGCAATGATTGATCTTTCTAGCTTCATGGTTTATCCTTTCTCAGATGTCATATGGTTGAATCATATGGTAAACAGCCTTTCGGGTGGGCTTCTTCTGTCACTAATACACACTGAAATTTCCACCCCTGGCTTTTTAAGGAACTTCATGAGAAGGCCATTGTCAGTGGGCAGTGGTGACCTGGGGTCAGGTGCTTGGTTTAAAAAAAAAGTCTTTGTTGATCATACCCTTATTGTGTGTGTCCCCTACAGTTACAAAGCATTTTCATTGTCTAACGCCTGAAAGTCCTGGGCACAGGGCAAATACTTAATAATTTCCTTTGAACAAATGACATTCCCTATTGCGAGGGACATGAACTGCTCAGAACAGTGGGCCACAAACTTGTGCAGTAGGTTCCACGGTAAATTAAAAAAAAAAAAAACCCTCTAATCAGAAAGTGCTGTATGAACTTTTCCTGAGGAGAAATGAACAAAAGCCAGCTCGTCCCAGATAGTGAAATGGCAACACACCAAAGTCTGATTTCCCCCAAAGTCCAACTTGGCAGACCAGTGAGTTTATCAGACTTGCTTACAGAATGAAAAGTCTTGCCCCAGCAGCTTCCCTGTGTGGAGAGTCACCCTTCAGTAAATTTTCACACTGTTGCGCCTCCACTGACCACACACAGCTGGAGCGGGATTACCCACAGCCCTGGGGAGAGCCCAGGTGAAGGTGTCATCACCCCGCCCGCCCCGCCCGGGGACCCTCCTGTAATGAGCACCAACAGGCTCCATCTTGAGGGCGTGTTATAGGAAGTCACAGCTCCTCTGATGAGGAAATGTGTGAAAGTCGTTCTGCAACAAGACTGATAGAACTGCCAACCAAAAGCGTTTTCCCCCGGTAATCTGCACAAGGCCAGGCTTTTTGCCGTCTGGGCCCCTGGTGCCCTCTCTGCTCCTTAGCACAGCTGAGTTCAGCATGTCTGCCTTTTGCTGTCTGGGTACCCGAGACCCTGTTCCTAGAACAACTGGATACATTTGAAGTTCTGCCTCAGTTTACCCTTTCATCTTCTGTTCTGCCTGGAAGCAGCCTTTCCACCTCCAATGGTGCGTCCCCCGGCTACGTCACAGTTGCCACCGCCAGGCCGTTCTTCACTGTTCTTCTGGGTTAGTAATTGCTGCTCCGTAGCAGGGCTGCTCTGATCTGTAATTAGGAGGGATAGCCTTTGCCCAAGGGGGCCTTTGAACTGGGGTCCTGTGGCATCCTGCCAACCTTCCCAAAGGAGTGGATAGTATCGCCTCCTTTGTAGAGAGAAGAAAGCTGAGAAGCTGAAGTGAAAGAATTTTCCAGACAGTTCATGCTCAGGTCTCTCTTGTTGGCTTACTAAGGATCCTTCTGCCCCACCTAGGTATTTCACCTGTAATGACATAGCCGCGAGGACCGGGGAACTGGACTCTAGGTGTGCAGTTTGCTAGCTCTCTGACCGTAGGGCCTATCTTCTCTGTGAAAATGGATGTGCTCACATGAACCCTACAGGGCTGAGTGTTGTTGAATGAAACTGGTGAGTGGCGTGTCAGGGTCTCAACGCTGTCAGGTAGTTCATTTTCTAACGAACTTCCTCTTAAAAAGTTTTTCTCATGTTGTCTCACTGTTACAAGAGCAAGGTCCTATCCATGCTACAGAGGAAAGCCTAAGCCGGAGCTGGTGCTTTCTGAGCCCCACCAGCAGGAAGCAGAGCTGGGCTGGAACCCAGTCTCAGGACTGTGCGTTATCCCCTCCTCCACGGTCCCCTGGGTACCTCTCCAGAACATGAGTCCTGAACGATGAAGAGCAGTCTCAGGCTGTTTTACCTACAGATTGTCTTAGCCGATGTGGAGGGAATAGGAGCCTCTGCAGTATGTCCTGTCTTTCAGTGACGTCACAGCGACACACCTGTTGTTCATGCCATCGGGCCAGTTTCTGCCTGTGAGACTCCTTGTTGTATGACGTTCTATTCTTTTGGCTTTTTTGACTATTTTGAGGGGCCCTTCACCCAGCTCCCAAATCGCACCCAGAGGTTTGTTCTTAGTTATGAATGCCCAGCCTTAGCTTGTCTTGTTCTGCCAGCTTTTCTTACATTATCCCGCTTCCTTTTCCCTCTTAACTTTCTTCTGTATATTTTTCTTTACCTCTTTCTCCGTGACTCGGTGACTGGCCCCTGATGTCCTCCTCCTCCCTCCTCCCTGAGTTCTCCTGTTTATCCTCTCTGTCTGCCAGCCCCACCTATTCTTGCTCCTGCCTCGTTCTTGGTCTCTTTATTAGACCATCAGGTGTTTCAGGCACAGTAACACAGCTTCACGGAGTCAAAGAAATAGTGTAAACAAAAGTCACACACCTGAGAATAATCCCCCAGCAACTCCCGGCTTCTGATGGTCTGCGGGCTCTCTTTAAAGAGGGCACGACCTCTCCTAGGAGTCTTGGAATGGTTTCCTTAGCTGGGCATGGTGATGCATGTCTGAGGTCCCAGCTCTTTGGGAGACTGAGGCAGGAGGATTGTTTGAGTTTAGCAGTTCCTGCCCAGCTTAAGCAACATAGCGATACCCTGTCTAAAAGAGACAGAGAGGGGAGGGCAAGAAAGGCACTCTAGTGTATCATACCAGGAAAAAAAGTTGTCCTCTTGTCGTAGGTCTCTGGGTCTGAGCAAGATATTTGATGTGAAAGACAAGGAAGGTGATTTCGCAGCAGAAGACAGCAAGGGCTTCCTGGCTGCGCAGGCGCCTTCCTCCGATTTCAGTCTTCCCTTCGGACATCGGCTGTCACAAAGAACTCAGGTTTCCATTCTGCAGATTGGGGGAGGCTTACAAGGGACACTCTGATATTTGTGGAAGGAGTTTTATTTTCTAATGAGGTGGAAGTGGTCTCCCTTTTCCTGCACTCTTCATATCTGATGATGGGCGAAGACGGTCACCGTTCTGCAAGGCTGCCCACGGTGCCAGCCTTGCTTTGGCTTGTGCTCCTGGCTGTGTCTGAGAAAATCAATTCTTAGACCTCGCTCGCCTGGCGCAGGTGCTGCAAAGGTGTAGCAATCAGAGGGGATGATCTGGGGTCAGCCTCTGATTCTGTCTGCGAGCTGCCTGGAAGCCCGGAATAACGTGTGCAGTGAGCAGAGGTAATGGAAAAGAAGGGAGGAGGCAGCGAGCAGGGCGTTCTGTAATGGAAGGCGCTTGCAGATGGTCAGCAGGAACGCACAAGGCCCTGGAAATCTCACCACGTACTCCAGTATAGGGGTCAAAGGCAGGTACTAGCTATTAATCACTGCCAAAGGACTGGATTTGGGGTGTCAAATGTGTAGATATGTGAGTGTCTTCCTGTTCACCCCATAGTTCACAGCCTTTTCCTGGATCCCAGACTTCTGCCACAGTGCCCCTGATGGGCCTCCTGCCCAATGTCTCCCCAGAATCCCAAAGTTGACGGATTGAGCAGCTCCCTGGGAGGCTAGAATGGACTGTGATCTAGTGGCTAGCCCTGCAGTGCGGATCTGTGCTGAGAGTGATACAATGGGGATGATGTAATGGCCTGGCTAGCAGGGTTAGAGAAGACCCGGATGTGGAGCCTGGTGGCAGCCTGTCATGGAATCTTCCTAAGCAATAGCAGTTGTTGATTTTTCCTGCAGAATTCATCCTTATTTAAAAACTTCTCTAGGCTATACATGACATACATGGCATGTATGTGACATGTATGTGTCTTTACACGACATACACCTGCAGTCACAGCTACTCAGGAGGCTGAGGCGCACTTGAGCCCAAGAGTTCAAGGGCAGCCAGGGCAGTACAGATGGATCCCATTAATGTTTTTCTTGACATAGAGCAGTGGTTTGACCATTGAGTTAATATTGTAAGAATGTTTTGGTATGTAATGAGACTAGAACAAGCCAAAAGTTTGTCATGATTGGGTGGGAGGAGTCCTGAGATGTCCTGAAAGGTCCCTGCCAGCCCGCCCTCTGCAGATGGCATTAAGGTACTTTGTTACCCGAGCATGTGGCTTTTCTTCTGTGTACCAGACAGTACAGGTTCCAGGTCTTCTCCAGAGACCATGACACCGTCCCTTGCGGCACAGGACAACTTTGGGGTGATCTGTGTGATAATAGGGAGCAGGTGAGAGAGAGGCCATGTGACCAGCGTTTGTGGGGAGCTATTTTCCATACACTTCCCATTTGCAGAGTGCCAACATAAATTTTGTTTTAATGAGCAGAAAGGTAGGATGCTGACAACGCCCAGCTGGGCAAGCAGGGGCACATTAATAGACAAGATGAATTGCTTAGGTTAGCCCTGCAGTGTGGAATGAGAGGCCCATGTTTCCTGGTGCCCAGCTAAGCAGGGACCTCCCTTTACCTCCCAGCAAGCTGGGAACGTGATTCCAGAAACATCACGCACGGGCTTGAGCCCTGGCTTCTGCACATGCATGGGTCAGAAGCTGCAAACCCAGACAGCCACCCACACAGAAGCCAAGGAGTGGGACAGCATAGGGAAGTTTCCCCTGAGTCCTACGCTGTCTCTCATCCCACTCCCCCCTCCTCCTGCCTCATTCCCCCATTGGCAGGTGGGGGCCTGCCCCACATCCAGTGTAGGCATAAGGGAAAATACACATTGAGAGAAAGGAAAGTCCCATGTCTGCCTTGCTGGCAGACCCAGGATCTGGAATCATATGAGCCCTTCCCAGTGGGCCAATGGCCTCCCCAGCCAACTTTCTCCCTTGATGTACTTGGGACTCTCCTGATGCTTTTGTACTGGCAACACTAAGTGTGCAGGGTGTTTGTCAACGTGACACTGTCATCTGGGAAGAGGGATCCTCGACTGAGAAAGTGTCTCCATCAGACTGGCCCATGGGCAAGTACCTGGGAGCGTTTTCTTGACTAATGATTGATGTAGGAGGACCCAGCCCACTGTGGGTGGTGCTGTCCCTACGCAGGTGGTCCTTCCTGTATTTTATAAAGAAAGCTGAGCAAGGCAGGAAGCTTCCTGGTCTCTGCGTCAGTTCCTGCCTCCAGATTCCTGCTGGTTTCCCCCGGTGATGGGAGCAGCATAAACCCTTTCCTCTCCAAGATGCTCTTGGTCGTGGTGTTTGATCACAGCAGGAGAAAGCAAATGAGGACATGCACTGTTCTCCGCACATAATCTCAGTAACCGGAGAGAGGTGTCCTGACTTGCTAGAGGGTTCAGAAAATGAGGGTGCTTAGTTCCAGTCTTTGCCTTGCTTGCTTCTGGGAAACCAGAAGAGGGAGCTGCTTTAAATGAGATTACATGGCCTGTTGGGGCCTTGCATGGCCGAGATAGGGGACTCTTGGGACAGAAAATCTCTCCCGAAGCTGTGGAGACCTTGGCCAGATTTGGGGCAGGAGTGATGTCTGGAAATATGTCAGATGGCCGCTTAAGGTTAGAGTGTTTTGGGAAAAACCTTTACGGTTTGAGGGAACTTGGCTTCTCCAGGCTGTGGTCTTCATGCCGAGGCCTCCAGGGTCCTGTTTCTGGGTACATCTGTAGAGGCGTGCTGGGGCCGAGGCTAGGATCCTGATCCTGGGTATGTCTGCAGAGGTGTGCTGTGGCCCCTCACAGAACCCAGTGCTGATGTCTGCTTTTTTTTCCTGGCCCTTTAGCTTTCTCAACATGCCTCCGTTTCTGTGTCTGCCAGCTGTCTGCATTCTCCTCTTCTACACAGGTAAGCTGTCTTTTTGGTGGGTTGGTTTTGAGTTTTGTTTCTAATCCCACTGACTGATTTTATTTTTGAAAAAGATATTTGTGTACATGGAGAGGACGAGGGGTCTGCTTGCCTGTGTGTGCGGATGCCAAAGCCAGAGGCTGATGCCTGGTATCTCCTGTCACTGTCCACTTTAGTTTTTGAGGTCAGGTCTTCTGCTGAGCCCACAGCTCACCCTTCCAGCGGGGCGAGCTACCCAGTGAGCCCCTGGGTTGTCCTGTGTCCACCACCAGTGCTGGAGTTATACACACACCGCCCCACCCAGCTTGTATGTGGGGGCTGGGGATCCAAACTCAGTGCTCATGCTGGCACAGCAAGCCCCTCACCGATGAGTCATCTCCCAGCCCTGACTTTAGCTTTTACAGTTTCCTGAATCTACATTGCCACCACATGGCAACCTCCCTGGCCTAGACCCCATCATCTTCTGCTTGATCTTCTCCAGTTGCCTCCCTCTGGGCCCACCTGGCCCCTCCACACCATTCTCCACACAGCAGCCTTTCCAGTGTACAAATCCGATCACATCTGCCCCTACCTAGAGCTTCTGTGAGTCCTCTGTGGCCAGTCTCCTCCTGCTACATAGCATCTTTATTATCTCCTCTTTGCAGAGGTTCTGGATTCCTGGCGGCCACTCTGCCCAGATCACATCTCCACCCATCCTGCCACTGTCGCCCGAGTAAACACCTATCCATCCCCAGCACAGCTCCTCTGGGCTCCCAGATTATGTCTGTTCCCTGTTCAGCCGCCTAGGGCTCGTGCGCTGTAGCACCCAACACAGCTTAATTCTGTGATTCTGACAGCTGATGGCTTCCACGGTGGCGAAGGACTCTGTAGACTCTCTCGTCATCACTGTGTTGTCTCTGTGTCTCAGAGTCCCCTTCCTTAGCCTCCTGCCCTGCCCCTGAGCTCCAGGCCTCTCTGAAAGATGAGCTGAGATAGTGGGGAGGACACTGTGTGTCCATAGACGATCACCCCGGAAATAGGAACAAGCACACTGATGGCTCAGTTGTGCAAGCCCAGCCTGGGGTGCTCTTCTGCAAAACTGAGAGGTTGGGCTGAAGCTCTGAAGACATATTATAGAGCAGACATTTGGTGTCTGCGGAGTCAACCTCGGTCCCCTCCTGCTTATTCCCTGAGAACAGGAAGGCTACAGATAGAAGCCACTCAGCCCACTCCATCCCATCTCCAAGCCGGGGAGGTATACCGTCTCACTTGCTGTCTTCATGGTCTAGGGGCTAGTGTATACTGAGCCATCTTGGGGAGCAAGTCCCTGGTCTTGGTCAGCTTCCCCAGCCTGAGTTCTGCTCAGTCTTGAGACGGTTTGGTTTCCCTTCTGAAACCCTGTCCCGCCTGTTTGCACGCTGCATCTGTCTAGCACTGTGTACAAATGAGGCCCTGGGATCCAAGGTGACATAAATATTGGTGGAACTGATACCCTGGTCTCCTGACTCCTGAGCTGGGTCACTGTGGGTCCTCTCAGGAGAGAGGACTGTGGAGGAGCTCTCTGTCAAGCCTGGACTCTGTGAGTGAATGAGTGAGTAGTTACATCCATGACTGTCCGTGTTGTCCGTGTATTAGCATCATCCACCTGCTGTGAGAGTAAGTTCTGGAACCTTGGCAGGCGATCAGAAGAGACTGCGGATGCGGTTAGGAGCAGCTAAAGAAAGTTGTCCTGGTCCTATTCTGTAGCATCACAAAGCGGCTTGCAGAAAGCACCGAGAGTGTCCCTCATACTGAAGGCAGGCTCACCTGAATCCTGGTGCTTGCTCTGACTCTTCAGCTTGTGGTGCCTGTCCCAGACCCAGGACCCCATATCTTGGGATGATGGAGCTCAGTGCTGGGTCAGTAGAGTGGTGGGAGGCAGGACTGTCTGCTGAAACAGAGACTAGAGCAGTGTTCACATGAGCCTAGTGCTGGGAGAGGAGGCAGGAAGGTGGAGAGGCCCAGCCTGGCAGGCTGACCAGGAACACCCATGTTGGTGTCCTTTCCAAGTGCAGCATGCTCTTGGAGTGTCTGTCTGTGATCAGTTTCCTGGCAGTCGCAAACCCTGTGCTCCAGGCTGCTGTACCCCACTGGCTCCCCCATGCTTGACCCCAGCAGCTCCTCACTGTCAAGGTGCTTCTTTTGCCTTTCAAGTTTGCAGGCTGCAAGGCTCCGCCTCCCTGGCGTGTCCCCTCTGCCTGTGTGTGTGTGTGTGTGTGTGTGTGTGTGTGTGTGTGTGTGTGGCAACTGATTGTGTTAGGTCTCTCCAGCAGTTCCGTTCCCTGAGTACTTCTGCAACTAGATACCCATGCTTTAAAGCTGCAGAGGGGAGCTGGCCTTTCGGAAAAGCTCCCTGGGTGTCCTCCCTCATTGCTTTCAGGTCAGGTCATCCTGGAACAGCCCTGAGCCCCTTTGGTGTGTTATCCCCACCTTCAATGTTCTTTTCTTATTTTTCTTTAAATTTTGGTGCTAGAAATTGTCCTCACAGCCCTGTGGCTGGCACACAAGCCTTCCACCACTTAGCTACCCCTCAGTCCCAGAGTTTTTATAGATTATCCGTGGCTGCTCATGACCTGTTATTTAACAGGTATGAAAAGGCACAAAAAACTTAGCAGTGAACATGCTACCCCCAAACATTTTGGGTTTTGATCATATTAACTATATGGTAAATAGATCAATATTTTTTCACATATTTCTATGTTTGTAATCTGTCTTTGGCCCTTCCCTAGCACAAAGAAAGTGAAGCAGAGGGTCTTGCCCCATGCTTCCCCCCGCCCACACTACAACTGCTCCCCACCCCATTTCTTTTCAGTTCTAATACTACAGGGTCAAGGAGAGAACCGCTTCTGTGATTCCTCGTTCACCTGGCCCACTTGTTCTCCTGAAAGCTTTTCATCAACTTACAGCATTGCTGTTGTGGGGAAAACTCCCAGTTGAATCCTTTCTCAAATATATTTAAAATTTAAATTTAGCCGTGCAAGTTTGCACACATGCACACTCAGGTCCCCTTTGGAACATCGCCTGGTGCCTTTCTTGTCTCTTCTACGAATTTTAAGTTTTGTGACAGCGGTCTCCCCCCCACACACACACACAACAGATGGAGAACTTTGCAAGAGCATACCTGGGTACACAGCAGAGAGCTGTACCCAGAGGGGGCACAGTTATGGCCAAGGACTGAAATCCTCAGGATCATAGTCTGTCCATAGCCATCTGCTTTTGAAAACTTCCCCCTACAAGCTACTCAAAGAACAAAGTTTCTTCACAGAGGTGGAGAGGTTTCAACTGTTATCTGTTGGGAATATTATTTTAAGGTGTGTTACTTTTGTTTATGCTCTGTAAAATTTGTTTAACGATGCAAAGATGTGTTCGATTAAGTAAATTCACCTGTGGTCCAGAGGCTGAGTCAGCAACTAGCTGCCAGGAAGTTGTAGGGAGGAGCCAGGAGAAGAAGGATTTATAAAGAGGAGCCAGAAACCGCGTGAGGAAGTCTTGGGAAATGCGAGGAGGTGAGCAGCAGCCTTTGAATCTTGAGTTCTTTAGCAGGACAGAGATAACTTCTCTGAGTAGCTGTAGAAGGTTGGGTGCCCGAGGGAACAGAATTTCCACAGGCTGTGGCTCTTGCGGCCTGGGTAGGAGCTGAATACTAAACCCAGGCTGTCACATATGGTCGGTCACATGTGCCACCGCTCAGCCACCCCCCAACCCTGCAAGCCACACACAGCCACGGCTCTCTGGTGCTTTTTGAGAGAGGGGTGTTGGACTTCTCCACATCTACCTTCTGCTCTGTTTCCTGTTCATGTAGGTCACGTAATGTAGCGATAAAGACGCCTCCCATCTTACCGTGTGTGCCATGACTGCTTCTGGTTTTTTCTCTCCAGTGTCCCCGTCCATCTCTCTCCAAGAATTCTCTGTGAGCAAGGAGACCATCGGGAAGATTGCAGTGGCCAGCAAATGTAAGTGCGTTTACCTGCTCCTCCAAAGTCGTGGCTAGTCAGACCTCTGTGCGGTGGATCCAGGGAAGCCACACTCCTCCCAAGAGCTTCCCCTGTAGTCCTGGCCCCTCTACTGGGGCGGCCGGTCATTTTCCCCACTCTGTCCTTTTATCATTCCTCCCGAGTGACTTTCCATGGTTAAAATAGTAACGATCGCAAGCAGTAACGGCAAAACAACCTCTTTGTTTCTGAATTTTAAGTTAAATTTTCATGCGTTTATTGTGCATGTATGCACACTTACATGCATACATGCACAGGAGTGATGTTCAGGTGGCAGTCAGAGGACGTGTGGAGGAACTGGTCCTTCTACCATGTGGGTGCTGGGGACCAACCTTAGTCGGAAGCCTGGCCGTCGCACCAGCCATCTTCGTTGCTGAGTTTCAGGGTTTTTCTGTCACCTGACTGCTGTCTACCAAGCCACCCATATTTCCCGCCATATGACCAGGACTTTCCCGGAAGCCCTGCCTGGTTTCTCCTCCTCTGCCCTCCTAGTTGCGGGGAACTGGGATCTCATTCTCTGCTCCGCTGCTTCCTGGTACTCGGTTACGGGGAAGTGACTGGCCCACTCTTCCTGCTTCCCTCATCCATCCTGTGGGAGCGGAAACACAGATCTCAGGCAGAGGGGTGGCTCAGTGAGGAAAGTGCTCACTTGGATCCTCAGTGCTCGTACAAAAAACTGGGTGTGGCGGGGTGAAACCCTAGCACGAGGCCGAGATGACAGGAGAACACTCCAGGCTCACCGTCAACCCAGGAACTCCAATTGAATCCTTTTTTAAATATACTTAAAATTTAAATTTAGCCATGTAAGTTTGCACACATGCGCGTTCAGGTCCCCTTTGGAACGTCTGCCCTGGTGCCTTTCTTGTCTCTTCTACGAATTTTAAGTTTCAGTGAGAGACAGAATGTAACAGAGGAGCACACGGGTCATCAGCTCTGTACTGCACAGACATGCGCAGGTGTGCACACCTACAGACACCCACATGTACACACACACACACCACACACAAGAACAGACTGTGTAGGAGTTGAGAGTTAGATGGCAACTGAAAGTTCTCCCTGAGGTGGTAGAGAATGTTCCTCTACCAGTGTGGTGATGGTGGGATTCACCAGGGCATTTGCTAAAAATGGTAATTATGTACCTTAAATGGTACAATGGTGTGGTGTAGGAAATCTCTAGAACACATTCAAAGAAAGTCGGGGAGCTAGGAGGACTGACTAAGTGGGCATGTCCGTTATAGCTTGTGCTGGATAATCAGTGCCAACTCGACACAAGCTATAGTCACCTGGGTGGAGGACGAGGGTCAGATGAGAAAATGCCTTCATAAGATTGGGCTGTAGAGGCTACAAGCCTGTTGGGCATTTTCTTAATTAATGATTTGAGAGGGTCTAGTCCATTGTGGGTGGTTCCACCCTTGGAGTGGTGGTCCTGGGTTGTATAAGAAAGCAGGCTGAGCAAGCCATGACGAGCAAGCCAGTAAACACTCCTCCATGGCCTCTGCATCAGCTCCCGTCTCCAGCTTCCCGCTCTGTTTGAGTTCCTGCCGTGACTGCTTTCCATGATAAACTGTGATATGGAACTCTAAGTCAAATAAAGCCTTCCCTCCCCGTGTTGCTTTTGGTTGTGGTTTTTATTACAACAGTAAAAACCCCAACTAAGGCACACCTCAATCAGTTCTGAAGCAGAAGAAAGACATGGTCACTGCTAGTGCTTGAACTCTTGGGTCCGTCAACCTCACATGTCAGACTGCCCAGCTAAGACCATGATCCCCAAGGCTGGGACCGTGATCAACCCGGAAGACTCTTCACAGCACTCATTGTAACATGGCTGCAGACATGCTCACAAGTGGGCTCTTACATCAGCGTCTTCACAACACGGAAGCTTCTAGTCTAATGTCCCCATCTGCTCCTGTCCCCAGTGATGTGGTGCTCGGCAGCGGTCGACATCCTGTTCCTGTTAGATGGCTCTCACAGTGTCGGGAAAGGGAGCTTCGAGAGATCCAAGCACTTTGCCATGACCGTCTGTGACGCTCTGGACATCAGCCCCGGGAGGGTGAGTACACGGGTCTTGTTTGGTGTCTGTGGTTTCAAGCGACAGAGACTCAGCTTCAGGCAAAAGAATGAATCGATTGTGGGATGCAGAGGACTAAAGGGCAAATCAAAACGTGGTGGGGTGATGCTGGGATCTCGGGGATCAGCCAAGGCAGGTAAGCGACCCCTCTTCTTCCTCAGTTTTGCTTGCGTTGGCTGGTTAGCTTCTCTCCAGCCCACAGTGAGGTGGTTCTGCATCATCCTTCCAGCTGGTCCCCCCTCAGGTGGGGGCAGAGGTGCACCTCTTTCTTCTTAGATCAGGCAGAGCTCATAGGAGGGCACCAAATGATGTAAGCCTCACGATAATCCCCCGCCTAGTCACAGCACTGGAGAAGAGGGCCTCATGCAGGTTTGGGGCTGGAGAGGGAAGAACACGGACCTAACTTCCAACTATGGAGAGACTGAGTTCAAAGGGCTTAAGTCTGTGGATGCTCTCTGGGTGGTCTGTTGTTGAGGTGGATTTAGGGCAATGGAAGTCTTTTCAACAATTAACATTTCAACCTTGGCCTCTCAGGAAAACAGAATACTCACTGAACAGGTTAGAACCTTAGTGTGAAGCCCAGCTCTGTCCTCTCTGGTCACTTGAGCAAGCCCAGAGAGTGCCTTCATGTCTTATCCTTCCTGGCTTCAAGTGTCACAAATAGCAGGGCAGAGTAAGTGTGGCTCTTGAGGAACAGCTTTGAACAACCCAACAGCACAATGAATAATAAACTCATTATGAGGTCCGTAAATGGCCCTCAGCTGTGTGTGGGGTCGCCAGCTCCCCTGACTCAGCAGCAGGTCTCCACACTAGCTATTTTCACTTCCCAGCTGAACGGAAGCACTGGACGCTTGGTGGCATGCTCCCCGGGCAAGCCTTCCAGAGATGAAGCCTAGGAGTGCCAACTGCTCACTGCCAGGGACAGTGGCAGAGGCTTGTGCCCTCCATTCTCAGTCTGCTCCTAAGTACTCCCACCCAGGCAGTTACTGACCAGTGTCACCTGTCACCATAAAAGAATTCAGGCAATCTGAACACGCATTGGTAGGGGACCGGTAAGAACCAACTAAAACCCACCAAAAATGAAATAAAAGGAAGGGTGAATTAGTTTGGAGAACCATAATTATTTGAATTAGAGACTAGTCATGGGGTGGGAAAGGAAGTGCTCTCCAAGGCGACATTCCTGACTTAATCCTGTAAAAACTGGAGGATCTAAGAACAAACAAGGCTTGTAATGAGGGCCAGGTTGTCTGCTGCAGGGGCATCATTTGCAGGTGCGAGCACACTGCCCTGGAGTGCAGGCAGTTGGGCCCATCTCTGACACTAGAGATGCATTCTTTCAGTGTAGACCGGCGTGGTCCAAAGGTTCTGAATGTGGTATCAGTGTGGTATCGGCCTGCTGGGTCTCCACCTTCCTCTAGACAAGGCCCTACTTTGAAGATGGTCCTCCAACCATGAGTTCCTCCTGGAGGAAGTGGCATAAGGATCAATATATTTACTATGTGTAGGTATGTGTACATAAATATGGGACCAGAAGACAGCTTTGTTTACTGTATATAGGCATATGTACACACATGTGAGATCAGAGGACAGCTTTAAGTTTACTGTATGTAGGTGTGTGTACACACATGTAGGATCAGAGGACAGCTTTATGTTTACTGTATGTAGGCATGTGTACACATGTGAGATCAGAGGGCAGCTTTGTTTACTGTATGTGTGTACACACGTGTCAGATCAGAGGACAGCTTTGTTTACTGTATGTAGGCGTGTGTACACACATGTAGAATCAGAGGACAGCTTTATGTTTACTGTATGTAGGTGTATGTACACACATGTGAGATCAGAGGACAGCTTTATGTTTACTGTACGTGCACACACGTGTCAGATCAGAGGACAGCTTTGTTTACTGTATGTAGGCATGTGTACACACATGTGAGGGTCAGAAGACAGCTTTTGGGAGCCAGTTTTCTCCTTCATTGGTTCCTGGGGATCAAGCTCAGGTCATTAGGCTCCCAGCAAACACCTCTACCCACTGAGCCAGCTTACAAGTACTAATGTACACTTCTGTAGAGCCGGCTGGCCTCGAACACAGAGATCTGCCTGCCTTTGCCTCCCGAGTGCTGGGATTAAAGGTGTGCACCACCACCGCTCGCTTGATAGATACATTCTTTACCCCATATTCTGCAGAAGAGGAAACGGGCTCAGGGACGTTAAACGAGGGCTGAGGGTCACAGAGCAATCTCAGACGGGGTGAAGTGTGGAGGAGCTGAGGTGCTTGACTCAGCCCAGGACCAGTCCAGCTTGTCCATCTGTCTCCCCCAGTGGGCAGCCTCTGGGCTAGGATGGTGTAATGACGCAGATGTCATACCCTGCTATCCACAGCCAGTTGAAGCCAGCACTACGGCAGTCTGTGGTAGTGGGGGGGGGGGGGTGGGGAATGGTGTGGAACACGGTAAGAAAAACAAGCCTCAGGAGAGGATTTCTACTGCACGAGGGACGACTTGGGTATCTCTGTGTACGTTGATTATTTTTGTGTCCTTGTGACCGAAAGGGAGGAAAAGATTTATTCTGCTCATGGATTCAGGAAGATTTTAGCCCATTGAGGTGGGGAAAGCTGGGCAGTGAGGGCATGAGGCTCTGTGGCTGTTTACTGACCAAGGAGGAGAGAAAGCAAGCAGAAACCAGGGCTGGGTGGACGGCTCGGAGACCTGCCAGTGTGACCCACCACTAGCCAGAACCCCCTTCTAAAGGCTCAAGTCTTCAAACTAGCACTACAAGCCGAGGTCTGAGTGCTCAAAATGGGAACTTGACATGTAGAACTTCAGGTCCAAACCATAATGTAGAAATGTGGGGTGCAATTCTAGGCAGGGCCTGCAACAGAGCCAGGGAAGTGCGAGGGACCTGGGGGTGTCCATATGCGAGGGACCCATTCGTGCGAGAGAGTGCAGAATGGCTCCATCTCAAGAGATCATGGATGCTCGGGGAGAGGAACTTGGGTTTCACCTAAGAAAGACTTCCTCAGCAAGACTGAGAAGCAGGGGCCGGGGAAGGACGTAGCTGGGGTGACAGTACAGGCAGAAGCTCGCTCCACAGGCGTGAGGACCACGTAAAAAGCCATGCGTACTACACACTTGTCACCCCAGTAGAGAGAGAGGCTACTCTAGCCTGATTAGTCCCCCGGTCCCAGGGAGAGACCCCGTTTCAGAACACAGAGAAACAACCGCAAGGTCGGCCTCGGGCCTGGTCATGCTCTCACGGATGCACACACGTGCACACACAAGCCTTGAGGAAGGAGAAAATGGCATCTGCTTGGGTGAGCCAGCGTCCTGACTGACACAGGCCACAGGCACTCTTGCCTGGCTCCAGGTTTTCTGTCCTTGCTCTTTGCTGTATTTGATTTGCCACTTATTTTGGTTCCTTTAGTTTTAGGAATTGCTTCCCAGTAGCTTTGGTTGACACTGTTTATGGGTGGCGGGTTGTTTAGGTAGAGCTGAAGTGTTTGAAGTCCTCTTTTAACAGGAGCTCAGACACTTGCTTCCTGCTCTAATGGCCCTGTGACTGGGGCCGGGAGAGAGACCTGGGCGGTTTGCTTCTGTGTACAGTAAATTGAAGATAAAAGGCAGCCATTGTGCTCCCAAACCACCAATTAAATGAAATGCCTTAACTTCTGACTGGGGCTGCTTCCTGTGCGCTGCTTTGATTTAAGCTGCATCCTTCCTGCTTAACCCCAGCAAGTGAACCCAGTTGTTGGTCTCTAGAGAATTCCTCCCACCCTTTGACCAAATAACTCCTTTACATGGTTCAATAAAAGTGGACAGCAAAAGAAAGGGAAGAGAAAGAAAGGAAAGAAAAACTGCACCCACACACCCCCATTCACCAGACCTCCCCACCAGCTCTGATCACCGACCCCCGACTTCTGAGCAGCCTTGCAAATGCACTTTGTGCAGGCACAGGCAACCTGAAGATGTGATTTCATTTTCTCCTTTTCTATAAAGTTAGCATCGTCTACGCATTACTTGCTGTCTCGTGTCTTTTAGATCATTATCTTGCAATCTCATCATCTCTCTATGTGTGTATATATAGATAATACAGATAATTAGCCCACCATGAGGGTTTACCAGGACTAATTAGCCTGCCCCTATTGATGGACTGTTGCTATTATAAATCCACTGTGATCTTGTAAAGAAAGGCTCGTTCCGCTTGTGTGGAAGAATAGCTCTCGGATCGTCTCCAGCAGCCATGTGCGTCTTTAGCTGTTAGTACACACTGGCGCATCGCCCTCCGCAGGTACACACTGGCCCATTGCCCTCCGCAGGTACACACTGGCCCATTGCCCTCCGCAGGTACACACTGGCCCATTGTCCTCCGCAGGTACACACTGGCCCATTGTCCTCCGCAGGTACACACTGGCCCATTGCCCTCTGTAGGTACACACTGGCGCATTCCCCTCCGCAGGTACACACTGACACATTGCCCTCTGTAGGTACACACTGGCGCATTGCCCTCCGCAGGTCAGATGCCCAGTTACACTCCTACACACCATGGCAGAGACCATTCCCTTGGCAGATGCCACATCTGGTTTTTGTTGTCATCGTCGTTGGTTTTGCTAAGCTGAGGGGAAAATGGTATTGTTTTCCTAAGGCCAAAAGTCCTGCCCCTAAAGAACCATGTGTTTTTCCTTCTTTGATCTTCGTTCATGTCTTTGGCTAGTTTTCTGCTAGACTGATGTTCTTTTACACATGGAGGAAACCAACCCTTGCCTCCATGAGCCCTAAATTCCCTTTGTTTCCTCCTTACCTTTGACCGTGTGAACGTGTGTTTTACCATGACGCTCTTTCCAAGCACTCAGATCCAGCAGACTTTATGTGTAAGAGTCAAGACTGGATTTTAGTTCCTCGCAAACCAGGGACTCTCCCAGGAGTTCTGGAGTGTCCCTGGGTAAGATCCTCAGCCCTGAAGCTTGAGTTCATGACCGTGTGCCTTTCCACTTGTCACAGGGTCATGTGCTGAGCAGACAGACTTCCCAGGCTTCCGATGGTGTTTTTGACTTCTTGCTGTATTCCAGGGAATGGCAGCAGGCGGCCTTTTGCTAGACGCTCAAGTTGCCCTGCTTCTCTGACTTGCAGTGCTCAGCTCACTCCCCGTGTGCCCACCCCAGACTTAATGTCTTTCTGCTTCAGGCTACCAACAGCTCCCTGTCTGTGGGAGGCCCGCTAGGCCAACCAAGGCCATTAACTCATTGTCTCCCTAGCTCGGCCTGCTAAGGGATAGTTCAGAGACTAGTTACTGAGAAGGTGGCCCTTCTGTGGTTTGGTGAGCCCAGGATTAGGAGCTGGTTGGTCCCATGTTCATCCCTCCAGATGGTCAGCACCCCGGCTCCAGTCCTGTGAGGCACCTGTCAGGTTCTCTCCTGTGGCCTCCCCAGTCAAGAAGCAGATTCTGTTCTCCAGCTCAGTCACTCCCTCACTGCAGGGAACCTCCAGCTCTACTATTGCACATCCCCGTTTTAGGAGCCGATTGTCCCCCTCTGACTCTCTGGTCTAGAGGCTTGGCAGGTGCAGGTCATCAAAGGTTTGGTGACTGTGGTTAGGTTCGGCAGTGGCCCTATGGAAGATTTGGCAGGATTTGAAAGCATTTTCCTGAGGAGGCAAGTGGTGTGATGGAGCCTTAGAAAAGTCATGATACCGGGGATTAATGGCCCGGGCTTCCTTTCCCTGCTAGTCCAAGTAAGCCTTGCTTGCAAAGCATCATCTGCATATTTTACTATTGCCTTTGGTCATGTGGGCATTGACTGGGCCCGGTGGATGAAATGAAATAATGCATGCACTTGCATACAGCAGCACCCACGCCAGGAAGATGCAAGCAGAGCCTTGCCTGAAGCTGCTGGCAGCTCAGCCGGGATAGCTGCCAGGTGGGGAGCTGCCTTTAGGGGCGCGGATGCTGAGATGATTAGCTGTCACGGCAGAGCACAGGCGGATCTGACCGTGTCCTTCCAGGTTCTCCAGCTGGCCCGTGTCTCAGGGGAGGCTGTCCAGAGCTCCGCACAGGAGACACAGGATTTGACCGAAATCTCTGGGCCCTCTGGCCCTGTCTCCTCCTACAGGTCAGGGTGGGAGCCTTGCAGTTTGGTTCCACTCCTCATCTGGAATTCCCCTTGGACTCCTTTTCTACCCGACAGGAAGTGAAGGCAAACATCAAGGGAATAACTTTCAAGTAAGTATAATGGACTAGTGCCATGATGGCTCTAAAGCTAGCTGCCTGCTTCTCTCTCTGTCTCTGTCTCTCTCTCTCTCTCTCTGTTCCCCCTCCCTCTTTTTGAGACAGGGTCTCACTGTGTAGTCTAGGCTAGCCCAGAGCTCTCCCTGAACTCACAGAGACCTGCCTGCCTCTGCCTCCCTGAGGGACATGTGTCCCCACACCTGGTGAAGCTGCCCTTGAAGCTGCTGCCTTGAAGGGTCTGGTACTGCTCTCCTGCCGGCCCAGCTGTGCATTCTGGATCATTCTCAAGGCGGCCCCCCATTAATACAAGATGACACCCAGGTGGGAATTTAGAACACTAGTTAAAAATTTTTTCTATTATATGTAGTTGAGAATTACTAGAAGAGAGGGTTAATGAAGGTCCTCTCAGGTGAACCTGGGAGGTTATGGGAAGAACACGAGGTGCCAGCCTCAGTTATCCCTGGAGACCTCTCAGCTGGGAAGGTTACCCACACTTCTCCAAGCCTCACTTTTTACAAAGTCCTGAAGAGAAAGTTCCCTTCTGTTATTCAGGATGCTTTAAGATTGTGGAGAACCGTTCATGTGCTCATCTGCATGCAGTGTATGAATGTACGCATTGCTCATCTGCATGCACAGTGCATGAATGTACGCATTGCTCATCTTCATACACTGTACATGAATGTATGCATTGCTCATCTGCATACACTGTACATGAATGTATGCATTGCTCATCTGCATGCACAGTACATGAATGTATGCATGTGCTCATTTGCTTACACAGTGCATGAATGTACGCATTGCTCATCTGCATGCACAGAACATGAATGCATGCATGTGCTCATCTGCATGTACAGTGCATGAATGTACGCATTGCTCATCTGCATACACTGTACATGAATGTATGCATTGCTCATCTGCATACAC
>NW_026067893.1:3925318-4014736 GCF_014885135.2 Alexandromys fortis | reverse complement strand
ACAGTGCATGAATGCATGCATGTGCTCATCTGCATGTACAGTGCATGAATGCATGCACGTGCTCATCTGCATACACAGTACATGAATGTATGCATTGCTCATCTGCATGCACAGTATGTGAATGCATGCATTTGCTCATCAATGCATAAATGTATGCATGTGCTTATCTGCATACAGATATATTTTGTATGTATTATATATGTATGTATGTGCATAATCTCTATGCAATTGTGCTCTACATACATGCATACACATGTATATTTAGGAACACACACATCATACACACTGTTTCCTCCAACCCTCAGGGAAGAAGAAGTTTAATTACACAACTCTGAGCTCTGGGTCTGCCCTGGTCTCCACTGTCCTAGTGCCCAGTGACATCCTGTCCGAGGTCTCTTGTCCCAGCCATCCATAGTCATCAATTTCAGTCATGAAGACTCTAAGCCCTGAGGTTCCTTTCCAGTCAAAGGCCTCTGTGAGATAACCCATATTCTTCAGCACCTGAGGCCCCACATAGGGCACAACAAGATCTTGGTGGATTCTGCAGTCCCCAGGGTCTCCATGACTTTATCCTAGACTCTTATCCAGCCCTTTGTAGATAGAAGTTTCTGTTCCACCCAGCCCTGCAGCCATTTAGTTCCAAAGAAATACACAGAGGCCTTTATTATAAACTGTTTGACCTATTAGCTCAGGCTTATTACTAACTAGCTCTTAAATTTAAATTAACCCATAATTCTTATCTATGTTTAGCCCTGTGGCTTGGCACCTTTTCTCAGTGAAGCATTCTCATCTTGCTTTTTCTGCTTCTGGATGACTCCATCTCTGCCTTTCCTCTTCCCAGAATTCTCTTAGTCTTGTCACCCCACCTATACTTCCTGGCCAGTTGGTGTTTTATTAAACCAATATGAGTGACAAATCTTTATAGTATACAAGAGCATTATCCTAAAGAAGCCCTTTTCTCTGCCCTGGGTCCCCCAAGCAGGAGGAGAGGCAAGCCTCTAAATAAAGAACAAATATAAAAGACACCCCAGTGCTTTGAAGAGCTCCTGTGGGACACTGTGCCCCTGGGATTCCCAGGAACTGAGCTACCTGTGGGACCCTGTACCCCTGGGACTCCCAGGAACTGAGTACCTGTGGGACACTGTGCTCCTGGGGCTTCCAGGAATTGGTTTCACATCCCAGGCCCAGTCTCAGGGAGCTGCAGTTGTCCACATAGGGTCTTATAGCCACTTGTGTCAAAACTGTTAGGGAACGTGTGGTAAGTGAGGAGTGAAGATGCTTGAGAATCTGACCTGATCGAGTCTTTCCACTTACTCGTCCTTGCTCCCTTCCTGACTACTACACTCTTAAAGGCCTTTGACATAATGTGCACCACAGAGCCCCCATGGTTAAAGTGTAAGACCAAACTCAAAACCATATACTGTTGGTTTTTTTTTTTCATTTTCATCGTCCCCCAGAGGAAACCTTTGACATAGACCCTTTTTCCAGTGAAGATGCAAATGGTCAATAGGCACATGGAAACATTCCCATCATAGTTGGCATAGAAAGCTAAAATAGAATATTGATGGTAGCAAGTGTTGACAAAGATGTGGGATGATTGGACACCCTCATACATTGCTGGTAGCATTCTAAAGTCAACTTGTCACTTTGAAAACAAATTGACAGTTCTTCAAAATGTTGAGTATAGAATGACCAGATGGCCCACCAAACTGAAAACTTGCTACACAGAAACTTATATACACTGTTCTTCACGGTGGTACTATCTATAACTGCACAGAAACTCACATACACTGTTGTATATAAAAGCTTCTTTTCATTTACCTTATATACTGCTGGGGAACAAACCCCAGGCCTTCCAGATGCCAGGCAGATGCTTTCCCATGCAGTGTACTTTCCCAGACTTTTATTCTATTTTTCATAGATTTTATTGATTATTGGAGGGGCATGTGCTTGATCTGGGGGTGGATGGCATATGTGCCACAGCATGTGTGTGGGAAGTTGGGACAGTTTTGTGGCACTGGTTCTCTTCTCCCACTTATGTGGATCCAGGGCTTGAACTCGGGTCTCCAGGCTTGCCTGGTAAATACCTTTGCCTGCTAAGCCATCTTGCTGAGTCCTTCATTCTGTTCTTGTGTAATGTCTAGAATGGCATATGCCTGGGCACACATTAGCATTGTCCTGGGTTTAGGGAACAAGGATGCTTACTAACATATAAAAACAGGGTTTTTAGAGTAACGAAAAAGTTTTGAACTTAGTGTTTTGGTCATACTTGTTAATAGGTTTCCTGTCCTGTGATAATAGGCTTCTCTGACACAGTAAGCCAAATCAAGACAAACTGAAAAAGTACAAGAACAGGTTTATTTGAGCAAAGCAACTCCCAGGTGGATTCTCCAGTCCCAGAGATGGAGGTCTGAGAAGCCACACACCTGAACTAAAGCAGGGAGATTATATAGCTTGTAGGCAAGGGATGATGATGTGTCTGCCACAAGCTGGGTTTGTGCCCAAGTATTGTCAAAAGTTGAATGCTTGGGTGAGAACTTGGGCTGCTGGTGGCAACAGGAAAGAAGTAGCAGTAGTCACCAGGAATGCAGAACTGGGCTTTTCGCCCTAGCTTTTCTTTGTTTGGAGACCGAGTGGGCGTGGTTTGGAGAGAGACAGGAATAGGGCTTTCTGGATCGTGCATGGGTGAGCTGGGGGTTCCAGCTGAACGCTAGTGAATATATTGAAAATCACCAACCTGATACTTTAAAAGGTGAATTTATGGTGTATGAATTATATCAATTGGAAGCTTTAGACTCAAACATGAACACCACAGTGCATTTGCAGAAGAGAGTCTGGCTGGTTTAAATCAAGACAATTTGAGTGACTTTGAGGCAAATGATTAATCTGCAAAATTCAGCCAGTTTCGAAAAATGGCTACGCGAAGGTACAGTGGAGACTCTTGAGTCTATTCCAGTTCTTTCTCATGTAAGGCAGGAGACGGGACCCCACCAGGCCAACTGTCCCCTCTTCTTCTTCCCTGTCTCAATGGTTAATTGAGCCTCTTTTTCCAGCTCCATTGAGGATAGATGTCACTCATGACATCACAGACACATTAAGAATGCCAGAGGACGGAGGTCAGAGAGGTGGCTCAGTGCATAACGGCACTTGCTGCACACCTGAGGACCAGAGTCCAGTTCCTGGACTCATAGCAGGAGAGAACCAACCTGCAAGATGTCCTCTGACCCCCACATCATGGCATGCGTGTAATGCATATAATCCCAATAAATGTAAGGAACAATTAAAAAAATCCCAGAACAGGCTGCAGGGGTGACTGAAGGAGCCCCTTTGTCTAAACAAGCTCAGCTCTTCTTTGGGGATGTGTTTAGCATTTCCACATCCTCTTCTGACTATGAGACAACAAAACCAAAGTAGTGGCTCTTTGTTGGCCTTGGTTTTGGGGTCAGTGAGAGCATCACAAATGAACCTGTGCTTGCGTGCACTGAGGCCGAGGAACGCTGGTCCAATGGGGTCAACAGTGACTCTCCATGCCCGCAGTTCTCTGCAAAGAGAAACTGTTACTGGACTGGTTGGGAAAGTGCTCCTTACACCCGTGGTCTGCTAGCTTTTCCAGACCAAGGCAGCTTCCAACAGGGCGTTAAGAA
Organism: Alexandromys fortis; assembly: GCF_014885135.2. Classification (NCBI taxonomy): domain Eukaryota; kingdom Metazoa; phylum Chordata; class Mammalia; order Rodentia; family Cricetidae; genus Alexandromys; species Alexandromys fortis. The sequence continues at coordinate 4,011,092 of NW_026067893.1, read as the reverse complement.
GCCGCCCTGACAACTGTCCTCTCGCTGCTTACAGAGTGTTTTAGATGTGTCGGTTGAACCTCCCAATATTGTACTGGCGGTGACATAAGGTCAGAGAGAATGTCAATGGCGGATGGTTCTGGGACGTCACAGCCCCCGTCAGAGCCCCGATTAGCTGGCGTGCATGGCCTTGCCACCTACAGCTTTCACCTCACAGTAACCCAGCCCCAGTCTCCTGAACCCTTGGTACCTCTCATAGCTTTGTTAGGTCTCTACCCTTTCCTCAGCAAGTCTGCTTTGCATGAAACCATTTCCAGCCACCCCTTTTAAAGATCAGTGTTTAATCATGCATATGAGTACAAGTGACCTCAGAGGTCAGAAGGAGGTATCAAATCCTGTGGAGCTGGGGTCATAGGTGGTCCTGAGTCCCCTGATGTGGGTGCTGGGGACTTAACTTGGGTCCTATGGAAGGCCAGTGCATGCTCTTAACCTCTGAGCCAGCTCTCCTGCCCCCACCAAACCTTCAGCTGCTTTAACTCACGTTAGCGTTTAAACATAGTGTTAAAAATATTTGGAATTTCAAAGCATGTTACTTTTTTACTCTATATGATTTGGTGCACACTGCTACATAAAATGTATTTTTTATGTTGATCTGATAAACTGAATAATACATCTTTCAAAATGTATTTAATCTTTTCTCATTCCCTCAGAAGGAAGCACTTGGGTTGAGCCTTGGATTTTTGTCTATCATTTTCAAAGGGCTCAGATCAACTTCCCTTTCTTGAAGTGAGGTTTCTCACGTGATATCTGTCCTATGGTAGGTAGCTTATGTTAGAATTGTATTTGTGGGAGTGGGCAGAACTGGTTTAAAATGTAGGTTGTCTAGCCCTGAGTAACACATCTGTTCATTTGAATTCACGGGAACTAGGGTCTGAGAACATCTTTTTATGTCTGCTGGGACTTGAGGTTCAGCTTCTTATGGTGGCTTAAGCCACTAGAAGGAGAGGTGGCTGCAGGGGCGGGGGACGACACACTGGACCCATGGACAATCTGTATGAGGCATAACTGTCCTTAGTGTTAAGGCAAATCAATTAATCTCTCTCTCTCTCTCTCTCTCTCTCTCTCTCTCTCTCTCTCTCTCTCTCTCACACACACACACACACACACACACACACACACACACACACACACACACACACACACAGAGCAAGCAAGCGAAAGACCAGGCAGGCTGTATCCATGTATCCATGTTTCCAGTTGGTTGGATGTTTGACAATAAAAATAGCAGAGTCCTCTCAGAGGACTGGGGTGAAGGCAGACATGATCTACAGATAGTGTATATATCTGATATACATACTGTGTATGTGTGTGCACACCATCCATCCATATCACTGAATGATGAATGATACTTCAACCATGCTGTTCACGTGGCTAACCACTGCATGATCCCATCCCCTTCACAGTTGCTCATGCTGGAGAGATTCCAGTCAGCTAAAGGGTTTGGCCTCAGTCAGCCAACAGTTCACTGGCTTCAAATCCATTGTCATGAGTTAACTGTCCTGGCCAGCTGCTGGCCCTGTGAATCTCTCTTTAGTTTGGATGGAGATGCACCTTTGAGTCTCTGCTCTTCCTCCCAGCAGGAACCCGTTTGCCTCTGGGCTCCCTCCTCAGCTCCTCCCTCACTTCCTCCTTGTGCTTCCTTAGAGGTGGGCGCACAGAGACAGGCCTTGCTCTGAAGAGTCTGCACAGAGGGTTCCCGGGAGGCAGACATGGTGCTGTGCCCCAGCTCCTCATCATCGTCACGGATGGCAAGTCCCAGGGGCCTGTGGCTCTGCCTGCTAAGCAGCTGAAAGAGAGGGATATCGTTGTGTTTGCCGTAGGAGTCCGGTTCCCCAGGTGAGTGTCTGTCAGTCCGCATCAGCCCTCACGCAGTGGGGCCAACATGACCAAAAGCCTTCCAGAACCTTCACAGTCACAGCAAGATTGGGGGACTGGGAGAGCCGACTGGTCTTTGTCTCCCTGACTTGTTTTGTGGGTTCTGGTTTGCATCGCACAGCCCATCCCAACCTTTGAGAGCACTGGGCTTTCATGCCTCCTTCTGCCTTTAACTGAACATTTGGTTGTAAGCATCAGGAATCAACTCAAAATCATTGGACAAAATCAAGTCACCACCCTGCTTCCCCATGTGGGGCAGCCACCCCTCTGGTGGGTCAGAGCCATGAGCCTCAGTGCCGCTCAGCTCCCCCCGTCCACCACGCGTCTCTCAATTTCTCTCTACTGCCCTCTCAGCCTGGGAAGGTTAGGGTTAGGAGCTGGGGTCATGAGCAACATGCCAGCTCACAAAGTCACATCTCAGTGTTGGGAGGAGGAGGAGGGGACCATCTCTGCTAGTCCAGTTCTGACCAGCCTGAGTCACTTGTACACCTGGTGCTGGCAGCGGGCAGGGAGTCTCTGAGTCCACTTCTCTCTCCAGGCCCCTCATCCAGATGTTGGGCAAATCTGCCCTCCTGGAAGAGGGGGCCCCATGCTCCCATGCTCCCAACCTAAAAAATGAACGTGTACCTCACTAATCCTTGGATTTCTAACTAGGTTCTAGGGGAAATGACTTTGGGTTGGGCACCATGTTTACATTCAGAAATGTCTTTTGTTTTATGATTGTGGCTGGCACCTGAATTCCTCTGGCAGCTTTTGAGAAAGCCTGTTTTGGGCCAGAGCAGTGGAGCGGGGACAGGAAGGCCACATTCGAGAACCCCTTTTCTTTATGCCAAGGGATAACTGGGTACTGTGTGAAAAGTTTGACCTCTGTGGGTTCAACTAAGAGTGGAGAGTTTGATACCACTGAAGTTGGAAGCGTGGTGACTGGTTCTGTGTGAGTTGCAACAGGTGGGGTTCTTCTCTTCCCTTCACAGACTTCTGCTCATCTTCCAGTTTTTAAGATATTTGTAACTCTGTCAGGACTGGGCACACAGGCATGCCATGGTTCACTTGTGGAGGTCAGGTCTGCCCTCCCACGTGGGTCCCAGGGGTCAAACTCGGGTCATCAGTGCCCTCACCTGCTGAGCCTCTCACTGGCTCTTAAGCAAACAAAAACGATTCTCTGTAGTATCTCCCCTTCATGACCTAGGGGCATCCCAAATACCATTTTGCCCTGGGCACTGGTGAGGGGCTCTGGCTGCATCTCCTCCACGGCTGCACATGGCTTTCCTTGGCTGCCTTTGGGGCTTGTGTTGTACCTCAGTGTTTGGCTGGCTTTGGCTGTCCTTATTGGTTTTTCTCTTTCTCATCTCAGAAAGCTTTTTCTCATTTGCTTTCTGATGGTTTTAAGCAATTAATATATAACTTAAAAAACGAGAGGAACGTCTGACAAAAGAAGATGCATTAGGAACGTATGTATAGATACATTTGTGTCCTACCCTGTAAAGAAAAGAATTCCCAGAGTTAGTTTTGTTTCCTTATCAACTATGACTTTCAGAAAAGTCATTTGAATCCCTTAGCACTATGTCTTGACTATGAGCTGATGGGTCTGAGGATGAGGTATTTTAGCAAAGGTTGGCCCAATGCTGGGCTTCCTTGAGAACCTCCTGAGTTTACCTCTCACCTGGACGATGAGGTGGTTATGAGCTGACCTCTGGGTCAGTGGGATGTGCTGTGGTCCAGGAGTTAGGGAGGCAGGATGAGGCAGGGTATGGTATCAGCTGCTGGAATTTTCCCCCAGGTGGGACGAGCTGTTCACCCTGGCCAGTGAGCCAAAGGAGCAGCACGTGCTGTTTGCTGAGCAAGTGGAGGATGCCACCAACGGCCTCCTCAGCACCCTGAGCGCCTCAGCGCTCTGCACCTCTGCTGATCCAGGTAGGACCGGCCAGCCTGCAAGGGAATGGCATTGAACCTCACAAACTGGGGCATGGATGGAACAGGGCTCCTAAGGCAAGAACCTCCCGGAGAGGGCTGGGGCATGGATGGAACAGGGCTCCTGAGGCAAGAGCCTCCCGGGGTGGGCTGGGGCATGGATGGAACAGGGCTCCTGAGGCAAGAGCCTCCCAGGGAGGGCTGGTAAGAGAGATGGCAGGCCCTGTCCTGAGGACTGCATTCTGTCTCCCTCTGGCTGACCTTGTTGGTTTCCCAGCTGGAGTCTATGGGGAAAGGGGGGCCTGGGTTTATGGCCAGTTTGGTTGGGCCCTCTCCCCTGTTGGGGAGAAAGAACCAAGTCCACACTCCTTGCTTGGCTGCATGGAGGGACTCAGGGAGGTTTGGGGCTTGTCTCTCCTGTTGGGGTCCACCCTATAACTAGAGGGACTGTCATTAGAAAGTACTCGTATGCATGCTCCATGTGGAACCCTGGTCGGAGAAAATCCTAAAAGTGCTTCCCTTCACCGCTCTGCACCAGAGAGGCCACGGGTTCTACAGGGAGGGTAGAGTAGGACCCCACAGCAGCAGTCTGGAGAGCGAGGGCAGAGGTGGGCAGTGCCCCTCATCTTACTGGGAGGGGACTGTCTTCTGACAGATTGCAGGGTGGAAGCTCACCCCTGTGAGCGCAAGACACTGGAGACCATCAGGGAACTGGCTGGCCATGCCCTGTGCTGGAGGGGGTCGAGGCAGGCGGATGCTGTGCTGGCTGTGCGCTGTCCCTTCTACAGGTTTGTCTACGTGCTCTGGGGCAGAGACACAGCACAGGGTCCATCCCATAATTCGGAGGGCTCTAGAACCGCAGGGAGATCAGCACTCTGGGTCCTGGTGCTGGACAGTTTGGAGCAGAAAAGCAGGCTACGTAGGATGAGGCCAGAGATGGAGCTCTGAGAACCAGGGAAGGCACAGCTACTTGCTGTAGGTCTCTTCCCTCTCCTGAACACTTAGCCTGGCTTTCCTTGGAGGTGGGAGAGGGGAGCTCGCATTGGAAATAGAAGCCAGGGAGAGTCTAGAGGGGGAGATAGTATTTGTATCTAGACCTGGGGGAGACAGGGATGATCCACATGCAAGTCTCTGTGGATATAATATTTGCCTCTGTCTCCCGAGTGCTGGGCCTAAGGGCACCACCATGCCCAACTACAATGCTAACTTTCAATGTGACGCCTAGTTTGTATCTTTTTTGAGGGTAGAGGGAAAGGCTCTGGGTCATTTGAAACATCCCCTACTTGATGCACAGAGAAGGAAATGAGTGTTTAGTGCTGTGATCTCGGAAACGTTTGGTCATTCCATCACTGTACTTCCTTGTATTGTAGCTGGAAGAGAGTGTTCCAGACACACCCCGGCACCTGCTACAGAACCATCTGTCCAGGTATGTGTGCCTCTTGGACCTACCAGTTCTCTGGGAAGCTGGTTTATGAAGGGACACTGGCAGCCCTGAGCGGGGATGGCCATGGATGAGGTCCAGGGCAAGAGGGATGGGCATTTAGTGGCCAAGGAGTGCGTCCTGCTGTCCCAAGTCATCATCTGCTTGGTGGCATACTGTCACTGATAGCATTGGAACTACCTGCCTTAGCCAATGCGCTTTTCATCAGTGAGGAACACCTTGAGTAACAAGACACCCCATGGGCTAGGGTGCTGTGTGTCCACTGGTAACACTGTGGGAGAAGTACAAGGACAGCGAAGCTCGTGGGGTGAACAAAGGTGCCCACGGATGTGGAGGCAGAAACATTCATCACTGGGCAGCCTGACTGTGGTGTGTTGAAAGCTCACCGCTCTTCTGTGCCAGGAGGTAGAAGCCTTGGGCACCCATAGGTAACTCCTTAACAAAGGAAGGCCATCGGCCCACAGTCATGCTGTTTCTACCTTGATGCTACTGAGATCACATCCTTAGTCCACCTGCCCACCCAGCCACCCCCATGCTGGCCCTTTCAGCCACCTCAGATAATGACAATGTCCTAACGTCACAGCTATGCAGACTCATCCTGGAGGAGACTCTAATCGTCTTGGGCCTTACCGAGGTCTTCCAACTGTTCCCAGTGCCCCTTCTAGGTATTTGATTCTTTCTTGGCTGTCCTCCTACCAGATGGTGTGGGAGAAAGCCGAGACCACCCTCCAGGCATCGCTCTCCACCCTGTGCTTGTGTTCTCGGCTTTTAGTGGGTATTTCTCTGACAGGCCCCTGTGACTCCCAGCCCTGCCAAAACGGAGGCACATGCATTCCAGAGGGTGTGGATAAGTACCACTGCCTCTGCCCGCTGGCATTCGGAGGGGAGGTCAACTGTGGTATGTATGCCTGGGACTCCAAGATTGACTACCTGCGGTAGCCCTTCTTGTCCCCTGCTAGCTGCTGGGAGAAAACAACCCTTAAATTTTCAAGCCACCTTCTTTCCCCATAGCCTACTATTCTGTCCTGCAGCACAGTCTCAGACATTCCACGGTTGATCCAGACAGTGACACCGCAGGCAGAGCTATGGAAGAGCCACTGCTTAATGTCTGTGGCTTGTTTGATGCCTTCTACAAAAGAGGAATAAGGAGTTCTAGCTTCTTTTGGTTTTGTGGGGAAGTTTCTATAAGCCTTAGCTCAGGGAGGTGGGGGATTGGGGGACGGACAGTTAAATAGGGGTTATGTAAGGTGCTCAGCACAGTGCCCAGCACACAGTGAGAACTTGTTAAGTAACTTTTCCAACTGTGCTATTTCCTTCGTCGGTGATCCTTATGGAACAAGTAAATCTCATACCTCAAGCCTACTCAAAATCAGTTCAGGGTACAACTGTACCTGCAAAAAGCAAAACAGGGAAGCTTCTAGAAGAAACATAGGAGCATATTTCCATGATATTAGAAGCTGACAAAGGCTATCTCAGGGCTCAAAGAGCACTAGCCACAATGGGGAGGAAAGTTAGAAGATGTGCTTTGCTTTATAAAAAGTAATCGGACTGCATCCCTCAGCAGAGGCAGGAAGACACACACTACCTCTGTCCCTTCTGTCTCTCTCTGTGACCCTTGGACACTTATTCCGGGGTTGCCAGCATCTTCCTGGGAGGTTCCTTGCGCTGAAGGTGGTATGGAAGCCTCTCCGGTAGGGCTGGTCCGCAAGCTGCAGTGGCCCTACATGACAGTATGTCTCACTGTGACTGACAGCCCCGAAGCTGAGCCTGGAATGCCGGATCGACATCCTCTTCCTGCTGGACAGTTCTGCGGGCACCACCCTGGAGGGCTTCCTGCGGGCCAAGGCTTTTGTGAAGCGCTTCATGCAGGCCGTGCTGAGTGAGGACTCTCGCGCCCGTGTTGGGGTGGCCAGTTACAGCCGGGACCTGACAGTGGCCGTGCCTGTCGGGGAGTACCAGGATGTGCCAGACCTGGCCAGGAGCCTTGACGGCATCCCCTTCCGTGGCGGCCCAACGCTGACCGGCAGTGCCCTGCTGCAGGTGTTAGAGCATGGCTTTGGGAGTGCCAGCAGGACAGGCCAGGACAGACCACGCAGAGTTGTGGTCCTGCTCACCGAGTCACACTCCCACGATGAGGTGGCCGGGCTGGCAGATCACGCAAGGGCCCGGGAGCTGCTCCTCCTGGGCGTGGGCAGTGAGATGGTGCAGGCGGAGCTGGAGGAGATAACCGGCAGCTCGAAGAATGTGATCGTCTACACGGACCCTCAGGACCTATTCAGCCAGATCCCGGAGCTGCAGAGGAGGCTGTGCAGCCAGCCACGACCAGGTAGAGTTGCACATCCTATCCTAGGGCCGGGTTGCCGGCAGGCAGGTTCGTCTTTCTTCTTAGCACCACTAATCATTTTCTTCTCCAGTGCCTGTGCTGGGGACTAGAATCAGAGTCACGCGGCCAGTAGAGACAGGGTGTAGCACTCTGTGGGGAACTAGCTAACACAAGGCACACATACACACAGCATGTCCAAGCGCTCTGCCGATTACAGGTATTACTACTAATTAAACTTGATCATTGTTATTAGTCTTAAGGAGCGCTGAGTCTACCAAGCCTCCTTGAGAAAGGCAGCTTTCTGGCCTCTCTACTGGTAGCTCGTTAGAGAGAAATACATTCTTGGGACACAGGCACACGTACACACGCTTGTTGTTGCACAAACACAGCCAAAGCGAACATTTCCCAAGGTGGTACCTACCCTGTCTCCCTGGCGTGTGCTATAGTACTTCTGTTCCATTGCTCTCAGGGCTGATATTGTGAGTAACTGTGAGAGAAAGAATGGCAGCCCCGGGAGTAGGCATGGGCATGCAGGGGCGGGGCCAGCACCGGGGACACCAGAGCCGGAACATTCCGTAAGAGCGTACTTCAGTATGGAGGAAACTGCACAGGGCACTCAGCATCCCAGGCACATTACTGTCCCCAGAGTCCCCACTCCTGTAGCAGTGCTGAGGACTGCTGTGCCCCCCCCCCCATTCTGTCCCTCTAGGACAGTCTCCTATGGCAAAGTGATTTGGGCTTTATTTTGGTTGCAGATATCCAGAAGAGATGCACCAGCTGCAGAGGGTCCCTGTGTTCGTTCCCTCACGTTAGAATGGATAGTTGTTGCAGTTAACAGACCAGGACTGATAAACTATTACTTAGTACCCTTCTCCTTTGCTCAGTCTCCTCAGCTTTTACCTGAAATCTCCTTGTCTTCCCCCTCCCCCATACCAGCAGTGTCCTCCTCCCAGGACAGCTAGTGGCCCTGTCTCCTCAGGCTCCTGTGATTGTGGCAGTTTCTATATTTTCCTTGTGCCCATTGTGGTTTTTAAGAGCCGATAAATCAGGTCACCAGACCCTCTGACTCCACATTGAAATGTTCCCAATGGCTATCTGCATCTCTAAGAAAGCTGAGCCCGTTCTGCTAGCTTCCGAGAGCTTCTTGTCTGGCTGTTACAGCCTCCACAGTTCCCACACACTGGAAGAGGGAGGAACCGCTTAGAGATACCCACCTGTCAGCTTCAGCTCTCTCCTTCTCCAGAGCCAGCAGGAGCCTCACCTCCTCAGGAACCCCCAAGGCAACCTTGTCCTGCTGCTCCCTCCGGCCCTTTCCCGCTCCCCCTACCGTGCTATAGACTGTGTGGCACACTCATGTTCTTTTCCCACCCACCTGTCATAGAGGGTGGGCATCAGCCCTCTTAATACACGTAATACTAGAGTCCTGTGTGTGGTACGTGCATGTGGCGAAAGGGGACAGGTGAAGTGCAGCCATCGGGGTCTCCAGAAAGACTCCATATGCTTTCATAGATCAGGGGTGAATGACCTGAGCCAGCAGGTGGTTTGACTTTGCCAGCTTGTGGCTTCCGTGTTGAGGTGCAGGTCACCGTGTGTCAATCAGCGAGAAGAAGAAGATGGGGGAGGAAGGCGGGAGGCAAGCAGCTTCCATTTGCTTGTGTTGGAACCGACAGTTTCAAATGTGGAAACCATGCTCCATGTAGATGGTGGCTACCACATTGCCACAGAGGCTGGAAATGGCACCCAAGTGGCCGCTTGTATTCACGCTGGCTGACCTGGACTCACGCCAGGACAGACAAGAGACCTCTTCTGCTTGCTCCTGCAGGCTGCCAAGCACAGTCACTGGACCTGGTGTTCCTGCTGGATGCCTCTGCCTCCGTGGGACCTGAGAACTTCGCACAGATGCAGGCGTTCATCAGGAAATGCACCCTCCATTTTGATGTGAACCCTGATGTGACACAGGTGGGCCTGGTGGTCTATGGCAGCCAGGTGCAGACAGCCTTCGGACTGGACACCCATTCCACCCGCGCCGCCGTGTTGCGGGTCATGAGCCAGGCTCCCTACCTAGGGGGTGTGGGGTCTGCTGGAACAGCCCTGCTGCACATCAACGACAAGGTGATGACCATCCAGAGGGGCGCCCGCCCTGGTGTCCCCAAGGCTGTGGTGATGATCACAGGTGGGAGTGGGGCGGAAGATGCAGCTGTCCCTGCCCAGAAGCTGAGAAGCAATGGCATCTCCGTCTTGGTTGTGAGCGTGGGGGCTGTCGTCAGGGAGGCTGTGCGGAGGCTCGCTGGTCCCCGGGACTCCCTGATCCATGTGGCAGCTTATGCAGACCTACGGTACCATCAGGACGCACTCACTGAGTGGCTATGTAGAGGTGAGTGGGAGAAGGGACGCATCTCTTAGAGCTGTCTGAGCCGTCACAGCTTCCTAGTCCTCATTTACCGTATCTCGGCTTAGGTGTTAAATCCTATAGTCCCACAAAGTTCCATAAATATACATCCAAGGGCCCAAGAATCAGTCTCTGATATCAATCACGTGCTCAGCTGTTACGTCAGGACCAAGGGTGTTCATTCAGCTCCATGGCCTTTAAGATTGAACTGTGCTTGCTTAGAATAAGGGGGCCTTTGGATCTGACCCAGGCTTGGGCACATTCTCTTTTGCAGAAGCCAAGCGGCCAGTCAACCTCTGCAAACCCAGCCCATGTATGAATGAAGGCACCTGTGTCCTGAAGAACGGCAGTTACCGCTGCGAGTGCCGAGGTGGCTGGGGAGGCCCCCACTGTGAGAACCGTGAGTGGGTTCCTTCTGCGAGTGTGGATGGGGATGGTCTCCGTCGTCCTGCCAAGTCCTACAGACTCAGCAGAAGGCAGGCTGTCCTATTCAGTCATCTGCCCGTCCCCTAGGAAACATGTGGAAGGGTCTTCCATGTCCCAGACATTCTTTTCTAGGGTCGGAGATGCAGGGCGATGGCTGAGACAGAAGATCTGCCCTGTGGAGCTTCCATTCTAGTGTGCAGTACAGTGCAGCGGTGGCATTGGGAGGAGTCAGGTGCCCTGGAAACAGCATGACAGCGGGGAGGGAAACGCAGAGCATAGGGACAGTATTGGAGGTGGAACCAGAGACATGCGGGTGAGTAGACACAGGGACAGTATTGGAGGTGGGACCAGAGCATAGGGACAGTATTGGAGGTGGGACCAGAGACATGTGGGTGGGTAGACACAGGGACAGTATTGGAGGTGGGACCAGAGACATGCGGGTGGATAGACACAGGGACAGTGTCAGAGGTGGGACCAGAGACATGCGGGTGGGTAGACACAGGGACAGTGTCAGAGGTGGGACCAGAGACATGCGGGTGGGTAGACACAGGGACAGTGTCAGAGGGGGGACCAGAGACATGCAGGTGGGTAGGCAGTGTGGCAGCCGCTGCCCATTCTTGAGTATCTCCATTTGTTTGGTGACATACGGGAACAGCCTGCTGGGTGGGGGCGAGGTGCTGGAGCCTTAAGAGGAAAGGTGCCATAAGGGAGAGCCAGATAACAGGCCTGGGGGGACAGCAGCACCCGAGCCTCCTACATCAGGCAGAAATCAAGACAACCCCAAGTTATGGGTTTTCAGCCCTCGGTGCACATTGGCTTCCAACGGCCAAGGAGGAGGCATGGGTGGTGGGGTGGAGGTCTGACCTGGCATCTTTCACTCAGGGGATTGAGTTGTGGAGTGAAAAGGACATGAAGTAGCCATTGGCTGAGGGGAAGACTCAAGCACCCTCAAAATTCACTTTCTTTCCCAGGCATCTTGAGAGGCGATGCTCCCATGGCAGAGCCCACAAGAAGACAGCAGCCAACCCCCTCCCAGCAAGCTCCCGGGCATCTCAGGATCTGAAAGACACTGTATGGCCCAGTATACCTCCTGGGGTCCTGGAACAGCTGCTTCCAGCTCTAAGCAGCGCTGTCCTGCCCACAAGCCTCTGCCACAGAGAACTTTGCTGCTTGGGACGTTGGAAACTCCTAACGTGTCAGTATTGATGTCCTGGATCTGCTGGTCACTTTTCTAGAGGATAAGAAAGAGGTCAGGGGAATTTGATGGCCTGTTTGGGGGTCATTTTGACCATCGCAAATGCTAGACAGAATGCTGGAAAGGTTGCAGTGCCCAGAGGAAGGCGTCCGACAGAGTGTACCATGTGATGGTATTGACACAAAACGTGGGCTTCTCCATTTTCCAAAGATAGCTTGTGGATTTAGCTTGAAAAAGGATTTTGTGGCATTTGTGACTTTTTCTGGTGATCAGATCTGCATGTGGGAAAGACATTAGGAAGGTCTCAGACAGCAATCTGACCATTTATAACCAGTCTGAGTATACAGACGGGGCATAGTGTACAAACGGCTCTGGTCTCCCTGTGTGGTTGGTCTGGGTGCTGCGCAGGAAGACCTCCAGGGGGTTTCCTTTCAGAGATTATTAGAGAGGCGAGTGGTACGGGGGTCCTCTTTTTAGTGGTGGCAATGAAGGGCAGACTTCACAAACTCGGTCGGCCATTAAGGAGTGAAGGGGTAACGAGGAGGTTCTCTTTGAAAGCTTATTGGATTGCTTTGTCTTACATGCTTCTCCCGCTCAGTCACTGGTGTATGTGGAGTAGTTGTGTCTGTGTGGCCGAGAGGACTCTTTGAGCACCTAACTCTGCAGCGCTAACGTGTGCTGTTGGGAGCTGGGCTGCCAGCGGCAGCATGGAGCGCTCTGAAGCTGCAGACAGCCTTTGAGAAGCATGGGTAATGTCATGATGCGATGCGTACGACATAAGCTCCCACTGTGAGAGGTCCCCACCATTACAGGTGTAGAGAACCTTGTCGGGGTTCTGTGCGCCAAGTCTGTCTGGCCGAGACGCTACTTCTCTCTCCAGGTTTGCGCTGTGATTCCCCCAGCCACATTTAGACTGCGGATACGGACAGTTCCATATTGTTACATTTCAATCATTGAACCGATCTTCTGGCTCCACGGATAAGGTCTGGTTTGCAGTATGTAGACATTTTTCTATCGGAGCAGTGCTAACTTTCATCCTGTTGCATCCATGATCTTCTCAGCAGTGTCTGTATTTAAGGCTTCCCTGTCAATTCTGCTTTTCCGTCTGCTTTGGTAGCGTGTTCAAGGAGTCAGAATTTGGTCTTGTTGATTTTTAAGTAGAAAATAAATACATTTATGTTCTAAATTTCCTTAATCATTGCATAGGCAGCTTTTTACACATCGGTATGTTTCTTCTCTCCAAGAGTTTCCTGTTTAACATCCAGAGGTTTGGTTTCCAATTGTATGCATGACATTAGCTCCCTTGAGGCATTTCCTGTGTATTTGGTACCTTATCGATTATACAGAAATTAACTCAGAACTTGATTAAGGATCCTTATTGCTAGGCTACCCTTTGTGGCTCGGCCAGTTTTTACAGTTTATATTTAAATTCATTGTGTAAATAATCAAGACTTTTGCCCCGGGTCATGCCATGAAATACAAGGGAAACCCAAAATACAATGAACATTTTATTTAAAAAAATCTAACTCACCACTTGGTAAAGATCACCAAGTGTTTATTTCACAGGAAATAAATGCCCTGGGATTAGAAAGACAATATGCATAAAAAATATTTAGCCTTCAGGAACCAGTGTTCGATAGCTGATTCTGAATGCCCAGAAATGGGGTCGATGAAATGTTTCAACCTGTGTTAATGCCATCACAGAGACGGAGCACAAAAGGACAGCCACTGGCTGCTCACCACTCTGTCCTGCAAGGGGACCAGACATTAAAAACATCTTTAAAGTGGAATGAAGAGGCGATTAACTAACTTTTCTTACAAATGGCCTGGCCACAGGACGGAGTCTGTAAACACAGGGAGTTTCCCCTATCCAATACAGCATTGTTTAAGAGTTTGTCTTTGAAAGGCAGCTGAATCAGCAAAGTCCTTGGTGGAGTCAGTGCCTTAGCTTGGTCCCAAATGTGTCCCTGCTACTGGTCTCCAGAGTTCACGCCTTTGGTGGCCAATGCTCTTTAAGATTACCCCTAACACTGCCAAATGCAGGATTAAAGATAAGGGGTCAGCAGTTTACATTTTCTTGTCACCAAAGCCACTTGGCCATTTTTTCCACCACTTAAAAATCTTGATAAAACAACAGATTGATGGATGGATAAAAAAAAAAAAAGGTGCAATGTCTCACTGATGGCCAATAGACTTAGGTCTCCAAAGAAGCTGCTGCCGCCGCCGTACTCCCTTTGGCCTGGAAAGGGGACAATGCCTCCTTCACGGCACCTCATTCCTTGCTTTTCTTCTGCACAGACTCACCCTTCCTCAGAGGGGCTGTTTATCGACGACTTGACGGAAGCAGGGTTGTCACCAAGGTCCACACTGACGCAGAGTCTCTAGGTGGTTGATTTGTGTTTCCTAACTGGCTCCTTTCTTCTCCCATTCCTGCAGTACCAAACGTAAGCACCCAATAAAGAAAGTTATCCTTTGTAGCCACCTTTAATATACGTAGAAAAGGCAAGAAAACTGTAAGCGCGAAAGCAGTTACAAGCACAGCTAGCCTCATCTCTGTGTGGGGCAGCTCTGGAGAGTTTGCGGCCGTGGGTCACGCAAATGCTGTGATTGATTACTGACGCCTGCATGGTAAGGGGGCGGAGCTCTCATTCAATTAGATGGATTTAATAGTTCACCATTGGTGTGGGTGTCTGTCTCACCAAGTACACAGGACAGGAACAAGGAGCACACTGGGTTCATCAAAGCCAAGGCAGCTCCTAAGCATGCTTCTTCTTATACACATGAGTTAAGAATTAATAATGCTTCTTGCTTAGTCCTTGGGCAAGAAGCCATGACATGGAATCTTGAGCCTTTTATCGCTAGCCTCTTTGGTTTTGATGGTAGACACCCTTTGGATTAAAAGCATTTCAGTTGCAGCCTGCCTGGAATCTACTCCTGAGTGGAGGGGATGCCCTCAGGCTCATTGGGAGAACACTCGAATTAAGTACCTCGCTGGTTAATCAGTGCCAAAGACTGAGCCATGTGGTTTTCTTCAGAGAGCACACCTCTCATGCAGAGCTAATGCCAAAAGCCCATGCAGTGTTCCATCTCCTGCCAAGAGGCCCTGGGGGCGGGCACGGGGGCAGGACTCACCTTGGCTTTCTGTAGGACGGTGCCTTTGCCTGTGACCATGATGGAAAGAGGCCTGTTCTTGAGCACGGAGGCAGAGTTGACTGGGGTAGAGTCTGGGGTGGGGGTGGGGGCGGCAGCTTTGGGTTGTGCCTGAGGAGGAGAACAAGGGCTGGGTCAATAGGTTTACAAACATAAAGCCCGTCTCTCCCGCCTGTGTGCAGGAGCCCCGCATACAGCTCAGAGGAGCTGCAGTGCCCGGCACTCACGCGAGGGCTCATGTTGTCCAGGTGGGTGGTATCCACAGCTGTGCCCAGCGTCACGGGTCCAGCCTCGGCCTTCTTCAGGTTGTCCTTCACCTCCATGATGTTGAGCTCAAGGTCCACAAGCCTGCTCTCCTTGATCCGGCACTCCTCATCCACTCTCTTCAGCTTCTGCTCCAGGTTGGCCAGGACTCCCTTATCTGCAGAGAGAATGAAACTTGCTGCAGAAGCCAGTATTTCAGCCAAGGCCAGGGAGCTACGCTGCACAGAGGCAGGGTTTGCATGCACCCCTTCATGTGGACCACATGTCTGCATGGAACACGGAAAGGTGGGAATGGGCCTTTCAGTGGGCAGTGAACAGCCTTCTAGCTGGGATCTGAGTTATTGGTTCTCACAGGCTCTCGAGGGCAGAGGGGGAGCTCTGCTCCCACAAGCAGACCTGAGCCTGAGCCCAACTTCATGCTGGTGATCCTCACACTCAGTTCTGGCCTGAAGCAACTTTTCCAATGGCCCTTGGAGGGCAACTGGGACATTCTGCCCTGGCCCATACTGTTGCCTCTATCCCCTGGTGCTTGCAGCTTCCCAAGGCCAGACTGGTCCCCAACCTTGGGATCCCCTTGTCCTGGAGTTAAATGATTACCTGCTAGAGCAAGTTGAGAGTGTCACCTATGTTCAACCCAGGGCTCCAGCACCACTTAACAACCATGAGAAACCTGCCCCGCTATTCTTAAGCTTTACGAGCAGCCCTGGGTGGATGGCATGGCAAACAGTAACAGAAGCTCCGTATTAGAAAAATACAGAGGAAAATTAGCTAGTGTTCGTGATGGGTGGCGTTCTGAATTTGCACATAGATATCATTTATAGCCAACATCAATGCTTTGAAATCACTTTCTTATCTGTGACTACGAGATCAAAGAGTTTATTTGCCAGGAGAATAAACGTTAGATGTGCCTTTTCCCTATCTGGAATAGCTATGTCAGAGAGCCAGGGAAGCCTAGACCCCTCCCTTCTTCACAGCCCAGCTCGGTGTATTTAGGGGGTTCCAAGGACTGCTATGGGTGAGCCTCTGTCACCTCATGTCCCAGCCTTCCAATGTGAGCTGCTGATATACATGATGCTGGATCTCGGTCACTAATTTACCAGACTGAATGACACCCAGGAGAGCAGTAAAGCATGCCTGTGATGTCTGGGGTGGTTCCCAGAGCTGAGCTCCCGAATCCGGTGGTAGATGGGAGGATGGTAGACCTGTGGGAGGTGGGGCCTTGTTTGGGACAGTGGGCTCTCAGGACACGACTCTGAGAGCTGTCTTTTGACTACTCTACCAGAGCTCCTTCAGCCTCTAAGTAGTTTCAGATATTACATCAGAGCAATAAAAACCCGCCACAGGATGTCTAAGAGTGCAGATCCCTAGAAACAAAAGGTCTCACGGAGAGGGAAGGAAACAAAGTATCTGCTTACAGATTCAGGCTTTCTGTGGGGCTGGTGAGCTGCTGTGGTGGTCTGAATGAGGATGGCCCCCACTGGTTCATACACTGAATGTTTGGTCCCCAGCAGGGGGAAACTATCAAAGGATTAGGAGGCGTGGCCTTGCTGGAGGGGATGTGTCCCTTTCAAAAGCCCATGCCATTCCTGGTTAGCACTCTCTCAACCGTGTGGTCCCAACATGTGAGCTATTGATCCAGTGCCATGCCTGCCTGCTGCCCCAAGTCCCACCATGACAGTCATGGGCTCAACCACTCTGGAACCATGAGCCCCACAATACATGCTTTCTTTTATAAGCTGCTGCCATGGCAATGGGAAAGTCACCAATACGGCTGCTAACTGAAGCGCTCTCTTGTGTACTTTAAATGGGGTCACCGCTGGACAAATGGGCTCTGTCTTGACTGAAGGAAGGTCTTGGGGACAGTCGCTCTGCTTTTCAGTTGTCATCATGCCACAAGCTTCCCAGGAACTGCTGAGGGCTGCAGACCCCGGCCCCTTGACTTCCTTTGCCTGCTGCAGTGAACTGAGCAAAATAATTTGTTTACCTGTGCCTGCAGCTGCTCTGAGCACGAGACCCTGATTGCAGGGGAGTGGGTTCTGGTGGGCCTGTGACTGAAATATCCTGAGAGCTGGGGTGTGGCCAGAGCCCTATATAAGCTGCCACTGAGCACAAGAAAGTTGGCATTTTTGTATCAAGGAGTCCCCATGTCCCTGTGTCTCTGTCTGTGTGCATGTTTTTAAGTCTCCAACCTAGTTCCCAGCTCGCATATCCCACCATACCCCAGGGTAGTGCAGGCGCTACAAGGAACCTGTCGTCATATTTGTCCCCAAACCTGCTAAGCCAGTTGTGCAGGCTGGCACAACTCTGTAATTTAAATATCCAGTGAGATCCAGGTCAAGTAACTCAAAGTCCTCAGAGGTGGGTTGCTAGGAAACCTCCCTTGGATGATGTGAGACCTCGGAGAATCACCTAGAAGGCCTCAGAATTCTTTGGGTGTCTTGATTTTATGCACTTAAAACAGCAGCCTGGAGATTAAAGTGCACTGCTGGTGTGGTTAACGTAAGGATGACTTGGGACATCAGGTCTCAAACCCATCCTGGGAATAGCCTAACTACCTGCTGGTGCTGTGGACCCTGGTCCGTGGATCTGGGCAGAGACTGCCTCAGACAGAACCAGCGGCCTTTCCAAGAGCGAGGCCACTGGGGGGGGGGGGGGGATCCAGAAGTCAGACAGACAAATCCTGGTCCTTCCCTCTCAAAGCCCTGTTCCACCCTGGCCCTCAACCCGGAGCCCCTACCTGTGCACCTCAGCAGCATCTCTTTGAGTTCCCGCTTGTCTCTGCGGAGCTGAGCCAGGTGCCCCCGGATCTCCTCCTTCTTCCTCTCCAGCCTTTCCTTCTCCTCCGTGTACCGCTTCACCTCGGCCTCGGTCCGGTTCTTCCCAAGTTTGATCTCTACAGACCCAGAGAGGGAAAGGCTGGTACCAGCAGGAATGGATGAGGGCTGGACCTAAGCTCACTTCCTAGACTTAGAACCTAGGGCGCGGCAGAACACCCATGCTGAGCCAGCTCAGCAGGGATGGGGTTGGTCCCTCGGTTTTATTTTCCTGTGTTCGGGGACAGGTTCCTTCACCTCTTTTAACCTGTCTCCTCACACGAAAGGGAGGGACTCAGACTAACTTCATTTTAGACTACTGTCCTGACTAAAAGCCTGGGCCTGATCCATGTACCTGCGCTGGTCACCCTCAGCTTGTCCTTCACAGGCGGGCTGGCACTGGTGGGGGCAGAAACCACGGTGTCCGGGCAGTTGCCTGGGAAGGAGATTCTCTGCTGCTCGGCCTGCAGTTTGACTGTGGGGATTCTCAAGGCAGGCTCCAAGGGTTCCGAAGACTCCTGACTCTCCAGCGGCCTCTGTACCAGGAGAAATCACACTCCATGAACACAGGGCATGGCGAGGTGGCTGGGCACCTAGGGGGTGGGGGGGGGCTTGTACCTGCTGCTCCTCCAGGCTTTCTGGAGACCCTGTGTGGGGCTCATCTGGGGTGAGGCCAGGGTCTGGGTCTACTGTGAGGGTCTCGGCTAGGTCGTCCTGCTGTGGCAATGCTGGGAGCGAGGCCTCTGCCTGTCCCTCACTGGGGCCGTGCAGGAAGGACTTGACAGGAGTGAGATCCAGGTACACTCGGTCGAGCTCACTCTCGCTGTTAGCATCTACAGTAGGGGCAGCCTCCTCAGCAGGCTCTACCTATAGGAAAAAGTCAGGTAGTGTTTTATTGCTTCATTCCCTTGGCTGTAGGGGACCTGGTCTGGGGCCTCCTGTCCCCTCCCATGCTGGAGTTTCTGGGTAGCCCCTTCCCTTCCGAGGGAACTCTCTGTGGAGTCCTGGGTGGGATGGCAGAGTCCAGAGGCAGAAGACCCAGGACGTAGCACTCTGTAAAGGAGAAAGTATCAAGGTCTTTCTATTGGGCGGGGGGGGGGGGCAGGATTGAGGGAGGCGAAGCTGCCAACCACTCTGCCTCGTTCCAGAAACAGGCCCCTGCTGCCGGCATGCTCAGCCTGCCTCAGTTACTGATGTGGCCCTTGAAGGCTAATGGTGTCACCGCTTCTACTCGACACCACCCACCATCGACTCTACCTCAGCACTGACCAGAGAGAATAACTGGGTGTTTTATCTAGATAGGTCTCCAGGTTAGACCTACAACCCCTTGCACAAAAGATGAGGGGTCTGCATTGGTGGCCCTGTAGGTGACCTGGGGGCTGCTCATCTTGGGGACAATCTGACCCTCTGTAACAGAGCTTTGGCAGAAGGACCCGACAGTCCATGCCACCGCCCAAATGCTTACCACCGTCATTGACTCCGACATGACGTCATCGTATAGCTCCTCTGGGCAGTCCCGACTGGGCAGGCCGTCAATGTATGTGTTGGGTTCTGAGAACTTTCTCTGCATCAGTCTGGAAGACATAGATGGGTGCATGAAGCTTCCAGGACCCTGCAGGATCCCACCAGCATCAAAGAATGCAAACAAAAGCCCCTGGCTACACAGAGCTCTGAGTTAAGTGCCCAGAACTCCAAGTCCCTCCTCAGATGCCTACGGTCTTCTTCTTCAGGCCCTTCCCTTTTATATGTTCATCCTAGCACCAGCCACAAGATCTCAGTACATCTCACTTGTACACTTGGGGCAGCTCAGACAAAATGCCTCTCCATTTTGTATGTTAGGGAACAAGCCTGTTCCAGTGGCCAAGCTGGCTTCTGTTAATATTGACCAAGATACACCTGCCTGAGCCCATAGGCCCTTGTGTAAAACAGAAGTGCCTGCCTCGCCCTGCATATCCCAGAATGCACAGCAGACCCAGTGAAGAGTCCAGAGGAAGGGCAAAGGGTGTCAGGGAAGTCACCTAATCTGTCTTTGGGAGCTGGAGAGTGTCTAAACAGGGCTGTGTCACGCAGCTCCTCTGTGGTTAGTTCTCATCTGCGTCTCTGGGCATGCAGCTCCCCTGTGGCTAGCTCTCATCCGGGTCTCCCTGGGCTGTGCCACACAGTTACTAGCTTCCTTCTTTGTACCTCCCTATGCAGGACCAAGCAGGACCCATCTGACCCCGCACTCTCAGTGGCCACACTGCCCCAGCTGCCCACCAGGTCTAGAAGCAGGGCTGGACAGGAAGATGTGCAAAGAAAGGCCTCTTCTTACTCACAAGAGAGAGGTTTTGGCCGCACTCACAATACAGGAAACCCTTTCTGCGTCCACATAGTCATAGGTGAACTCCTCTGGGTCTGTCTTGGAGCCTGATTCTGAAAGCAGGAGGCCTAGCCAGTGGCCCATCTCCTCTGAGGACTTGGCCTAGAAGAACACTGAGAGTCATGAATGCCATCCTAGCCAGTCCCACCCCTAGGCCAGAACAGCTCACTCCCATCCCTACCAACAAGCACAAAATAGCCTGCGTAGGGCACCCCAGTTTTACCAGCACACTGTATCCCCAAGTGAAACCAAAGAGCATTTCCTGGTAGTGAGTGCCACAGTGCCACCCAGTGACATCCCAGACATCAGTGGGGAACACCACGTGTAATCTCTAGACACGTGTTTCTAGGTGCCGATACTACATTCCAGGGTAAGACCACGAAAGATAATCAAGAGTTGTCATCTGCTAGTTGTTGCTAAAATTCTTGGTTACGGAATGACTGTACACATTGTAGGTTGACCCTTTACTTCATGGGCAGTCACTGTCCCTTTTATTGTCTTAACCCATGCTTGCAAGATGGAGACACTTCCTAAGAAATAACAACGTTCAGTTTTGTTTTGGTTTATGACATTAATAATGTCAAGAAATGAAAAATAACCTAATCCAAGAGCCATATTAATTTACCAGCTCAACCCCAGCCAGTCTGCTGTGTGTCCTCTTCTAGGGGACAACGCTTGCTAATCAACTGTAGACAGGGACATTTCTATTCAAATGTCAGTATTGTTTCTATAAAAGCCACAGGCTACCCCTCTGGCCTCATGCCACACGTCCCACCACCCCTCTAGAGATGCAGTTAGAACCCAAGCTTGAACTTTGGTTGGTGTGACGTTCACTGTCATCTTCACTGTCTGTTGAGTGGATACGGAAGGACTGATGAGACGCACTTCTGGGCATGTCTGTGAGGAAGTGCCGCAAGGTTTAAATGAAGGGGGAAACACCCTGCACATGGATAGCACATTCATGGACTGAGGTCCAGCACTGGATAAAAAGGAGATGTCTCCTGGCTGCGGATGCCGTGACCAGTCACCTCACACCTCTGCTGTCATGCTGCCCGCAGGATGCCATGAGTCAAATCAGTTTCTCCTCCTCTAAATTTTTCATCAGCATTTGTTCACAGCCACAAGGAAAGGAAGACAATTAGTTTCTTTCCCATTTATTTCCTGTTGGATTTCTCAATGCTGCCTTTAAAGGTGTCTCCTAGGTCACCGTCCCCACACTGGCAGGTGCAGAGACTTCCTGGTGGTCTAGGTCACTGTCCCCACACAGGTCAGGTGCAGCTGCTTCCTGGTGGTCTAGGTCACCGTCCCCACACTGGCAGGTGCAGAGACTTCCTGGTGGTCTAGGTCACTGTCACCACACTGGGCAGGTTGTCTAGGTCACTGTCCCCACACTGGCAGGTGCAGCTGCTTCCTGGGGGTCTAGGTCACTGTCCCCACACAGGTCAGGTGCAGCTGCTTCCTGGTAGTCTAGGTCACCGTCCCCACACTGGCAGGTGCAGAGACTTCCTGGTGGTCTAGGTCACTGTCACCACACTGGGCAGGTTGTCTAGGTCACTGTCCCCACACTGGCAGGTGCAGAGACTTCCTGGGGGTCTAGGTCACAGGTCACTGTCCCCACACTGGGTAGGTGCAGTGACTTCCTGGTGGTCTAGGTCACTATCCCCACACTGGCAGGTACAGAGACTTCCTGGGGGTCTAGGTCACAGGTCACTGTCCCCACACTGGGCAGGTCAGGAGCTTCCTGGTGGTCTTACTTTTGTCACTTCTTGTCCATTTTCCATCTACACATACCCCAAACAGTAGGATTTTAACATCAATTTGGATCATGTCATCTCTTCTGAACCCCTCCAAGGGCTCCCAAGCTCTTAGGATACAAGCTCTATTCTTTTCCCAGCCTCGTGCTATGTCAAGCGAACATTCATGGAGCCATTATCCTTCCTTTAATCATAACTAGACAAACTAATTGTGTAATTATCCAAATGTCCCCCACACTACCAAACGAGAAAATAAGTTCTGAGGACAGAGGCCAGTTTTCTGTCATCCAATGAGGCTAGTGGGTAAATGAATGGGTGAAGGTGTCTCTGTGCAGCCAGGTTGGTGTAGACGTTTCAGCCACCAGAGGGCAGCATTGAAGCAGATTTTTGGAAGACCCCTGGATCAAGGGCTAAGTGGATGGGAGTTAATGGGCAAGTGCTTACTTGTGAGCAAGAAACTTGGCCCCGCCTGCGGGCTCCTTGCAAGCTTGCATTATGTCATCTCTTGTTTTTGTAGCTGTACCAGGGCACGAACCCAAGGGCAGGGAGAGACCTAAATGTAACTGTATCACAGAGCAAAGTCCTGATCCCAGATAAATCCCGACAGCCCTTGTTTTTGTGTACCTCTGGGTTCTGGTTGGTGACATATGTAGTGGCATTTCGTTTGTATTTTAATAAATAAAGCTTGCCTTAGGATCAAAATAGTAAAACAGCCACACTTCCAGCCTTACAGACCAGGCAGCAATAACACACACCTTTAATCCCAGTAGCCTCAGTAGCTTGCCATAGAAGCCAGGTGGTGCATGTCTTTAATCCCAGTGGTGCATGCCCTTAATTACAGAACTAGAGAGGAGTACAAAACAGGAGGAGACGGCCCTCAGTCTCCGTCCCGTTCTGAGATTCTTGGAGGCAGGATCGCCATTTCGGACTGAGGTAGAGGCAAGAGCCAGTGATTTGCTGTTTTGCTTTTCTGACCTTTAGGTAGAATCCCAATTTCTGTCTGAGTTTTTATTAATCGTGCTATAGGCATGCAAAGTAAACATCACTCCTTTGACTGTCAGAAGCCTCTCTGGCATCTGTAGGAGCTAAAAGTACCCCCTCATTGCCCTAAGTGCAGGAAGCCTCCCATGGTCCCAACCCTGTAACAAAGCCACCTACCCTGAGGTCTGAACAAGAACGGACATTTAAAAAATGCAAACAACGGCAGGTATGGAGGTAAATATAACATGAAGCCACACTGATTCTGTCTCAGTGGGATCATGGTCCTCGGTGCACCCGCTGACAGCTGAGACTGCCCACCCTTGGGTGTCCTTCCTGCCGGCCCCACACCCAGTGTACCTCAAGCTTGGCCAGCTCCTCGCCGTTGTGGAGGATGCGGAAGGAGTACAGGTGGTCAGGGCAGGGGTCTGGAACCACTTCACAGCCCACCAAACTGAGGGGCTGCTGGGCAGCCTTGTTCCGGTTCCGGTCCTGGTAGAAGTGCAGGTGGCTATCTCTAACGAAGCACCAACGTGACTTCCACTGGCTGTTGACCAGTACATTTAGGTAGCCTGCAGGAGGAGACGTAGATGATAGGAGGATGAGGCCACTGGAGGGGACACATCCAAAGAGGACAAAGTCCTCCAGCAAGGGGTGTGGCTGCAAGGGTGGTGTAGGAGGTCCTTCTGTCTATGGGTTGCTTTTAATGAATGAAGAAACTGCCTTGGCCTGTTGATAGGGCAGAACTTAGGTAGGCAGAGAAAACTGGACTGCATGCTGGGAGAAGGAAGGTGGAAAGAGAGATGCCATGGAGCCGCCAGAGACGGACACTAGGAATTTTACCCAGTAAGCCACTGTCACGTGGCGATATACAGATTAATAGAAATGGGTTAATTAATATGTAAGAGTTAGCTAATAAGAAGCTAGAGCTAATGGGCCAAGTAGTGATTTAAATAATACAGTTTCTGTGTGGTTATTTTGGCTCTGGGTGGCCGGGACGAATAAGCAGCCTCCTTCTAACACAGGGGGACCTAGAAAAACCACAGTGCCTAGGGAAGGCACTGTCATCAGGCCTCTTTGAAGGTCACCTGTCTCAGAACCTGTCATGTCATCCTTGATTGAGGCTGTGAATCTCAGACCACCTTGTTTTCTTCCTTTGGGTAAATAGGCCTACAGAGGCAAGGCAATACAGCTAGCTTTGTTCTTGCACAAGTATGGCCAGAGGAATGTGAGATTTGTCCTCCATAGTAGGACTGGTGAGTACATGTGGAGGATGAAGGCTCCCCCACAAGAACTCATCTCCAGGGGTCTGTGTTTCAGCAGGAAACCCTACTTCCCGTACTCAAGCCAAACCTCCTGGTTGCAGAATCTGCTGTTGCCTCTGTTTTCCCAGCTTCCCGGATATGTGCTCCAGACTCAGCCCACAGTGTCTGGCCGTTCTCTTTCATCCTGAGCAGGTGCGTCCACTCTTCTCTAGCCCTGACTCAGTCTACCTTCAGTTAGAAAGTCTAATGTCTAGTGCAGCAAAACTCAGCTTCCATGCTGACCTCCGCTGGGCACATGCGCCTCTCCAGGAACTGCAGCAGTTCCTCTGCAGAACCCATGTCTGCAGCCTGCAGCCTTTTGACCAGGAACCCTGCTCCCCTGTAGTGCATAGAAGCTACCAGAAGCAGGGTATGATGTGGGAGTGGTTTCTTATTAATAAAGAAACTGCCTAGGCCCCTTGATAGGCCAACCCTTAGGTGGGTGGAGTAAACAGAACAGAATGCTGGGAGAAAGAAACTGAGTCAAGGAGTCGCCATGATTCTCCTACCGGACACAGACGCAGTTAAGACCTTCCCTGGTAACACACCTCGTGGTGTTACAGGGATATTAGAAATGGGTTAGATCGATATGTAAGAGCTAGCCAATAAGAGGCTTGGAACTAATGGGCCAGGCAGTGTTTGTACACGGAAAATACAGTTCCCGTGTAATTATTTTGGGGCATAAGCTAGCCATGTGGGCGGCTGGGTGCCGGGGACGCAGCCTCGCTGCTCCTATCACTACAAGGGTGCTCTGATGGCTCTCACTGTCCTCACACAGGATCTAGTCACAAACATGGGCATAAAATTCACTGTAGCAGGACAGAACCTGGTGAAGCATAAAGAACAACCCATAGGGAAGACAAACCCAAACCCCAGCTTTGTGTGCTCTCCGGCCAGCCCCAGAATCCTCTGCCTTCTCTGTTTGGGCTCGCCTTCTAAGACAGGCACCACCACACAGTGAAGAAGCCCAGGGCCCTGGTGGTCGCCATGGGTCGTACTTGATGTCTCGAGGGATCTCTCTGGGGGCTCCAGCGAGGTGGACTTCTTCCTGCCCAGGTTCATCAGGTTGCTCAGTTTGAGGCCAGCAGAACACTTCTTCTTGACTGTCATGACCAGAGAGAAAGCTGTCAGTGATGGGCACAGCCTACCCACACGCAAACCTTCCCCTCTCATCCCACCCAGCCTATACATGCTCGTGCACACACACATGCACGGGTGGTCATGCACACAGACATCTTCCCCACATGAGAATCGACAGGCCAAGTCAGCTATTCACAAAGTCATGCACGCATGGGGATAACAAGCGTCTCGGTGTAGGTGAACCCTGGGAATCTTTACAGACAGCGTGGCCTCAAAGACATCTCAAATAGGACTGGAAAACAGAGCTGGAGGAGGTTCTCACTCCCCCAGGCTGTGGCAAAACTTAACTTTGGTTTGGCCCTCTCTCCTTTCATTCTTTTGGAGGCTATATTAGAATCGGCTACTGCCAAAACAACTAGGGTTGAGCGGGACAGTCAGGTCTCACACCCGGTAGACCATTGCCCTCTCACCCATGAGGTAGAGAGCCATAGCCTGCTTACCATCTTTGGTCTCTGGGACCTCCGGGGGGCCATCAATGGAGCTCCCATACTCTGAAGCTGGCAGGTACTTCTCAGCTATATCTGGCTGTGGACAACAAAGAGATGGACAGGGGTCACCCACTGGGAACCAAGGACTGGAAAACTAAAATTTAAAGGGAAAAAGAGACCTTGAAACCAAATCTCTTCCAGCCAGCACTGAGGTCACTGGGAGGACACTGGCCAAGCTGCCTTTGGAGCTCTCTGGAGTATCTACTATCACCCTCCTTCCTAAGAACCATATTCCACCATCCTCAGGGTTCCTTCCCTGACATCCTGTTTGCAAGTGCTCCAAATACCTGTGGACCTGATTGGACAGTGGGCCCAAGGCCAGTGGGAAGCTGGGCCTGCAGGGAGGACTGCCATCCTCAAGCAGGGGGAAGGGAACCCAAACTCATTCCTGTTGGCAGTCAAACAATGAGTGAAACCCCAAAGACACTCCTTGCTGAGCTGTAGGGCTTTCCATGTGGCCTTTAGCCTTTCAGAGAATAAAGCGCCGTCCCTCCTCATCTTCCTCCTTCTCCTTGCTTAAGTGCTATGTGTACCCTCTTGTTTCCTGCCCTGCCAGAGCTAGGGACACAAGCTGAGACAACCACACTCCTGTGACTGTTGGGTGCTCCCTGCCTGAGATAACCATGCCCCTGTGACTACCATGCCTGTGACTGTTGTGTGCTCTTTGCCTGAGACAACCATGCCCGTGACTATTCTGTGCCTGAGACAACCGTGCCCCCGTGACTGTTGCGTGCCTCCTGTCTTTTGACATTTAGGAATAGGAAGGTTTACCCACAGATTGTTCCACTTAGTCCAGCTTCCTTGATCCTTAAAACCAAAGTTCCCCAGAGGGCTGTGCCAGGCGGCCCTGGAGCCATTGGCTGGGTCTGCATAGGGATGATTCCACCTGGAGGCAAGAGGCTGGTGGGTGGGCAGCCTCAGGCTTGCACAATAAATCTCCAGATTATTATTAGAATATAGACTAATTCACAATAGCCAAATTGCAAGATCAGCCTAGATTTCATCCACAGATGATTAAAGGGAGTGTGGCCCATAAACACCATGGAGTTTTATTCAACCATGAAGAAGAATACAATTGCGTCACTTACATAAGAAAATGAATACATTTGGAGATGGGAGAAAAATAATCAGACTCAGATAAACACTGCATGGGCCCCTCAGTTCTCTACAGATGCATAAAATAATTTATCCATGCCATGGGAATGGCAGCTGCGCTGTGGGGGCGCGGGAGCCAGGGTACGAGCGGATGGAGGTACTGACGCACTTGTATGAACATGTCATCTGAACCCCATCCCTATGTGCAATGAGCTTCGTTCATAAGAAAGGACATGGGGCAAAGTGATCTTTGTTTCAACAGCATTTCCCCTCAACAGGACAACAGTGAGGTCTCCACGCGTGTGTTTCACCCGTTTTCCCGCCAAGCCCCCTTCCTGCTCTCTCTCACCAAGCATTGTGTGCTTCTTATTAATTGGGCTGCAGTACAATTATGAAAAACGAGGCTTTCCATTTTAACTCTGAATTTTTACTAAGGCGGCACAGAATCGGACCTTCACTCTGGGCGGGGTGGAGCCTTACTTTCTGACAGTTCAAGCGCTGGGCATCCGGTGTGTACTGGTTTCCCTCCGCGGCTCCTTCGTAAGGCAGGCCACTCACTTCCTGGATGACCTGGATTGAAGAAGCACTGTGATGGTCATGGATGGCCCTTGCACGGCCCTGCTGCCTGGCCCTCGGGGCAGGGCAACATGGGACCTCAAGGGAGAGAGAACCTTTGAGAACAAAAGCACCCCACCCATGCCCTGACTGCAGCCCCCAAGTGTTCCGAGGATACAGTTTTCCACTTATACACTCCCCCCGCAGGAACCCCCTGATGTGGGGTGCAGGTACCTCTGCATCCCTGGACGCTATGATCCCCTACTGCCACCTGAGGGCAGGGGCTCCGTCCTGTTGTGAGTGTCATGAGTTGTAAGTGTATACTTGTTGATGCTTCCCTGACTTTCTAGGTCTGTGGGTCCAGGGCTGTGGTCTCTACACCGTTTGAAAGCAGGCTTGGTTACTGCTTTGATCTGATAGAAACTCCGTGGCCACCAGTCATGGACCACGTCAACTGGTACTTGGTGCCCAGCCTGTGGACACACAGGTCAGAGGTGGCCCTGACCTCACTAAGCAGTTCTGCATCCTCCTTCTGAGCCCAGGACCACCTGGGAGATTCCCAGAGAGGTAAGACAGTGAAGAAGACAGATGTGTGCATGCACACTCATACCCACACACCCCTTACAGTAACCCTTTGGAAGCAGTGAGAGCAATTTCAAGGACCCTCCATTTTCAATCTCTGCCTACAGCAGTCTGTGGGAGTGAGTTTGAAATTAGAGGAGGCAAAGAATTGGAAGCAGGGCTCTGTGGATGGGGAGACAAGGGTTTCTCATGTCCCAGCCTGTCTCCCACTAGGAGCTTAGATCAATGAAGGAAATGCAGTCTTTCCTGGAATCAGTAGCCTTGTCATGTGACCCCAGCGTAGCCTCAGTCACTGCTTCGGCAACATTAGACAACGTAGCTGGGAGGACTCAGCGTGAAGTACCGCGTACAGGTTAGGTGCTGCACCATCTTTCCTGTCCTTGTTGGCTTAGACCAGAATACACGGAGGCCCTGCTTGGGAAGGGAGCTGACCAGGCCTGCAGCGAGGAGAGGGTTCTCTGTGCATCTCAGACACAGAGCTGGTGTCATCTGCACAGTGCTCTTGTCTTTGAAACCTCCAGCAAGAGCTGTAGGACCAGGCCGAGAGGATGAGTGTCCGGGGAAGGATAGGCAGGGCTGAGCAGACAGAGGAATAGTCCTGGGAACTAAACATAGGAGCAGTGCACATGCGCATATTCCTGTACACGGACATGCTCATAAACATGTGTGCAGTGTCCGTGTATGCTAGGGTGTATGTGTGCACACGTGGGAGTACCCGTGTGGACTTACAAGGATGAGGATGGGCAGGACTGCCAGAAACCGAAAAGGAGAGCTGGGCAAGAGAAAGGAGTTCAACTAGCAACTCAGCCCTGGGTCCCAGGAACACCGCAGAGCCAGCCCAGCCCCTTGCATTCTCTGGGCTTCATCTGGCCAAGTATCCTGCACTTGGTATACCTTGGACCCAGTGCTGAGCACTTACATGTGGTAAAACACCAGCTTAAGATCACTTCACATGCACACACATGCATGTGTGCATGTGCACACACATAGACACACACAACACATGTGCTTGTGCGCACACCAGGCTTTACTTTCCAGAGTCAAATCATCACTCAGGAATCTTCCATGTCCTCCAACCTGCACACATGTCTATACAGCGGCCACTCTGTTCTACACGACTGTCTATAAGCACCTGAAACTCCTTCAGGAAGGACTGAAGCGCATGTCAGTCCCTCCTAGGAGACTGGCTTGGCCAGACTTCTCAGAACATTTAGTGGTTTTCACCAAAACAACTTGTCAGCTGGGCAGTGCTATTGCACCCCTTTAATCCCAGCACTCTGGGAGCAGAGGCAGGCGGATCTCTGTGAGTTCGAGACCAGCCTGGTCTACAGAGCTAGTTCAGAACAGCCAAGGCTATACAAAGAAACCCTGTCTTGGGGAAAAAAAAACCAACAATAAAATAAAAACAAAAACATCAACAAAATAGAAACAGAAACATCTTGTCAGCTTCAAACCTGGGTACTCAGCACACGGGGTTGCCGGTACCTGGGTAGGTACCATTTTCAGTAGTATTTTAATGACACACTTCAGGTTCTTTTCTGGAAGGCTCACGGTGATGACTATACTCAGCCAGGAGGGGTGGGGTGGTGGACACAACGCCACAAATAGCTAGCATGGGCACCGTGGTGGAGCATGCGGCAGGAGGGAGGGGGAAGGTGGTCCCGGCTCTCACTGCGATGACCAGGGGCCCTGCAGGCCTCTGAGACCTTGCTGAACTGTGAGTGTGAGTCTTTCCTGCTTCAAACAGCTTCTGGTTCCATCATGCTCAACATCTTTAACTAGGCAGGAAGTCCCTCCCCCAGGTGCTTCCTCATCACAGCTAGAATACACAGACTAGGCAGAGCAGCGAAGACACATCTAAGGGGGCAAGAATCACAATGCTGTGTAGACAGCCCCGAATCCACAGTCCAGCTGCAACTCCTTTACCAGGTGACAGCTACCTCTGCCCTCTGAGCCTTCATCTCCAGTCCCATAAAACAGGCTCATCAAGCCTGCCCAGCCGCACCCAACGGCTAAACCTGCCCGAAGCCCACAGTCCATGCGGGTCTTTCACAGAGGCAGCAGACACCCAGTGCCCTTCCTCATAGAGGGATGTGATGCCTCGTCAGAAGGAAGACCGCAAAGAGATTCCAGCTACAGCCATTCCCGGCTTCTAAGGATTCTGTGAGCAGCGGAACCCTGTATCTGGTCCATGGCGTTGATCATCAATACCCAGAATGCTAGAAGCCCTGAGCACCTGAGGAGTCATAGACCCTGTCTATTCTCAACCACATCACCCGCCCCTTCGGAAGAAGCTGGGGGCCAGAACTTCAGGAGCCGTCCACTTGAGCGCTGGAGGAAGCAGCTGGGGGAAGCCGCCTAGTGCGTGCTCCTTACCCGAAGCCACTGCTCGGCTTGGTCCTTGCTCTGCAGGCCCAGCACGATCACGTCGGCATTCATCGGCATGATCTTCAGCTTGTGCTCCTTCTTCCGCACCTGCTTCTCCTTGTGCACCACGCTGCTCCCCAGCAAGTTCACGTCCAGCTGAGGGCTGTGATCTTTGGAGGATTTGTAGCACTGGAATTAAAAATGAAAAAAGATGCTACTGCAAAGGAGAGGCCCTTGAACGCTGAAGTGCACTCATCTCCATGGGCCTGACCATGGCCCCAAGCCATAGGGCTGGATGCCCCGAGGCAGGCCCTCTCTCTCTCTCTTTCTCTTTCTCTTTCTCTCTCTCTCTCTCTCTCTCTCTCTCTCTCTCTCTCTCTCTCTCTCTCTCAAGCTTCCTTCTCCCTGACACTGATCAGGGATGCTCCGGGACCTGAATCACCCAGACAGTTCTCCATTGCCCTGGCCTCGGAGAAGGGGTCTCCTCAGGTGTCACTTAGTCTGCTCACAGCCATGTATAATGGCTTCACGAGGTCACTTCCCTTAATGACTGTTGTCTAGCTTGTGTAAGAACCTATGATGCTCACACAGTAATGGCCTCACCTGAGGACACATTTCTCAGACCGTGTCACCCGTGACGCAGCATATGACTGTCTCCCATAGATAGAGCTCACTTGTCCACAGTGACAAACTTCAGTGATTTCTGCCTTTCTGCATGCCTTAGCTTCCCCCCAGATAAAGATCCATTGGGCATGAAAATCAAACTCACAGTCTGCCTTGCCAGATGCTAGAACTCACAGGAAGGGACCATTACCCTTTACCAGGGAAGGTGTGCTGCCTTTTGGTATCTCATTGCAAAATGGAGGTCCTCATAGGACAGCTAGCGAGACCACCCAGAATAACAAAATGACATCTGGAGTAAGCTGGGCATATGTGGCCCGAGGGAAGGTGTTTGTAAAGACCTCGTGAAACTTTAGGTCAGGACACAAAGCTGCCAGCATTTGCTCTGTTTTTGAGGCAGAGTCCCACTGCGATGCCCAGGCTGGCCTTGAGTTCCGAAACTCAAATCGCAGCTGACCAGCCACCCCTAGTTCAGAGCCGTGAGGTTTTTATTTAAACTGTCAGGAAGTGGTACTATTGTCAGAGTCAAGTCTGGTTTCTCTGCAGGTTTTGGCTTAGAATAGGTGGCGCTAAGTCTTGTAGCCTTTGGGATGGTTCCAACAATCCTCAGGTTGTTCAGACCAAAACAGGAGCTGGGCTGAGGGAGCTGCTCGGTTTGCACGCCATCAGATTAGGAGAACCAAGGGGGGGGGAGGGAGAGAGAGAGGGGGGGGGAGAAGAAGAAGAAGAAGAAGAAGAAGAAGAAGAAGAAGAAGAAGAAGAAGAAGAAGAAGAAGAAGAAGAAGAAGAAGAAGAAGAAGAAGAAGAAGAAGAAGAAGCAGCAGAAGCAGAAGCAGAAGCAGAAGAAGCAGCAGCAGCAGCAGCAAGGAGACCACTGTGGCGGCAAGTGACCGTTATCTCGGTACTGCCTGGAGACTGCATCAAGGGAATGACGAGTCAAGACCTGCCTTGGTTACATGGTGAGACCCTGCCTCCACCCCCTCCCTAAAATAAGCAGGGTGCAAGTGACAGGGATGCGCAGTCATCTTACTTTGATAGCTGACTTAAAAACTACTAGACCTTCCTAATGCAGACAAAATACATTCATCTGCACACACAAAACTTTGCACATTGAGAGAAAGGTGAAACTCTCCTGCTGTCAAATGCTCTACCACCCCCCCAATGTCATATCAGAGAGCACCCCCTCTCCCACCCCTCCCATCCCCAGAAAACAAGATGAGGACTGACCAAGAGCCTGGTGTCCCTGATCACACAGAGCTGCTTGGCCCACTGGCCCAGCCACTTCTTGCGCCACAGGAAGGCACAGATGCGGGCGTCACGCATCAGCTCAATGCTGGCCTCGGGCGAGGGCCACTGGTAGGGGGTTGCCTTGCCTTTGCTGTTCTCCTCTTCATCGTAGGACTCATAGGAGCTGCTCACGGCCTCTCCGTCCTCTGCAAGAAAGACCCGCCCAGTCGGTCAGAGCCCAGCTGGGCAAGAGGATTAGCGCACAAGAAACACTCCAGAGAGCAGCAAGCAGGAGCAGCTGGGGACCCCGGGCTACCATCCACCTGGCCCTCTCATCCTTGAAACAGCTCAATGACTTTCCACCCCCACCCATTGGAAGGAACTTCTCAGATGCTGACTCAGACCACAGAGCACATTTCCCTGCCCAAATCCTATCTGCGTGGATCCCTGACAAGCCCGATGAGCTGCAGCTGCCCTGCCTATGAACCGCGTGCTTGCCCTATGGGCCTCTGGTGCCTTAGCCAATAGGGGTTCCAGGTTCCAGGCTGGGTCTAGCTCTGCTCCAGGTCTGGGAGGGGCCTGTCTTCTCAGAAGGGAAAAAAGAGTAGGAAAGAGGCTGTCTTTCCTCATTTAGGGTGTGTGTGGTCGTGTACACCTTTAATCTCAACACTGGCGAAGCAAAGGCAGGCAGATGTCTGTGAGTTCCAGGCCATCTTGGTCTACACATTAAGGCCCTATCTAAGAGGAAAAAGAATAACAAGAACAATGTGCTGGGTCCTGGTCAGAGCCTCTCTTAACATACCTGCCAGGTCCCCAGGCCATGTGCCCTCTTCTCCTTAGACCAGCCCCCGGC
This sequence comes from Alexandromys fortis, assembly GCF_014885135.2. Classification (NCBI taxonomy): domain Eukaryota; kingdom Metazoa; phylum Chordata; class Mammalia; order Rodentia; family Cricetidae; genus Alexandromys; species Alexandromys fortis. The sequence continues at coordinate 3,977,943 of NW_026067893.1, read as the reverse complement.
GCCTTACCTGGGCTCTGTCTTCCGGCTTCTCCTACTGTCGGCCAGAGGCCGCTTTACGTTCTATCTTAAAGAATCCTTCAGCGCAGCACAGTAGAAACTGCGCGATTGGCTGCACGCTTCACCATGTCCTTCCAAGTCTAGTTCATATCCCTGCTGTCCTGCAAGCTGTTACTCCTCTCCAGCCTCACCTCTGTGGTCAAGGCCAGCGAAACCACGTGAAAAAGTCAGTCTACCTCCTACCCATGCATGCATCCAGGCATGCATCCAGGCATGCATCCAGGCATGCATCCAGGCATGCATCCATCCATCCACTGATGTATCCAGCCATCCATGCATCCACCCATCCATGCATCCACCCATCCATGTATGCATCATCTATATATCAATATATTCATCTACGCATCCTTTAAAAAGTATTATGGAAAAGAAAGGGGGACTCTGGATTCCCATGTCAACCCCTATCTAGTGTTCTTGATACTCTACCTGAACCCCCAGTGGACAAGGAGCCCAATATTCTCCCATTGCTAGACACTCCTCTCTACTCAGAAAATCAGCCCTAATTGCTGCTTCTCGGTGCCCTCATACAGCAGTTCCTGGTCTGTCCCTGAGGCAGCTCCTCCATCCCTTGACTCGCTTCAAGAGACAAGTCATGGGGCCCCATTTTATCTTATTAGCTGGGTTCCTGCATATTAGTTAAACAGAGTTGCAATTAAATTAGAATATAGATAGGAAAGAAGCATGGGGCTACTGTGAACTTGTTCCAGTCATTGTGCCAAAGAACAAAATCAACTTTTGTTTCAATATTTCTAAAAATAGCACTTTAAGTATTTCCATAACAGTTTCCTTTCAAAGCAGTATGGTGCTGCTCATCTTCCTGGCTTGCCAAATACACATAAAACAAAAGAATAACCAGTTCATAATTTATACCTGCTATATCTATTAAATGTAGAAATATGGAAAATCATGACACTTTCCAGAGGGGCACCCTAAACTCTCGTGTTTCTGTAGTATTGTGAACTCACACAAACCTCTCAGAAAGCGGCCTGGCAACCCATTGTTTTGAGTCATAGGGCATGCTTACTTTCTGACCCAATAATCCGGGTCCTGGGAGCTTATCCTGGAAACTAACTTTCAAAAAAAAAAAAAAAAAAAAAAAGAATAGAAGCCAGCAAGATGATTCACTGGGCAAGGGTGCTTGCTGCCAAGCTTGACATCTGACCTCCACGCATGTGCGGTGATATGTGCATGTAGCATGTGCATACCCCACCTGCTACACCTCACTCTTAAAAAATAAGTAAATGTAAAAATTAAAAGAGGAGGAAGGTTGAGGTTGAGTTTTTGCCTAACCTGCACAAGGCCCTCAGCTAGATCCCAGCACCAAAATAAATAACTCTTTAAAAAGAGTAAGAAGGGACATTCCAGCATTAACATATCCACCGGAGTGTTGCTTAGTAGCCAGCAGCAGGGGGCTGCCTAAGTCAGTGTGATTTCATCGACTTGGAAGCATTCACATACCCACAATCAATTAAAGCCCTGAAAACGAGTCTGCAACTCGGTGAACTCCCTATAAGAAGAGGGCAGAGGGAGGTAGAATTCAAGTATGCATGCAGATAGACCACAAGGCAACAGAGAATTCAGGTACGCATACAGATAGACCACAAGGCAACACAGAACTGCAAGCATGAATGTAGATAGACCACAAGGCAACAGAGAACTCAGGTACGCATGCAGATAGACCACAAGGCAACACAGAACTGCAAGCATGTATGTAGATAGACCACAAGGCAACAGAGAACTCAGGGGCTTCAGTGGAGAGGAAGATAGTAGGACCAGGGGACTTAGGGGAAGTTTCCTGAATTCTCAGTAGTGTAGCATCTGTAAAAGGGGAAATGAGAAGAGTGACCCATGTCACTGGGGTTCTTCCTTCCAGAGCAAGAACGAGCCAAGAGAGGCTGCAAAGCCAGGTGTGAATGCTCTGGCTCTGTCCCCAGTGCCCAGTGTGTGCTTCTGAGATGGCCCTGAATGCCAGGTGGGGAGTTCTGATGGTGTGAGGCCCCCAGAAGCGAACTGAGACAAAACAGCTAATCCTAGTATCAGGAATAGCTTGGGAATTGTGAGGGCAAATGTATTGCTATTGTGTTCCTCCTTAGAAAAGACAGTAGGCCCTCATTAATGTTGAATTTTTCTCAAAACAGATTCCTGGCTTGCAGGGGTGTGGAGTGAGGAGGAACGAGAGGTAGGAGATAGTCCTGACCAGGATGCAGTTCTCTGTCCTGTGAGAGTCCTCAGGAGCCAAGGGCTGATCACCATGTAGGCTAACAAGTCTTAGATCCATGTTTCCTGGTTCTACGGTTGCAGCTTTACGGAAGGCAGAGTGTCCCACAGACAGGGCTTTACAGAGGGCAGCGTAACACAATAATACACTCACTGGGCAGGAAAAGTGTACGACCATGTGCATGCAGGACCAGCCATGGGGAGAAGAAGAAGGCAGTGGCCTCCTGGGGCATGCACCCATCTCAGAGCAGGTTACGAGCAACCCCTGGCACTCCAACTCTGAGGACAAGCAGTACCCAAGGTGATCGTGGCATAAATGACTCCTTCAGGCAACTGTGCTGATCTGGGGACTCCAGTAGGGAGATAAGATCCATAGTGACCTGCAGGATTGATATTCAATAGCACAGACAGAGAAGATAGAGAGAGGGGAGAGGCGGGAGGGGGAAAACGATGGGGAGGGAGAAGGGATAAAGAGAGAGGCATAGTCAAGCACAGACACCCAGCTGTAGCATGAAGCTGCCTATACTAGATACTAGTTCTCAACCTGTGGATTGCAACTCCTTTGGGGGCCGAACAACCCTTTCACAGGGCTTGCCTAAGACTGTTTGCATCAAATATCTACATCCATGATAGTAGCAAAATTGCAGTTCTGAAGCAGCAATGAAAATAATTGTATGGTTGGGGTCACCACAACATGAGGAGCTGTATTAAAGGGTTGCAGCATCAGGAAGGCTGAGAAGCACTGCTCTAGAGGCTGCTCACTGCTGTCCCCTCTGAGGTGCGGACTCCTCAGGAGAGGCTAAGGATGTCATTTACCTGCTCTGTTCACATCCAGAGGCCACCGCGAGTCGTCACTAGTGACTGTCATGTGGCCAGAGTGGAATGTGTCATGTCTGGGATGCACTTTTAAGAAACAGACAGGCACTTCCACTCTCTTTACAGAGGATGCTTTGGTCCTGGAGGATGGCTGAGTCAACATGAGATGCACCTGGGTACCCAAATTACCCAGGATCAGAAGTGCCACACTGCTCAGAGTAGAAACCAATGCCAGGGAGTTATGGGTTACAGCTGCTGGTATTTCTCCAGCAAGACGCATAAGAATAAAGAACCTGATATATTGGGCAGAGAGGGGACCTTGGTGTCTCCAGTACAAACCCTTAGCGCACTCAGCAGTTGCTCAGAGGGCAGCACCGGGACACGGATAATAAAGCAAAAAAGGAGTCCCAGCATCTGGCCTTGTCAAAGAAGCCGATACAACCCTGATGGCCATTCAGCTGGAGAAACACCTATGCTTAGTGCTCCTTCCTCTTACTGTGACCAGGTCACCCTGCTCTAGCAGATATGGGGACAGCAGGCTCCCACCACCTGCTTCCCTAGCCCACTTCACCTGGAGAGTTCAAATGACACAGTGAGCCGCCCCAGGCCAGGCGGTAACCAGCAGGGACGCACAGGTGTGAGACAAACACCAGCAGGCCGGGTGTTTCTGACCACTTGTTTGTGTGCAGGTGAAGCATCTGCGCCTGTGTTTAGAGACAGGTTCTGGCTGGCAGGGGCCACACCCAAGAGGGGAGATGGCTCAGGATACACAGAGGTGATCACTAGGTGAGTCACGGTTTCTACCTTCGGGATGCAGCCAGACAGCATCGCCACACCCTCGGTTGGCTTGGGTCTGAAATCACAGCCTGGTTGGGCCTCGCCAGCACTAGCTCAGTGGGCTGAAGAGAAGCTCGTCTGCCCACAACGCCAACCACTTATAATATCCTCGGTCCCAACAAGCCCTCCCCTCCCACACAGTTCCTGGGAATGGGGGCCGTAGGCAGGTGAGGAGAAAGAGAAAAGCAAGTGTCAAGTTCCAGGTCCCATCTCAGTCTAGCCCCATTGTTGAAGAAAAGTGCAAGGCCCTGTTTCACTCAGGTTCACCCATCGCCAGGCGCCCACGCTCACCTTTGACCTTGAAGGCAAAGTGCTGTGAAGACTGCAAACCTTCCTCCCACAGGAGGAGTAAGGAAGACCTGAGAAGATGCTAATCTTGATGTTGCTGCCCCAGAGAGGCCACTTGTCAAAGGCTTGTCCCCAGTGTGGTGTTACTGAGAGAACATGCTGGACCACTGAGAGTCTTTGGGGTTGGAGAGCTGGCTCAGCAGTTAGGCACACTTGTTTTCACAGAGGGCCCAGGTTTGGTTCTAATCACCCACGTGGCTCCTCACAACTCTGGAACCCCAGTACCAGAGGCTCTGAAGCCCCTTCTGGCCTTCTTGGGCACTAGACACAAGCATGGTATATATACATAATCTTATGTATATAAAGAGGCAAACACTTATACAGATAAAAATAAATGATTTTCTTAAAAAGAAGGCTCTAATAAAAGAGTAGAAGCCTTGTGAGAGGTCCTAGGTATTGGGGTATCCTCAAATGGGTCACAGGGGCCCTCCGGGGCCCACCCTCCCTATCCTTCTTTGGCTTGGTGGCTTTCAGGTAAGCAAGTTGCACATGCCCCCCAACGTCCCCCATGGCTGTCAAAGCAGCCTATAGCAGCGTGCCTGCCCTATCTTGATGAAGAGCCTCCAAAACTTTGGGCCTAAATAAGCCTTCCTCCCTTCTAGGTTAATCCTCTCAGGTATTTCACAACAGTGAGGAAAGGGGCGATGGACCCCGGCCAGGAAGAGCGAAGTTCTAGCTCCCACCATGGCCAGCAGCATCTTTGTATGCTCCTCATCACTGTCTCCCGACTCACCTGGCCCTGCCACGGTGGCCTCCTTGTCGGTCAAACACACCAAGGCATTCTCTGACGAAAGGCCTTTGCTCTCTGGCCAGAATTCTCTGTCTGCAGTTACCTGCTTGCTCTGTTCCTGTAGCTTCAGACCCCAGCTGGAGGTCAGAGTGCCCTGCTAACCAACTGCCTAACTGCTTCCCTGCAGCAAGCAGAGCCACTATCCTGTTTTCTGCCCTAAGAGCCATCGCCAAACACAGTCTGATTTATGTGCGGTCTGTGCTCTATCCACATGAGTGTTCTCGCCCTGCTGGGGGTAGCAGAGTAACTGAATCCAGAGAAAGAACATGAATGATTCCCTCAAACTCAGCCTGACCTCCACATCTGTTACTGCCCAGGCCACAGGACCCTCGGCCAGCGCATCTCTCTTGAGCCACCTCTCTGTGCTCAGTAAACAGCCAGGAAGGAGTCTGGAACCCCGTGGATACAGGAGCATCCCCAGATCCCCTCACAGGCAGGCAGGGTGTTGGACATTTCACAGAGACCCAACACTGAACTCCGTATGGCCAGTTCTCAACTGAGGCCATTTCCCATGTCAGGTCACTTTGCCCGAGGTGAGCCTGCCTGTCACCTGGTGATGAGTCAGCCTGTAGATTAGAGCAGACCCTCAGGGCCCTAGCCCCTGGGACATACCGATGGGGGACGTGTCATATGGGACATACCGATGATGGACGTATCATATGGCTCAGCCTCTTCATAGTAGCCCTCAGGAGACTCAATCTTTGGAACAGTGAGCTGCTTCCGCTCTGGAATCTGTAGCATAAACAGACAAAGCCAACAGCTTCAGATGGGGCACACTGGGAGTCACCACAGTTAAGAGGGAGGTAAAATAGGCCTGGCTGGGCTCTCAGCAAGTTGACAGGGGACCAGGGTCTACCACGAACTCTGCCCTGGGGGATGTGATGGCCTCCAAGCCTTGTTTGCCTCCTCTCTAAGAAAGACTCATAGCAGGGCCATTTGGGGGTATATGAGCCAAAGTGTGAGAGACTTGGGCTGGAGAGATGACTCAGAGGTCAGACGTGCTCTCTGCACGATCGTGTGGAGCAGAGCTGGGGTCCTAGGGCCCTTATAATAAAGCCAGCTGTCCTGCAGATGTGTGTGTGTGTGTGTGTGTGTGTGTGTGAAAGAGAGAGAGAGAGAGAGAGAGAGAGAGAGAGAGAGAGAGAGAGAGAGAGAGAATAGGAGAGATTATCCTCATGAAACCCAAGGAGGTAACTATAATTGTTGAGGGGCCTCTACAAGCCCAGGGTCTGAAGTCTGTGTGTGAAGGGCAATGGGTATCAATGGGTATGACAGGAGCACCCCCATCCCTGCCCCAGGACCACCACGAGCTCAGCTGAGGCAGGTCTACAGAATCCTGGGTCTAATATCTGCTTCCACCCCACTGTGCTTGGCTTCATGTCAATGGTGCCACAGCCATACAAGAAGGAGCAGGGTCACGAGGTCATATCCTAATGAGAGCAGGTGCTGTGTCCGCTGGCAGAGGTGGCTTCTGAGATGTGCCATGCCCCATGGGCTGTCTCCTTCCTGAGGCCAGGCCTTGCATACAGTAGGCAGGCAGGCACTCAGGGGTGTTGGGGACGCAGCCCCGCCGCCGCTCCTATTTCAACACCTCTCCAATTTGCTTTTTGGTCATGGTCACAGCAATAGAAACCCTAACGAGGGCAGTGATCATTAGCCGAGAACCCAGAAGACCGCTGATTTCAATGCTGACATAGCCACTGGGAGAGACCCTGAGCGGCAGAGTTTACCAAGGTCCATACTTCTGCTTATTCTCCAAAGAGCCAACTAGCACATACTTTAGGGAACTGTTGCCTCTTAGGGAATCTTAGCTCAGCTACTTGATCCTGGGGTCACAGTGTGGGGAAACCATCCACAGACCGTGCATGCTAAGGAAGTGCAGCTGGTGCAGAAAATGGTGCTAAACAAAGCAGGTAGCTGGTGGGGGACCAAAGGGCTGAGGGCTCCTGTGTACCAGACCCTAAGATGAGACGTAAAGATGAGTTGCAAAGATGAAGGGTGGCCCACATGACCTGAGGCACTCATGCATCCTTCCCTGGCAAGCACACTGTGGAAAGTTCTGGGGCTACAGTAAGTAGGCAGACCACTTCCCACAATGGCCATGGAAATGCCATTTTGGGTGTCGGTTGCTTCCCCCAGCAGAAAGCTCCCTTGAGATCGGTACTAATGTCACGGTCAGGCCTCAAGTCAGGGGTGGGGTGGGGATGGTATGCTTGTCAAGATGGAAAAGTGGTGGCCAGCAAACATCTGTTTCTCTTGCAATGACCACAGCACCTGGCTGCGCACACTGCAGCCTGGAAAGACCTCAGCTGAGTCATGGTTCACACCCACAAGTTTGCTCCAGACCCCTGGCTGCCCTTCCCTGCTGCTTGGACCTGGTCCTCTCTGACTCCGTGGGGACTGAAGTGATGACCTACTCACAAGAGATAAGCCAGGGCTCAGAGCTGACAAGCATCCCAAGCCCAGGACAGAGACTGCCAACCTGGTCCAGACAGAGGCCCTGTGGGATACAGAATCACTGAGAAAAGGAGGTGACTCTGGCTCAGGCCCTGGGGCGGAACTGCCATGTGTCCTGCCTGGGAGGCCTAGGTGACAATGACTCTTGTGTTTCTGTCTCCTGACTCACCTGCCCCTGCTTCTCTGGAAACAATGGAGTAAGATTTTCACTGTTTCAGGCATAGTGAGCAGGAAGGTTTAGGGGCACAAGCATGAACACACACGCGTGGGCAGGAAAGAGAGGGCCTGGGTAGGGGAGTGGCCTTCCTCATGCCACATCTGGAAGCACCTAAGGGTGGTAGTGGGTGTTTAAGACAGAATTTGGAAGATCTTGGATACTCCACACCCTTCTAGCAAAGAAAGTCCCTCTGATGGAGGGAGGGACTTGCACGGTAAGGTCAATCGGGGCTACTACAACTTTCTGCAGGCCTGCAGACTGTCCACAGGACAATCACCACACCTCAGAAAGGCCCTTGAGACTGAGCTAGTCCTAGGAGGTGCCATTTTCTCCAACTCCAGCACCAACGTTCTCTCAGATGTGGTCCTCGAGCCTCCTCATACTGAGCAGCCCCATTACAGACAGCTCAGGAAGTAGCTCTCAAGGGGATCATGTCTACCTTGTCATCAGTGAGGCCTCTGCTGTGCCAGAGGCATTGGGGGAAGCTGGAAGGAACACAGCCCTCACTGACATACAGAGTCAACAAGAACCTGTGTTCAGATCCCATCTCTCTGCCTCCCCAACGTCAGCCTGGACCAGGACTCTCAATGCTCTGAGACAGTGACAGAGCCACCTGTCCCTTGAGGGGCAGCAGGGGAACAGATTTTCATGGAGTGGGGTGGAAGTTCAGAAGGAGGCTACCAGCAGCATCACGGGGACACCCAGAGATGAAGATCGGCTCTCCAACAATTACTCTGCCCTACATGAAGAGTCCCACCAGCTGCCACTCTTGGGTCAGGGGACGCCTACCATGGGACATCAACCTGGGTACTTGAGGACCACCTCATCGCCCCATGTGGTGGAGTTGTGTTTCCCAAATTGAGGGACCCTGCTGTCCTCAGAAAGCTTTGAACTGGAGGCTGGGTCGGAACCATTCTGGGCCTGAGACCTTTCCCGAGTCTCACAGATCCGGTGATGTCCTACTTGGGTAGAGCTCCGTGCTGCTGTGGAGTACTGGTCCAGGGCCCCTGCTTCCTAAAGACAACCTCCTAGACACGCACGGTCTTGGATCTTTTCTAGGAAGCCTCCCTCTGGGGAAAGATACTGGGCTCAGATGCTGACACTGTCACTTCTAGACAGACAATGAGCTTCCTCTGCTTTGTCCTGGCTGGATTTTTAAAAAGTCAACTCGACACAAGCTACCTGAGAAGAGGGAACCACACTTGAGAAAATGTATTTATAAGACGGGCCTGTCATGCATGTAGGGCATTTTTTGATTAGTGATTGAGGTGGGAGGCCCAGGCCATTGTGGGCAGTGCCACCCCTGGGAAGGTGAACCTAGATGATGTAGGAGAGCACACCGAACAAATCGGGGGAGAAAGCCAGAAAGAAACACTGTCCGTGGCTTCTGCTTCCGTCCCTGCCTCTAGGTACCTGCTTCAAGTTACTGCCTTGACTTTCCGCAGTGATGGACCTGGAAGTGTGGGCTCAAATAAGCCCTGTCCTCCTCAAGTCACTGCTGGCTACAATGTCTATCATAGCGATAGAAACCTAGTATACCCTAACATGTAAACACTGTGACTCGCCACACCGAATGCTGCCTTAGTGTGGCACCTCCAGTGTTGTGTGCCTTACAGACTCAGCCCAGTGAACCAGTCCATCTGGTCAGACAGATGTCAGCATCACTGTCACTTAAACACTGAAGAGCAAAGGGCTGGAGACTTGAAATAACTTGCTCGTGGTCAAAGAGCTAGTGCTGGCCACAGTGAGACCTGACACAGGACTGTATGATCTATGATTTTACACATCATTCATCCATCCAAATATCTATCCACTTACCCACCACCCATCCAGCTATCCATCCACCCATCCACATAACTATCTACTCATCCATCTACCCATCCATTTATCTACCCTCCTACATCCCTATCCATCCTTATCCGCCCACCCATCTACCCAATCACCATAAATCTACCTACCCGTCCGCCCACCCAGCCAACCAATCACCATCAACCTACCTATTCACCCAGCCATTCACCCAATCACCATCAATTTACCTATCCACCCAATCACCATCAACCTACCTACCTATCCCATCTATCCATCCATCCAATCACCAACTTACCCATCCATCCATCCATCCATCCATCCAATCACCATCAACCTACCTACCTATCCACCCATCCATCTAGCCACCCACCCCAATGTGTAACTATTTCCATATGGCCTACTTGGAATAGATACTATATGAGGTGGTGGATAAAAGGTATCATCCTTGTCCTGCAGAGCTTATATCTCATAGAGGAGATAAACAATAAGACAACAATGTCAGGAATGGTGGGGGCCATGGTTGGACACAATATAACTGAGGCAGAGCAGGAATACAGTGGCTTCTTTGTCCAGACCAGAAAAGTCTAAGAGCTTCTGAGAGAAGAGGAGGGGTCAGTCACAGACAAGCCAGTAGCCAGAGAGTACAAAGTCTTTGAGGCAGAGCCAACCTCGGGGCAGCAGGGCAGTGAGTGAAAAGCCAGCATGAGGAGGCTGCACACACTGCTGTTGGGCAGGAGGTGGAACCTGGGCACCATAGTGGGAACAGGACATCCCTATCCAAGCTTTACAAGACAGACCGGCAGGTCTCAAGTATAAGGTGCAATGTAGCACAAATTCTTTTTCTCCTCTATAGTGGAGACACTTTTAGGCCATGCTGACCTGGAACTCCCTTGTAGCCCAGGCCAGCCTAGAACTCATGAATAACTTCCTCCCTGAGACTCCTGTGTGCTGGAATTATAGGCATGAGCCATCACACTTGGCTAAGAATTATCTTTTTAGAAGGCCACAGACACACGGACTGGTGACCAGAGCAGTTTATGGCCCTGCAGTGTTAGGTACAAGGTGACACTTGACAAAAACATTTGACAAAGCCTCTGCAGGCACATTGCTCTCAGCACCTGGAGGGTCCTGGCCAGGCTTCCTGTGTTCCAACTTCCCCGAGCTGTCTCCTGCACACAGAATGTGCTCAGAATGTGTCAGACGCTTGGAGGACTGATAGACACCCATGGGGACAAATGCAACCTCTGAGAGCTCGAGCCGGGAGGTAGATCAGGAGTCCTGCTTTAACACTCACCGTCTTGGGTGGAGGAAGATCTGGAAGGCTCTTCTGTGGGGCTGAGGAGTGCCGGCTGGGCTCCCCATTGGTCAGTGGACCCTGCTCCTCGGGCACTGTAGGCAGCAAGAGGAGAAGGCTTCAGTGAGGGGTGCAGGCTCTCATTACTTGGGATGTCTGCTCACTTGTCCTGGCCCTGTCCTGTGTATTCTATTTGAGCAGGTGTTAATTACCCAGGCAGGCAATTCCTCCAAGAATAGGACATAGCAATGGCTGGCCCTACATAGATTCCTCAGAAGTAGCCAGTGTGAGGTTTCTGGAAGGTTCCGCACCTGTCCCCTACCTGCCCCATTTTCAAAAATGGCCCAGCCACAGAGCCTCGGGGGCAGGGCAGCTTCTTGGCTGTCACTATATTGAGCCACACAAAGCACCAACCTGGTGATTATGGCTCTTTCCTCCCACTATTTACCCAAAAGTTCGAGTGGCCATGGCACTGCATGAACTTCTCAGACCCTGACTTGTCTTGGGGGAGGGTGAGGAAAGGGTGTGGGCACCGCACCAAAGAAGTTAGGCTCTCCAGTTCAACCAGCCCAGCAAGACAGTGCAGGCTTGCTGAGGGCCCCAAGAAAAGCCTTTATCAGGATATTGCAGAGTCTCTGGGGGAACCCCTTCTCAACTCTCTCCATGTCTTTCTGTTTGGGAATTATAGAAAACCTTTATGTGACCCCTGCTGCTAAATGTTCCATAATGCTCTGGCCACACACACACACCAGAGGGTCTAAGAGAAAATGCTTTAGGCAGAGGAGTAAGGTGTCAGGGACAAGGCCCTGAGTCCTTCCAGGAGAGAACCCGTGCTGCCTGAGAGTACGCTGTGAGCTTCATCTTTTAATATCACAGTTGCTGACACCACCATTTCTCCTCCCTCCCTCCCTCAAGCAGACTTTCACCCAAAGAGGCAGGCTGGGACCGTGGGATCAGCGCCACACACGGCCGCTCTCCTAAAGTGTCTGAATTATGACTTCCTCTTCCTGTGATGATGCTGGGAAAAGCCAAGACATTTTAGGGGCAGATTCCTTGTCCAATAGGCAAGAAGGTGGTGGCCCCATTGAAACATCCAAAAATATATAAACCCAAAATACCATTCACCAAAAATATGGATTCCAAAAATAGACCTCTGGGCCTGTCTGTGAACCGGCTAGGAGGGAGGTAAGGAGGATGGGTGAAGCCAGGCAGCCCGGCAGCCCTCAGGGCCTTGTACCTTCAAGCGGAGATGCTGAGTTCTGCTCCCTGTTGACTGATACTTTGTTCATGTAAATGTACTCCTCATCAGAACCTGCAGAGGGAAAAGCAGGAGATGTGGCTTCATAGGACTTTGTTTCACCCCCAGAAACAAACCCTGCCCACCTAAGGTATCTTCGCATGCTCAGGACCCAGGGAGAGCACTTGGCACGGGGTTGGCACGATGGCTCAGTGGTTAAGAGCAGCTGCTGCGCTGGCAGAGAGATAACCAGGTTCAGTCATCAGCACCCACACAGTGGCTCACAGCTACCTGCATCTGCAGTTCCAGGGGCTGCAACACTGTCTGCTGGCCTCTGTAGGTACCAGGTACATATGTGACGTACATACACACATAGGCAAACCACCCAAACGTGTAAAATAAAACCAAGCAATTAATCACGAAAAAGGAGCATTTGGGATTTCAAGCTCTGTAGAGTTAGTCATAGAGACAGGTGGCAGACTTCTAGTGTAGAAATGACAAGATGCTGATGCTGGCTTTCTACCCTAGAGTGGAGGATAGAGGGGGGAAGAGCTTTAGGGCTAGAATATGTAAACAGAGATTGTGTTTTCATTTCCACCCACCCAGACCCAAATAATCACACAGAAACTATATTAATTAAAATACTGCCTGGCTGACAGCTCATACTCCTAGCTAGCTCTTATATCTTAAATTAAACCATTTCTGTTCATCTATGTTTCGCCACAACTGTGGCTTACTGGTAAAGTTTTGGCATCTTTCTTCTTGGGCGGCTACATGGCGTCTACTTGACTCTGCCTCCTTCCTCCTCTATCTCTGCTTGGAATTCCAGCCTCGCTGTATTCTGCCCTGCCGTAGGCCAAAGCAGCTTCTTTACTTGGTGGCAGTATCGGCCACCTGCTTTCCAAAGGTGGGGTGGTAAACGTGGCTCCCAGAGCTGGAAGTAAACAGATCTCTGCTGTGTTGGAAAGCCGAGCAGGGTGGAGCCAACAGCCAAAGCAGACAGCAGCTCTGGTGCTAGCCATGCCTGCTCAACAATTTAGAGCAGTGATCCACAATAAAAACATATTCAGATGAAAACAAATCTCTAGATGGGTCATAATGTCTTTAAAAAAATGTACAGAGGCTTAAGGAAAAGAAAGAAAATGGGTATAGGCAATTATAGAAAAAATAGCTTTCAAAAAATAAAACAAAGCATTTAAAGAGACAGTGAAAGTAATATAAAAGAGTACAGACAGTCATAAATGAGTAAAGATAATAAAGTAAATATTAAAAAGTAATAGAGCAAAAAATAAGCTAGGTAAAGATAGAATACACACAGAGAGTATGGATTATGTATATTATTGTGTATACTCTTTAAAATTTTTGACTGTTAATGATCTAACTGCAGAGAGACATTGGATAATAGAAAAAACTTCTGAATTAAATCAGCCAGTGTATTTCAAAGATGTGTTGACCTCAGAATGGAAACCAGGAAATTAAGTAAGATTTGGTTTAAAAGGGAGAAACCTCTTGATAAAGAGAAATAACAGCTCATCTACAGAGGGGAATCCCACATCAAGAATGGGTAAACAAAAGGCCATTCATCCCTCAAAGAGCTACGGTGCATTCCACAACTGAAGATGTCTCTGGACCCTTAGCATTGTAAAATATTTCCTATCTGCCTTTCCCACACTGGTATGAATCATCAGAATGGACTAAAATCAGAAGTGTCTAGCATTAAAGTAAACCATGCTAAGGGCCTGGACATTTAGCTCCTAAAGCCCAGGGTGGAGATGGATCAGCTTAGGCTGCTGGAGGAGGAGAAGCTGAATGAACAAACCACTCAGGGTAAGAAGGCTGGGCACAGGAAGTGAAGAGTACCAGTACTTTGTTCTGTCCCACAGATTGAAACTTGTAGTACTACAACCCAGGTCCTCTTTTAAATTACTGATGGTCAGGCACCATTCTGATTGGTGCCTGCTGGCAGGGGGGTGCCAGTGTCCTGCCACATGCCTGGTTCCTAGCCCCTATGCACCCATTCTCAGAAGCTGGTGAGAAGACCCTCCATGATTTCTCTTCTTTTGAACCCTCTTGATGGTCCTCTGTGGCTCTTCATTTGCATTTCCTAGCGACACACAGCTGGCAAATTCCTGTGGTTGGACCGTATTCCTGAGCCAATAGACTCAGTGCAAACCTTTGCCAAAGGATCCAATTCAATGGCAGTCTCTTCCATGGCCATAGACTGCTGACTCCAGACAAGGGCTTGCAAAAGAAGCTAGAGCGCCCAGAGGGTCAGGAGGAGGGCAGATGGGTTCTAGCTGTTAGTCACAGTGGCACCATTTCAGTGGCCAGCCTTGCCAGGACCAGTAACCAACATTGCCCCAGTCCAGATGTCTCTGCTGGTGTGATGGGGATGGAGAGAGATGAGAGACAGAGCTCTGCCAAGCTATGCTGTGTGCGGCAACTTCTGGAAAGAACCTCTAATCCCTGAGCCTTGGTCGTCTTCTCTGCTCAGACGGAAAGCCATCAAGATGAAAGCCTGCCCATTGACCAAACAGAACTCAAATTTACGGAATATGGAAAAGTAAAATCAATTTCTAGCTGACAAAGATTAGAGGCAAGAAACTTAAAGGCTCCAAATAAGGAAATGGTAAAAGGACACCACAACTCCTCAAATTCAGAAGGCTTCGCCACCGGTCTGCAAAACCAAATGGATTGCCAGAGACTGGGAATTGGAGTCACGTGAATTTGATTCTGGAAGGCAAGTTTACACCACCGTGTCCTTTGTTCTAGCCTTTCCACAGTTAGAAATCTGTCTGACAGATGCGCTCCAGACACAAACAGAATCTTACTTGAAACTGTTCATTGTAATATTGTCTGAAGCCTTTGGTCTGGTTTAAAGCACTGTAACTGAAATGCCTATCAATAGGGGGCCAGGAGACCCGTCATCTGCAGAGTGGCACTTCTCACAGAACTGGGGCAAGGGAGGGAGGAAGGGCTGACCCTCTTGGCTACAGCTGAATGGGCAGAGCATGTGCAATGTCCCCCTCACAGGAGCAACCACCGGAACATTCTTAAGCATGCTTCTTGCTGACAAAGGCATGGCATACCACAGGCTGCTAAGTCCCTGCTAGAAGAGTATTCGATCTGTGCCCTGTCATCAGTCAAAAACAGGGCCTATCAATTTAAAAATAAAAACTCAGAAAACCCAGAGAGATGATCCCATTGAAAAGTATGAAGTTATTCACACAGGTGCACACACATGTGCTCTTATGGACACGGATATAGACAGACTCATGTGTGCTCACATGGACATGGATACACACACACATGCATGCATGCACACACACTCCCGCCCACACACATACCCTCTCATTCTTCATCCCACATGTGAGGACCACAATGAACAGAGCGTCTCTCCTCACAGAGAGAGAGCTGAGTCTGTGGAAGTATAGTGAGGCGGGGGGGGGGGGGGTAAGAGAAAGATAGATGGTATAATGGGAGTGTTTCGGGATTCAGTCTTGGGTGGCACATTTAATCCAGGTGACGACTGGAGAGAGAATACAGAGGTTAGGTCTGCCTGCTCTGGCTCTAGTCTTCACAGCTGGAGCCCTCTGGGCAAGTGACTTGCCAAGCCCTGGCCACGTCACTGGTTAATGACATTAACACCAACTCCCTTACAACTATGAGCTAAGGATTAAATGACATAATCTGAGTCACTGCACACATTACACGCTGTCCTAGAACACCATTGGTACCATCTGTGTTAATTCCCTGTAGTCTAGCAATGCGAAGAAGACCAGGAGGCATAGTTTGCAGATGTGTGTCGTAGCAACTAGTACATGCATGTCAGCCCTGAGAATCTCAAGGGGGGGTCACAAGCCTCCACATGTTGAACACAGTAATCTATGGACTTGGGGATCTCTGGCGGTGTTCATACTGGGGCACCTGATCAGATCCCCATAGCTCTCCACCATCAATCTGTAGCAGAGGCCAAGAGTTGGGAAAGTCAGAGAGATAAAAACCACCCTACAAGGAACTAAGGCAAAAGGGATTGGGAACGGAAGGTGCTGCCTGCACACTGGCACCAGATGACAGCGGGCTTCCTCACTGGGGCAGTCTTTATAAGGATGTTACAAACTTACAGCTTTATAACAATGTTCTAATGTTACAGATTTATGACAGTGTTACATTGTTGCATCTTTAAAGGTCTGGGAGCCTGCTGTTTGAAGGGTTCCATCAATGAGTCCTCTGTGAGGTGACTCATCCCTCTCTAACCTTCCTCTTTGTAGTGTGGATTCCCCTCTGTTTCCCACCAGTGCTGCTTTGATGTGCAGCCTGGTAGACGCAGATACAAAGCTAAGAGCCTGGGAACTGTGCAGTGTCCTGGAGAGGGGACGGCAAGCCCTTGATGACGGGGCGTGGGTATCCAGGATGCTTCCTCCAGAAGGGAATGGCTTCAGGAATCTAGGAACACACTTCAACTTTATTACTGCCACACAGGGAAGACACTTTCTACTGGGAACCAGGGGAAGGGAGCCCCAAAGAACAGCCCGAGATTCAGGCTAGATTCAGGGAGCATTCTGCACTGTGACAGCTGAAGCAGGTTAATACTTCCCTCCCCTGGCAGGAACGGTGGCCACTCCCGCTGAGAGGCAGATGGATCTGATGCCCTCTGATGGCTCTCACTGTCCTCACACAGGATCTAGTCACGAACATGGGCATAAAATTCAGCTGGACTCCGCTGCCAGGATTTCGCAAAGCTTTTCTTCTAAAAGCAACTCTGAATTTACTACGAATGAAACCACCTGTCTGAAAAATTACACAGGCGCATTCACGGCAGCCTTCCAGCTTCACCACTGAGAAAACGTGAACACCCCACACAGACATAAACAAGTAAACACAGGTAGAACACTCCAGAGATGAAAGGAACCAATTGCAGAACAGCTCCAATGAGTCTCCAAAGGGAGCTAAAATACTCCAGAGGTGAAAGGAACCAACTACAGGCACACCTACAGCTCCAGTGAGACTCCAAAGGGAGCCACGGTAGACACAGAATGATGGCATTTACACAGAGTTCCAGAAAAGATACCTTCTTAGAGTGGAAATGGGAAGGAGATTAGAGAAAACAGAACAAGGTTGGATTAAGGAAAACAACTGTCTGTGCATATGCATGTGGGGGTCAGAGGTCAACTAGAAATGTTGGTCCTTCATCACTCTTTGGCTTTTGCAAGTGTCTGTGCATTTGTGTGTGAGTCCTCTTCTATTTGTACATGCATGTACACAATGTGGCTATGTTTGCTGTGAGCGGGCTCACCTGTGCAGGTACACGTGGAAGCCAGAGGTTGACGCTGGGTATCTTTCCCACCTACTTTTCTTGCCCAGCACCCTATGGAGATCTGCTCACCTCCACCTCCCCGTGGGAATACAGGTGCCTGTGAAGGGTCTGGCTTTGTGGGTGGTGGGGATCAAACTCAGGTCTTCCAAAGTTTGTACTGCAAGAATGTTACTGACTGAGCCATCTTCCCAGCCCAGAAGAGAGAATTCTCTGGAGTATCCTGTATAGTTTTAGATAGGGGCTACCCTGGTATATACAATTATCAAAAGTTGCTGAATTGCATACTTAAGGTCTGTGCACTTTATTGTATATAAATTCTACCACAAAAAATGGTGGAAAAATCATGAACTCATGATTCTGCAATTTACAATCTTAAAACTATATTTTCTTCTCCCCCTCAGGCTACATAATACTAGTCAAGGTATTTATACTCCACAGTCTGAGTTCCCTGTGTGGGAATAGCACCAACCACATAGAGTTGTCGTGAAGAAATGAATTCATACAAGTGCAGCTTCCATGGGCAGCCCAAAAGCCCTAGGTATTCATAACAACCTCCTGTTACCCAAGAAAGCCCTGGGCATTCTTAACAACTTCCTGTCTCCTCTCTTTTAACCAGTAGGGAGAGAGGGCTTTGGACACACTCCACTTAAAATCCCACTCCCCCGGCATGTGGAGTGTGAAGAGGGTCCCCAGCCACGTCAGGTTGCCATGGACCACTGTTATGAGCTCAGCTGTGTCCATTCATATAGCAAACCCTAATCTCTGGGCTTCCAGAACTTTTATTTGAACAGAGAGCCTAAAACTAAGGTGCCAGGGTGATCCTAGTTCGTGTGGCTAGAGTCCTAACAAGATAAGACTAGAAGACACACACACAGAGGTGGCCTTGTGAGGACATGCCAGGGAGAAAGTCCTCAGAGAGAGGCGCTTTGCTGACTCCTGTGCAGTGCACAACACCTGTCTGCGCTCTACGCGCTACCATACAATTCGCGAGCTTCAGGGAAGGGACTGGAGGTTGAAACACACAAACACACACAGAGAGACAGAGACACGTACCTCTAGTCACTGGTAAGAAGCCCTTTATTCAATAGTAACACGGAGGCTTATATACCCAACCAGTCAAGTGGGCCAACAGGTGAAAACCTTATCCTTTGATCATCAAGGCAAGGCAACACGTACTCGCTCGTGAAGCATAGCTGGTACACAACTTTGACACAGCTTTTAGTAACTCAAATCAGAAGGAAAGTAAAGATCTCTAGCAGGGAAGAGCAGCTGGAGGCCAGGACTCCAAATGGTCCCAACACTCCTGGCTCTCAGGTAGCTGGAGATGTGAGAAAATGAAGGTGTGCTATATGAAAGGTCCCCACCTCACTGCGCTACGACAGCCTGGTCAGACAAGCACTCTGTGGATATCCGAGGTCCCAGGACCACACTTACTGCTGCTCTTGGTGTAAAGCCGCAGGAGCTCCGCCAGGCCACTCTTCCTCACCAAGGCTGCGCTGCTCAGGTTCTCCTCGTCTAGAACCTTGAGGAAGTCATCCAGCTCTGTCAGCAGCTGCTCCAGGGCTAGAGACAAACACAGGAGAAAGTGTTCAGGGACGGCCTCTCCACAGACCCAGCAACACCCACCAAGGACCTGTGGTCCCAGCCAGAGGGCTCCTGTGAGGCTTGAGAAGGGCATTCTCAGATCCAGAGTCTTCACGGGAGAAAAGCAGGTCCTTGAATTTGAGACAGACAAGCCTAAAGGAGTCACAAGCCTACCACTTGCTGGCGAAGTGGTGGTGGCCTGGCTGGGTATCTCCTCCATCACTGATGCCCGCCTTCACGGTTAACAAGGAGAGAACTCACCCTCCAAAGACCTTGATGGCTGCTGAGCTATGGCCCAGCTGTGCTTAGGATTCTCATCTTTCTCCCAAAGGACAATGGTCTTGCAATTTCACCTTCTCAAGTCATTTAGATAAATACTTTCTTTTTAAAAGTTCTTCCATCAAATCAAATACTATTGTTCTGCTAAAGGAGCTCAGTAATGACATGACCCCTAACGGTATTCCACTATGTCCGTAGACCAGTGCCCCATCCAGTCATCACCAGAGAAGCTTTCCCCCGCAGATGAGAGGTGATACAGAGATCCACAGCAGAGTGAGACTTTGAAATTAGTATAAAATTGGCTGCCTTCTTCAAACCCCTCCCTTAGGGCTCAGGGAGCGATGCAGAAGAGGGGGTCAGAAAGACTGGAAGAACCAAAGGGGATGGACGACTCCAAGGAAAGAGTGTCTTCCAGACACACAGGACTCATACACATATGAACTCATAGAGTCTGTGGCAGCATGCACAGGGCCTGTACAGGTCTAAGCCTGACAGAGTCCCTGTGCTGAGGGGGTAGTAAACACGAGCTCCCATCCCTAACCAAGAAGCTAGCTCCAGTCGACAACAGCTTACAAAGGAAAAATTAGTTATCTGTAATGGAGTCTCACTTAGAGGCAGGCCCCACGCTCAGCAGTAGACGGCTAACTCAAAACAAACTCAGTGGTGTTTCTGTCGATGCTTTGTTTTTGTTTTGTCTCATATTGCTTTGTTTAGGCAGGCTTCAGCTTACTGCTTGTATAGCATGACTTCTGACTTTGATTTTGTGTTTTTATGGGTTTTGTTTGTGTGTGCGCCTAGTGTGTGTGTGTATGAGTGTGTCTATGTGTGCGAGTGTGGGGGGGAGTTCTTTGTGCTTTTTATTTGTTTTTGTTAATTCTGGTTTGCTTTTGTCTGTATGTTTGCTAAAGAGAGAGAGAAGGAAGACAAGGAGTTGGATGTGTGGGGAGGTAGGAGGACCCAGGAGATGAAGGGAAACTATGATCAGAGTTAAAACATATGAAAAAGATTTTTCAGTTAAAAAGGAGGAAAGAAGTTCTTCCATCACTGAAGATGCTACAGCTATACAGTGAATCTTAGTTTGGAACACACAGCTCTCTAAACCACTACAAACCTGCTCATGGATGGCTACGACAAGAACTCTTCCTGATTTGCCTCTCCTCAGAGTCTTAACCTCTGAGCCATCTCTCCAGCCCCCTCCCCAGAGTCTTACAGGGAAACCCACCTGCAGCGGTGGGATTAATAAATCACCAGTAATAGATATTTGAACAAGTTTAATAACAAAACCAGACTCACGAAACCAAGGTTCCAGCGGAGTAGCCAGTGGAGACAGGAGAGGAAGGGAAGGAGCGCGCAGCCTCTGCCCGCACAATATATCAGTAAACATATGCCTGAGGGCAGCCCGCCCCCAAGGGGAGGGCTTATCCCTACATCTCCCTCCTTTTGTCTAAATAAGACAGAACTAACCTAAATACAACTATAAACAATAATAATAAATAATAGATATAACAAACAATATTGAGAACAAAAGTTTTACCAGACATTCTATCTCAAGGAGTCTAAATAATGTAGAGAGTAATTACAATTATATAATCTTCAACTCCGTCAAAGATCCGAGAAGGGAATAAATATTACTTAACAAATGAGCGATATCCAAAGCGTGCCATAAATGACAGAGACAACAGACTACCTGGGCAATCACCCAAATTCTCGTTCGTAATGTTGAGTCAACCAACTTTGGCTAAGGCCTAGCATGACTGACATACCATTATCAAATGCAAGGAATTTTCTTAGAATTATCCTACCCTGTCTTGGCAAGATAAGAAAATCCTGTTTCATATCTTGGTCAGTAGATGAGGTATGGGCTTTTCTTAACCCAAAGGCCAATTCTGCCAAGAAGACAAACTCCCAGTGGAGTGTCTTTGGTGCTCAACGTTCTCTCGGGAGTAGAGTGGTGTCGCCAGGAGTAATTGTGTCTCGGCACAGAATTCTAGGTTAGCTTAAAGGCCATTTTCTACAGCTCTTTAAAGAGGCTGAAGATTATACTATCTATACTAAATATAATCTCTATGTATCTAGAATACCTTATTAACCTAAAAATAAACATGAACAACATAAAATTCTCAATACCTATCTAACTTGAAGACTAAAAAAAATAAACAACTGTGCAATACATGAAGACAATGATCTTCATCTGTAAACAATGTCATTACATATCAAATGTAAACAATGTTATTACATAAATAGTATCAGAGGTAGAAATGTACATTGTGATATGGTAGATGTATCAATACAATATAAGCATACTCTTCTACAAAAATAGAGGTAGGAACACTCACATTCAATATTCAATATGTCAATATACAGGAAACAGTACCAATACAATTTTCTAAAAACAGTAACTCACAAATACCAATCATCCCATCAAACCAGTTAATTCCCCTTTTTTTTTTTTTTTTTTAGATATTTTTTTTTTTTAGATATTTAGATATTTGGGGTTGAGGGGATGGGGAATCGTTTTATGGAGTTAGGGGTATGATAAAAAAAAAAAGGGGGAATTAACTGGTTTGATGGGATGATTGGTATTTGTGAGTTACTGTTTTTAGAAAATTGTATTGGTACTGTTTCCTGTATATTGACATATTGAATATTGAATGTGAGTGTTCCTACCTCTATTTTTGTAGAAGAGTATGCTTATATTGTATTGATACATCTACCATATCACAATGTACATTTCTACCTCTGATACTATTTATGTAATAACATTGTTTACATTTGATATGTAATGACATTGTTTACAGATGAAGATCATTGTCTTCATGTATTGCACAGTTGTTTATTTTTTTTAGTCTTCAAGTTAGATAGGTATTGAGAATTTTATGTTGTTCATGTTTATTTTTAGGTTAATAAGGTATTCTAGATACATAGAGATTATATTTAGTATAGATAGTATAATCTTCAGCCTCTTTAAAGAGCTGTAGAAAATGGCCTTTAAGCTAACCTAGAATTCTGTGCCGAGACACAATTACTCCTGGCGACACCACTCTACTCCCGAGAGAACGTTGAGCACCAAAGACACTCCACTGGGAGTTTGTCTTCTTGGCAGAATTGGCCTTTGGGTTAAGAAAAGCCCATACCTCATCTACTGACCAAGATATGAAACAGGATTTTCTTATCTTGCCAAGACAGGGTAGGATAATTCTAAGAAAATTCCTTGCATTTGATAATGGTATGTCAGTCATGCTAGGCCTTAGCCAAAGTTGGTTGACTCAACATTACGAACGAGAATTTGGGTGATTGCCCAGGTAGTCTGTTGTCTCTGTCATTTATGGCACGCTTTGGATATCGCTCATTTGTTAAGTAATATTTATTCCCTTCTCGGATCTTTGACGGAGTTAAAGATTATATAATTGTAATTACTCTCTACATTATTTAGACTCCTTGAGATAGAATGTCTGGTAAAACTTTTGTTCTCAATATTGTTTGTTATATCTATTATTTATTATTATTGTTTATAGTTGTATTTAGGTTAGTTCTGTCTTATTTAGACAAAAGGAGGGAGATGTAGGGATAAGCCCTCCCCTTGGGGGCGGGCTGCCCTCAGGCGTATGTTTACTGATATATTGTGCGGGCAGAGGCTGCGCGCTCCTTCCCTTCCTCTCCTGTCTCCACTGGCTACTCCGCTGGAACCTTGGTTTCGTGAGTCTGGTTTTGTTATTAAACTTGTTCAAATATCTATTACTGGTGATTTATTAATCCGACCGCTGCACCCACCACAGTTGTTGCCATACTCTTTGGCCAAATCTATGCACCCCACCCCACCATCTTGGGGGTTCACACATTATGGTGAGTGCCTCTTCTGTCTAAATGCTGTCCATCCCCCCAGGCCTTGCTCTCCACAGCATCCGTCCCAGCACCCTGGCTAGCCTCTAAAACAACCAGGCTCCTTGGGAAGATAACCTCATGCCACCAACTCAGCCTCTAGGAAGGCCAAATCATGGTCCAAAAGACATCTCCACTGCTCTGCACAGCAAAAGGGACTTCACAGATGGGGCTGGAGGATGGAGATGCTCCCGGGCTCTCCAGGTGAGTCCCAGCCATCACGAGCTCACTGAAAAGAGGAAAGAGTGAGAGCGAAGGAGAGAAGATGGGAGGTCGGGGCAGGATCTAGGAAGCAGTGAAGTTGCCACAATACCGTCTCTGAGGTTAGAATAGGAAA
Organism: Alexandromys fortis; assembly: GCF_014885135.2. Classification (NCBI taxonomy): domain Eukaryota; kingdom Metazoa; phylum Chordata; class Mammalia; order Rodentia; family Cricetidae; genus Alexandromys; species Alexandromys fortis. The sequence goes on along the minus strand of NW_026067893.1, from coordinate 3,954,468 downwards.
CCACCAGCCAAGGAATGCAAGAGAATCCTGTGTGATGGAAAAGGGGAGGGGATGGATCATCTCTGGGAGGATCAGGGTTCGGTGGATGTTTTGTTACTCTAGGACTATAAGTTAATGAATTTGTGTTGCCGTGAGTCCCTGAGGTTGGTAATTTGTCATAGTGGCAATCAGAAGCTTACAGTACCCTCTTATTACGCTGTCTGGGTCACACTGTTACTGCCTGTGGCCCCGTGTATGTACACCCTCCAACAAAGGGCACTGCATTTAGCTTGCATCTCATGGTGCCCACAAAATGTCCAGTATTCACTAAGTGAGAAAATGAAGTAAAAACAAATTCACCCACTTACACACAGCACGTCAAGGTCAGACTACAAGAAAATGAATTCCTGGCTCTGAAAACCCAGTACCTGGCCTATCCCACCTCACTGAAACACCGGAACAGACAGGCTCCTCCAAGGGATCTGTTCTGCCTTTCTAGTTTGTTTTTCCATACCTGCATACACAGATACATCCATGCAGACACACATGTATATATGTCTCACATGTGCGGGGCCAGCACTGTACTGAGCTATGTCCTCTATGCCTTTTCTTTCTTTTCTTTTTTTTTGGTTTTTCGAGACAGGGTTTCTCTGTGGCTTTGGAGCCTGTCCTGGCACTAGCTCTGTAGACCAGGCTGGTCTCGAACTCACAGAGATCCGCCTGCCTCTGCCTCCCGAGTGCTGGGATTAAAGGTGTGCGCCACCATCGCCCGGCCCTCTATGCCTTTTCTAATTTATAATTTTCCCAACTGGTCTGACTGAAGCCAACTTACAAGTTCAACTGAATGGGCTGTTCTAAAACCTGGACCCTGGCAGCTTACCCACCACTGGGAACCTGGGTTGGTGCTTGCTTTCCTTGTGTTTAGCCTCAGTTTCCTGCTTTCGTGGACCAGTTTATCATCATCATCACCACCACCACCATGACCACCACCACCATCACCACCATCAATACCACCACCGCCACCACCATTATCACTACCATTACCACCACCGCTGCCACCATCACCACCGCCTTCACCACCGTTATCATCACTACCATCGCCACCACCACCATTATCATTATCATCACCATCACCACCATCACCACCACCTTCACCACCATTATCATCACTACCACCATCACCACCACCATGACCACCATTATCATCACCACTATCAATACCACCACCTTCACCACCATTATCATCACTACCATCATCACCACCACCACCATCAACATTATCAATGTTTCATTACAGGGATTGAACCCAGAGCTTTGCACATGCCAAGCCATCATTCTACCAACTGAATTCTCTCCCTGCCTCTTCTGACTTTTTGAGACAGGGTCTCACTAAATTGCCCTGGTTGACCCTGAACCCACTGTACTGTCCAGGCTGTCTCAGACTTGAAATCCTCCTAACTTAGCTTCTGGAGTAGTACCTGGGCTTGTATAGGCTGGTATCAACCAGGGCTGGCTTGAGCCATACATTAAAACCATATGGAGGCAGTGAATTGTTGCTGGAAGTCTGTGCCTCTACTCCTGCCCCTGCTTCCTGGCATGGCTTATCAGACCCACAGACACATTGAGCAGATTCAAAGTAACCAGGGAGCGTGAAAGGCAGAGTGCACTGGGCATACCAGAAGACAGCGCAGAGAACAAGGGAGCTTCCAGGTAGTCAAACGTCTACCCAAGAAAGTGGGACACGAGCTTTCTGATTAAAGGAGACTCATCACCAGAAGGGACGGGAAGCATCCCTAGAGGATGGACCCATGATCCTGGCGGCCCCAATCACTAGGCGAGACTTAACATCAGAGCCAGGGGGGCATCTCTTCTGGAGCCTCCACCTTACTAAAGTTGGCCCCAGGCTTACTAAATCTGGGAGTTAACAACGTTCTCATTCAAGGTGAGGCGTTGCAGGACCCAGGCAGACGGACAGGGGTAAAACAGCCCTGGCAATGGCTGGAGTGAAATTAATGGGGGGGGGGGGTGGCACAATGACAGCTCTTATGTGACATAAAATGAGAGAGGGATGCCTCTAATCCAACCCCCTAACCTGGAGCACCAGCAGTCAGCACACAAACCTGGCCTGCCATAAAGCTAACAAGTTCTTTACCAGGGTTGACGTATGCGTGAAAAGACAGAATCCGGTCCCCAGAATGCCAGCCTTCGCGGGTAGGGTCATTGTGTTTTGAATAGCCATTCACAGGCTTCCTATTTGCCGAAACTACACCGAGGTCAGAGTCGAAGCAGAGCAAGCAGAGGACAATAGGAGCACAGACGGAGGACATGGAAAGTGAAAGGGCCTCGCGAGGAAACCGGGGTCTAGGTTGTGTTTTCCCTGAACTTCTGGACCTCTCAAAGAGGCCAGGCCCCTGCCACCACTTCAGAATGACCCGAAGAGGAAGAAGGATGCTGCTGGAAGTGCCTCCTCACTTCCTTGTCCTTTCCCAAAACCCTCCCAATTTCTGGAAAACGATCTTTGCTTACGTCTCACACAGCAAATGCAAACTAAGCCAAAGAATGTGCCTGGCCCCAGGGAGACAGAAGTGGCTCAGATGGGTCCTCATCACCGCCCGGGGTTATCTGCTGAGCATACGAGGTGAAACCAGATTAACATTTAGGGTGGATCTCCCTTGCCCATTTAAACCATTCTGGAGCTGCCCTGATAGGTACCCAGAGGACTGTTTCCATGGTGATTCCAAGTCTTACTAAGTTAATGAGAAAGGTGAACATAACAGATAACAGACATCCAGCAAGGTACCAAGGGCCCAAGAGGCAGCCATCCTCTCCAGACATCTTTCAGGGCTCTGGCTACAGGCTCTTGGGAATAACAATCAACAGAGGCGGCGTGCCAATTTGCACCAACCCCTGTGACATTCTTCAGCCCCTGGGGCTCCGAAGGGCAGGCCACCCCTCAGAGGAATGTGGCTGTCCCATTGAGTTCAGGGGCCCTGCTCATCATATTTCCCTTCGCCCCCTCCATCCCCCACACTTTCACTTTGGTTTCTTCCTTGTCTCCAGTGGATGGAGGGGGAAAATAAGAAGGCAGTTCATTCTGGAAACTGTAGGCCCTTGTGTGGGCTTTCCATCTCGGCTCTGTTAAAGTTCAGGGTTGTCTGCTAGGGGGGACAAATCATCAATCAGATTCTTGTTTGGGACTTCCAAGGCCCACGCAGAGCGAGACTGTGTAACTGCCCGATTCATTGGCCTCCTCCTCAGGACCCCCCCCCAGCTTGGCTCACCCTGGGCAGTCACTAGGTCCTCCTCAGGAACCCCCCCCCCAGCTTGGCTCACCCTGGGCAGTCACTAGGGTCCTCCTCAGGACCGCCCCACACACTGCCAGCTTGGCTCACCCTGGGCACTCACTAGGTCCTCCTCAGGACTCCCCTCTCCCCAGCTTGGCTCATCCTGGGCAGTCACTAGGTTCCCAGCGGTAAGGTCTCCCCTGCACACCAAGCAGGCCAGCTTCACGTCCCCTGCTGTCTCAGGCATACTTTTGTTTACACAGCTGGACTTCTGGAGAGCCCTGTTCCAGCCCGATTTTCCTTTCAAACACCAGACCAAGCAGACCTGTTCTTTATAAAATCCATATTCCAGAAAGATGTGCACGCACACATCCCCTCCTCTTCTCCCAGAAGGGTCTCAAGACCACGCTACCAGGCACGGCAGCCTCAAGAGTGCAGCTGCTGGGGGCCACCAGGAGTCAGGATTGTCAGGAAGGACTCGGTGAGAAGCAATGGCACTGTACAGAAGTGACGGTGAGGCTGAAAATAACATACAGGTTCCCTCAGGTCTGCAGGATCAGCACCTGGAAAAAACACCCCTTCACCCCACTTGAGGAGAGAGATCAAAGTCCAAATGACCCATTTCTTCAAAAGTGCCAAGAATGAGCCTACTGTGTGTACGCCCCTTAATAGGAAGTAGGATTCCTCTCTTTCTTCCATACAGTGGTGGACACATGCTTGCCCATGTGCACACCCACCCACACACCATTGACCATTTCACAGTTTATAGTCCTGTGCTATGAAAACACGCAAAGCTGTGTGACTGTACTGTTCTCTAATCCCAGACCTTAGCACCCCCAGAAGAATCCCACTCCACAGTCATTTCCCACAGCCCCCGACACTAACCTGCTCCATCTCTGTGGTTGGCCTGTTCTCGATATGTCCTGTGAGTGGAATCAGGTGACAGGTAGCCTGGTGTCTGCCTTATTTCACTGAGCACGATGCTTTCAAGGTTCCATGTTACGAGAGGTGTGAACACTCTCTTCTTATGAAAATGCATTCCTATTCTATGGCTTAATTACCTTCTGTTCATGCACTCAATTGGGGGTGTGTGGGGTTATTTTCTAACAGATACTTTAGGGAGGTAAGACTCACATGTCATACCACGCTCCATCTGACTGTCTCATGCTTGGCAAACATACTTAGCTGTGGTTGGCCATCACCACAATCATGATATAGCACATACCCACCACTCTAAAATGATTCCTTAGAGGCAAACCTTCCCCTATGCCCAGAGTGTGGGAGCTGCTTGACCTTCAGAGCTCAGCCCCTTTACCTTAACAAGAGGCGTCCACGATGCCCAAGTCTGAAAGGGAGATTTGGCTGGGTTACATGTGCCCCCTGATTGCTAGGCTGGATGAGGCTTGGTGGGCTCCATGTACATCCCTCCCAGAGTGGCATACTCAGCTGAAGAGCATGGATTTTCTCCAAAGAGGAAGGCAGATCTTCAGGCCAGGGTAGCTGTGTAGTGCTCCGTTTTATGGATGTCAGGCACTTTTATGCTCGTCCGCCGGGCCCTTCTTCACTAACCCAGGAGCTGCCTACATTTTCACAGCGGTGAGTTTCCCCGCAGACACTGCACTGCTGACTTGCAGTGACTTCTCTAAGTTTTCCGAGATACGCACACCAAAGTCAAATCGTCCCCACGCCGGGGCCCAGGCCTGGAGGAGCCGCTCTCATGGCTCCAGTGGTGGTTTGGGGCTTCAAGGATTTTAAAAGTTTCCCAGGTGAGTCTAAGACACAACTAAGGTTTCGGCTGGGCCAGAAGATGGGATAAATGAGCTCATCAAAGCACAAACCATCTGCTCTGCGCCACACGGTCCCTTCAAACTGCACACAACTCAGCTGATTTACACACAGACCTCTGTAGGTTCGCGCCTGTTATATGAACTCAGATGCACTTGGAATATTTTTCTTTTTCCTCCTGGACAGGAGGATGTAGAAGACGAGGAATAAAGATGTTTCAGTATTTACACACCGCCCAACTCAGCTCTCTATCCCACTGGGTAAGTGGAAGATTAATCCTGCCGATGAGCGCTCCCAAGGTTCACAGAAGGCCCTGAGAGGACTTGGACCCTGGGGACTGGCCAGTAATGTAAATAACTTTCTCCAGTATAAATACTCCAGAAGTCATTCTTTATCTCCAGCACCAAGGAGAGGCTGAGGGGAGAAGGATTTTACTAGCAGCGAACACTCTATTCCCCACCGGGCTTGACCTTCCAGGGTCATCTGTCCATCGTTTTTGCAAGATCTGTTTTTTCTCACCTATCTTTTGGGTCTCGTCACTTGAAACACTTTCCTTATGGCTTACTCTTGTTCCCAGATTAGCTGAGAGAGAGCTAGGGGAAGAAGACATGAGACAGATGTCTGCTGTGGCTCACAATACTGGAGAAACAACTAAAGTTGCTCATGGCCGACCTCTCAAATGGAATAAACCTCCCTTGGGAGCAGAGTCCCAGTCCTGGCCAAGGAGCCAGCTGGAGCCCCCAACCCCAAAGCCTGGCCCTGCAGAGATTCATGTGGTGACAGCTGAGGACACTACACCAAGCTCTAAGACAGAAAGGACTCTGGGCCTGCTAAGGGGCTGCCACCACAGTGCCCTGCTGCGTTCTCGTCACCCAGCCCAACCAGCACAAGCTATCTGGTGACGCACATTGTTTTTCTCTGTGTCCCATGAATAGAGGCCCTGGAAGCTCTGTGTGGGCAAGGACTGAGTATGTTCAGGGTTGGCTTCCACCACCACGCACACCCAAACAGGTCATCGTTCAAAGCCAGAAAACCCCTGCTGAATACCATGCAGACAGACAGACAGACACACAGGCACAAAGCTCCTCCTGATAAAAGAAGCTAGATGGGTCCTTTCAGTAGCTTAGGCAAAGGACTTGCCAGTCCCTGGCTGGGATGGGCAGGCAGGGACCCACACTGGTAGCCGATGGCCCGGGAAGACATAGGCACTTGCTCCTAACATGGCATTCTGAGAGGTCTTTCTAAAGGGCAGAGAAGAAACCAGGACAAGCCGAGCTCCCTCCCCAAGCTCTCCAGCCTCTCAAGGGCACCCGAGAGCACACTCGAGACACTCCAGGTCTCTATGGCCTCCGGGGTCCAGGCCAGACAAAGAGGCTTTGGGACTAGACGGCCTTTGTTCCCCACCCCAGTGAGGACATTCCTGAGATGCACCCTGCCAGAAGGCAGCGTCATTCACAGTTGGTCGGGATGGGGTATGTGGGTGGAGGACACAAAGGTCCGGCTTAGTGTCTCTCCACATGGCAGAACACAGAGCAGGTGCAGCCACCTCAGCCTCAGCCAGGCTGCCAGGCGGGCGTCGGTGAGGTCTGGGGATATTGTGTTGAAGGAAAGCTGGAAAAGGATCAGAAAGACCGCTGTCTCTTGGTGGAAGTGATTGTCCTTCCTTCTGTCCTCCCCTGCTCCTCAGCACGGGCTGTGCAGAGAGAGGGGGTGACCACAGTAGCCTACTACACTTTCCGTTTCATCTGTAAACCCCAGCTTGTCCCAGTTCACTCGAGTTAGAGAAAAGGACAGACACCAAGGAACAGTAAGGGAAAGATGCCTTCACGGTCCTAATTTCCTGCTCCTCCCCAGAATCTGGCCAAAGTAACCTGAAGTCAACTGAACTACAATACCGCACAGGACTCTGCCGGCAAGGTATCAAGATTGACCCCAGCCATCCAACTGCCCTAGCTGGAGTTCACCAGCCAGGAGATCCTGGCTGTTCCCTGCACTCCATTTAGTGTCCAAAAGAACCCTGGGCAAAAGCCCTTCCTTCGGGTGCTGAGGAAGTCAGGCTGCAGAAACAGGCTTCCTGGGCCTGCAGCCACGTTGTCTGGCCTGAACACTCGTGGCCATTGGAACCTGGAGAGTCTCTCATGCTCCCCTAAAGTACCGGAGTACCCTGGGAACCAGCTTCTGAGCTCCTGGTCTTGGGGAACTTAATCAATTTTGCAGTACTTTTGTTTCCATGTTTGTAAGATAGCAGTTTGTGAGAGTACCTATCATAAGACTGCTGGGAAGAACAGAAACATGGCTCCACAAAAGCTTAAAGGGGGCCTGTTGGCTGTTAGGTAGAAACTCTAACTGTGTGTGTGAAAAGATATAAGAACTCCTATATGACTTTATTTTGTTTTACATTTTATATGTATGTTTGTGCTTGTGTGGATGTATGACCTCTCTCTCTCTGTCTCTGTCTCTCTCTCTCTCGTGTGTGTGTATACCCATGGAAAGAGGTATTGGGGCCCCTGGAGCTGGAGTTACAGAAGGTGGTGAGCTGCCTGACACAGGGGCTGGGAACTGAATCCTGGTTCTCCACTGAGCCATCTCATCCTCAGCCCTATAGCTACACTACTAGAAACACGCGTGTATGTATTATAATTTCAATGAAACAACTCCGGAAAAGTGATGGGAGATGTCCCTATCTGACATTGCAGGACTACCAAGCGGTCCTAGCAGAGGGCAGAAGAAAGGCATAGGGAGAATTTGGGGCAAGCTTTCCCAGAATACCACCTTCCCAGAAACTCACAGTACTGAGAATAGACAGGAAACATTTTCAAAGCTTTGTGACTTAGGACTGGTTTCAACAGGTTAAACGTAAAAGTGGGGGCAGGAGGTGGGGTGGAGCCGTGGCTCAGTGGTGAAGAGCTCTAACCGCTTTTGCAGAGGACCTGGTTATGGTCCCCAGCATCCACATGACAGTTCATGGCTGGAGTCTATAGCTCCAGAGGGTCCAACATGTGCTTCTGGCTTCTGCGAGCACCAGGCATGCATGTGGTGTACACACACAAATGCAGGCAAACACTCACACACATAAATATGAATTAATCATCAACTGACACCAGAAACAGGCAAGGAGACACAGAGTTGGCACCAGTCTGGGACTGAGGTGGCTGTCAGGTCTTTCTGTGTCTTCTCCTCTCACGTCTCCCTGTCTGCCTCTGCTCCCACCATCTCTCTGCCTCCCGCAATGCTTCCGGGTTAAAGAGCAAGCATGATGCTACAGGCAGCGCTGCTCTGGAAAGAATGATGCGTAAGCGTGTGCAGCAGATGCACGCGGCTGTGTCCTCTTCTCTAGCTTCCATCCACACTAGATTGTAGCTAGGTTCGAGGCCGAGGGTGTTGCTCATTGGTGTGGTGGTTTTCTAGCATGAACAAGGCTCTGGCTTTGATCCTAGCTCCACAAACAAATGAGGAGGAGGTAGGAGGAAGAAAGGAAAGAAGGAAGAAACTTAAAAATAAAGGGAAGGATACACAGGGTCCTGGGTTCAAAACAAACCAAAACACAACAGCCATGAGTCATGATCTGGAAAGCTATTCCCATTCTGTATTCGTTACTCCTTTTGTGGCTGTGACGAATTTATTTTGGCTCGCATTATAGGGAACGGTTCACTATGGCAGCTGGCACGTGGCATCCACAGGGAAGGAGCAATGGGAAGTAAATGGGGTGCTCAGCTCACTTTCTTCCAACCCACACGTGTAGTGCATGGGCTGCTGATGCTCCCATTTGGAGGGGAGGCGTGTTGTGGAAGAACCCTCTTGTACACTGTAAAGATTTGTTGCTCCAACTGGTTTAATAAAATGCTAACTGGCCAGTAGCCAGGCAGGAAGTATAGGCAGGATGACCAAACTAAGACGATGGCAGAGTCAAGAAGGGCAGAGTCAAGAGAGTCTCAGGGAGACACAGAGAAGCAAGAGGGGATGTCATACTAAGGAAAGGTCACAAGCCACATGGCAAAGCATAGATAAGAAATATGGGTTAATTTAAGTGTAAGAGTTAGCTAGTAACAAGCCTGAGCTATCAGCCAAACATTTACACTTAATATAAGCCTCTGGGATGGTTATTTGGGAACTGGTGGGTGAGACAGCAACTTCCACCTACAGATGGGTCTTCCTATTTCCATTGAACCACTCATAAAACTCCCCTTCACAGCCCAGCTTGTGCTGACATGGTGGTTTGATATCCCCTCACGGTGACTAAAGAATTAGCTACCACACCCACTCTCAGCACTTGGTCACCACCCATGCCACAGGTGGTCACAGAATTTTGGATCTAACCAATCAGAGCATCCCATTCCAGCCACCAGTGATTGGCTTTGGAATGGAAATGTGATCAAAGCCAAGGCAATGAGCATCAGTTTGGGAGTGACTAGGAAGTGGACCGTTCCTCATTCATGGTCAGCTTCAGGCCAGAGTGGCCATCTCCAGGAAGAAACCACCCAAAAGGAAAAGCAGACACCAAAGAGTCCAGACAGCATTGTTCTGGCGCTTAGATTCAGCTACAACTCCAACTAGTTTTTCTATTCTGCCACTGTGTGTAACTAGGCATCTCGCTTGTTGGTTTGAGACAGATTGGGTTAGGTTTCCTTCAATAGTGAACTACCACAGCACATTTCTGACCTTGGAATCCGAGCCAGGCAGTCTTCATATGAAATCCTACTTTATCCTCTAAGATAGGCATTATCAAGCCCAGATATGCAACCAAAGGAAGCTACCCAGTTCTGCCAGGGTCACCCAGCTCAGAACCAATAGGTCCTTCTGGCCCCATTCCACTCATCTGAGACTGTTGTACACTAGGGAATAGTTGCTTTTTAATGCAGATTACACAGCGACTAAGTGGTAAATACACACTTAGGTCCTGGGTTCAAGTCCCAGCACCCCCAACAAAACAAGAGGCTATGTGGTAACTAATATAATGAAGGCAGTGTGGGGAAAGAGTCAGAAAAATAAACAAAACAAAACAAGACAGAAAAGCCACCTTGAGAAACTGGAGCCACGCTAACACCTGGGGTGGAAAGAAGACCTGAGGAAGAGTGCTGAGAATTCTTAAGCTTCCAGTGGCCTCAGAAGTAAGGAATAAAAAGAAGAAATTTCATGGTCCACAAAGCACAAGACTTCTGGAAAGGAGTGTGTGTGTGTATGTGTATCCTAGGATACAATCTGAATTTCTGACCATAATTACTATTTTAAAACACTTGAAAAATACCACTTGAAACTCTCAAAAATTGCAGATTTTAGAAATATTCTATGGTAGATATTCCCTCAGAAGGGTCTGAGAAATGATCAGGAATTGAATTTGTTAATAGTCCTACAGCAAAATATACAAATATTTGTACTGAATGAAATAAACAAATGATAAAATTGCCTCATTATTTCCGGGAAAAATTTATCTATCAGTCTTTGTCTATCCAAAAGAAAACAAACAAAAAATCCTTTTGTTCCTTTTGAGGATCTGGGAACTGCTCTGGGCCTGGAGAGAGGGTGTTAGTTAGCTGCTAAGCAGCAACCTAGGGTGGAAAGAATTATTTTAGTTCAGTTTGAGGGATTATAACACACTGTGGAGGGGAAGGCAAGATGGCAAGCAGCTGCATAGCAACAAGAGTGTGCAGCTGGGAATCCTCATGGCTCGTAGCTTGATGGGACAGGACAGAGAGTTCACAGGAAGTGGAGCTGAGAGTGCACAGGAAGTGGAGCTCAGGGTGCACAGGAAGTGGAGTTCAGGGTGCACAGGAAGTGGAGCTCAGAGTACGTAGGAAGTGCAGCTCAGAATGTGCAGGAAGTGAAGTTCAGGCTGTGTAGGAAGTGGAGCTCAGAATGCACAGAAAGTGGAGCTGAGAGTGCACAGGAAGTGGAGCTGAGAGTACACAGGAAGTGCAGCTCAGGGTGCACAGGAAGTGCAGCTCAGGGTGCACAGGAAGTGCAGCTCAGAGTGCACAGGAAGTGATGTGGGTTTATTTGGGACTGAACAGCTGTGGGACTGGGCAGTGCAGAAACGTCAGTCAACAAATGGTGACCCAAGTTTGGCAACTACATCTACATAAAACCTGAAAGAACTTGAGAAAGGATTCTAAACACAAAAGAACAGTCAAGCATGGCTCTTGGTAACAGTATTTTCTCAGGTGGACTCTGTTTGCTATAGGCAAGCCAAGGCTCAGTTCCTTTAAGAGAGGCTGCCTGACTCAGCATTAGCAGAAAAAAACTACAAGGTTCTTTTACGAGGTCATGCTACCAAAGACTTAAATGGTATTTATGAGCAATCGGCGACATGCTTCTTGGTGGTGGCAGAAACCTAGAAACTGCATAGTTGTGGCAATAAATGAGGTTCCTGCCAGTACCTCTGGCATGAAGCTAGAATCTCAGGAAACCAAGGAATGGATGAAGTGAGTCCCCAAAGCCTCTGCTTTAATCGTAGTTATATCACTTAGCAGATTAAAGACTCATGTGGTCAAAAAAAGATAGAGATATACGGTAAAGATAGATTCATATAAAAAAACCTTCTAAATGGTTTACAGTGTGTTTAAAAATACATGTAGGCCTGGGAGAGCAAAAAGAAATGATAAAGTCCTTTAAAAATAGAGTAATAAAAAGTCACGTAAAGATAAAAAATACACAAGAGAGTCTGGATACTGCAGGCTATTGTGTTATTTTTTAATTGAACTGACTGCTGAGGAAGGAGCAACTGCTGCTAAAAGACATTTGATTATAAATGCTGCTAGATTAATCTAACCTATATATTTTGAAAATACCTTAACTTCTAAATTTAAGTCAAAAGATGTTACTTTGGAGAACAGGGTTTGCTTTTGAGCTCACAGGAAATGACAGGCGTGGATTCATTCTGGGTTGAGAAAAATAAGGTTTGATAGAGGAAGATCCCCTGAAAAATCTCCAGTGGGAACGAACAACCCAGATGATCCAACATTTCAGAGCACCTCTGTTGCAGTTTCTTCTGAGTTCTACATCTAGAACAGTCTGAGGATTGTTGGCTGAGATGATCCAGTCTCTCAGAATACTCCAGTCAGGACTTGACCATAATTTAAATTTTCTTTAGGTCCCCATAAGATTACCAGTACTCCCAATCAGCAGGAAGTAGCCTAGAAAACTATGACCTCATTCCAAAAAATGGATTATGGATGTTTGTCTTTGTTTGGAGTGTTGTTTACAAGTTTTATAAAAAAAAATTGTCAGGAAAAAAGCTAAAAAAAAAAAGGAGATAAGATTCAGGGTTCTTATTTTGAAAAGAAAAATGGGAAACTGTTGTGGGATAATGCTCTTGTACACTGTAAAGATTTATCACTCCTATTGGTTTAATAAAATTTTGATTGGCCAGGAGCCAGGCAGGAAGTATTGGCAGGATGATGAGACTAAGAAAATTCTGGGAAGAGGAGAGAGACTCATCACCAGCCAGATGCAGAGGAACCAAGATGAGAATTCCTTACTGAGAAAAGATACCAAGACATGTGGTTAAACATAAATAAGAATTATGGGTTAAGTTGTAAGCTAGTTAGTAATAGGCCTGAGCAATAGGCCAAATAATTTATAATTAATATCAACCTCTGTGTGTTTATTTGGAACTGAATAAATGTGGGACTGGGCAGGATAGAAACCTCAGTCTACAAGCCATCTCTCCAGTCCCTCTTTTTGAGACAAGGTCCTGCTAAGTGCCCCAAGCTGGTCTTGAACTTGCAATCTCTGGGCCTCAGCCTGTGGAATAGTTGACTTGTGCATCAGGCCCAGCACCTTACCAGGTTTTCAGCAGGTTGATGTTAAGTTATGATTAGGGAATTTATAGGGCTATGGGCAGGAGCCAGACAACAACCACCCTCAAGTAAACTTGGTTCCTCCATGAGGCTCATGCAGAGACACGCCTTGCCACATGTAATGATTAAGTACATAAGATGTGGCTGTCTTCCATCTTTCTTCAGAATTCCATCTTTCTTCAGAATTCCACCATTCTTTTACAAGTACAGGACATTAAGTACATAAGATGTGGCTGTCCTGAACTGAATGTCCTGTACTTGTAAAAGAATGGTGGAATTCTGAAGAAAGATGGAATTCTGAAGAAAGATGGAACTTTGATAACATGTTGGAATAACAATATTTGGGATGCACTGATTAAAATACATACTTACAGCTAACTATGCCTATTTTATATGTTTAAATTTTTACATATAACTTGAAATCACATGCGCATGTATATGTGTACATATTTATGGGTTGGAATTATATATTTTATAGGAGAGCACTGGCACAAAGCTTTCACTAGAGACAGAACATTTTATGGTTGTTATTTCATGCTGGGATTAAACCTGAGGCCATGTGCGTGTTTAACATCCGTAGCTTAGAAAGAAGGACACTGGGGGGGAATCATTCTTTGAAAATCTGTGCACAAAGGTACTCAGTATGCTCCAAGTCGACAGCAAGTTTGTAGAAAATCAACATTTCCCATCCTGAAATTGTCCCTGCCCATATGGTTTCTGAAGCTGATCTTGAGTCCCCTGCTTCACCGAGGGCATTCTTCAGTAAGAGCTCCCCAGGAGCAGCGAGGAGGCCAGAGGAGCTTTTCAAAGTGCGTGGAGAGAACAACCAAGGTGGGCAGGAGACTCAAAACAGCTCAACCTAGACCGTGGTTCACTTGGTGCAGGCCGTGCTTTGTTTCTCTGCACAGGGACCAGTGTTCTTCCAGAATCATTCTCCGTGAAGCCCTTGAAGCCCTGTTATACAAACAAGTTAAAGGTGTCTGAGGTTTGAGCCAGATCATTGTTTTTGTTTCATGTTTCAACCAAATCATGGAAAAGAAAACTGCTGACGTCCAACTCCAGGTCCCCCACCACTCTTCGGGTTGGCTTCTATTCCATCCCCGGCCAATCTCAAGGGATCCTTAACTGCTTGTCTCTCTGCCTAGTCTCTTCTTTCTGCTGTAGTTCTGCAACTCTGTACCCTCAAACCTCAGATAGCCTGAAATGGTCCACAGCCACCTTTCCATGCTGAAACCCCTCTGCCTGCAGGCACCAATCTGATTGTCCCCTTGGCTCTGATGTACCAGTGTCCCAAAGTGTGTGATCAGCATCCCAGCAGCCAGCACTCCCTGCCTGAGTCTCCCACTGCAGCCCTTTCTAAGATGTATTTTCATTTTAATTACATGTCTGTGTCTACTTCTGTGTGTGGCTCTGCACACATGAGTGCTGGTGCCCACCCAGGCCACAGGCATCCGATTCCCCTGAAGCTGGAGTTACAGGTGCTTGTGAGCTGCCATACATGAGTTCCAGGAACTGAGCTTGGGTCCTGTGCAGGGTGTGTTCTTAATGGCTGAGCACCTCTCCAGCCTGAGCCCTTTCTTGTTCACCATGTTTCCTAAGAACATGTTCCGCAGACATTTCTCAGGTGATGAATGAATAGTCAGTGGTTTATTTAAAGATGTGTGGACCACTTGCTCTCCGCCAGAGCCATGCTAATCAATGAAAGAGCAAGGACAAACAGGCAAACCCCTCTGTAGGTGCCCTTCTGTAAATGTAAAATGTCCTCCACAGGCCCTTGTGCTTGTCTTTAGTAGGACAAAATGTGTCAGTGTGGGACCTTGGGACCTGCCACCTAGCCAGCAGCACAAGTATATAGGGTGGACACTGAAGGGGATATGGCTTCTGGTTCTGGCCTCAGCTCTCCGATTCCTCATCCTCCAAGATGTGAGTAAGCCATGCCATAAACTCCTGCCACCAAGGATGGATGCCCCAACCACCATACCTCCCCCACCATGATGGGCTCCACTAACCTGTGAGCCCAAACAAACCTCTCCTTTCTTAAATTACTTTTGATGGGTATGTGATCAGAGAGATGAGAAAAGTAACCAATACAGCTGCTTCCCAATGTCATAAATGAGCAAGCCAGGATTCTGCTGCACATCACACAGTAGTATACGGTAATGCTGCCTTTGCTCTTGCCCTTCAAATAAGGCGTTTGAAATTGAGGACAGAGGTCAGAGGCCCATTCTGCAGCCCTCCTGTGTATGCAGTTACAGTTACATTCGGTTCTCTTGTGGGGGACATAGCATATTGCTAACTTCTTTGACAGTTTTTTTTTCTTCTATTTAAAAACAAACTTCTATTTGTTTTTAAAATTTCTACTGTAAGCCCCAAAGTACATTACTACAGTACAGGTATCAAATTTTGGAGTTGGTGTTCCCAAGACAACCCCAGTTCTGGATCCTAGCTTCATTGAAAAGTTGCTTTCTTAGAAACGAAGCTAAGTTTTACTTTTTAAAATTATTACTTGTGTGTGTGTGTGTGTGTGTGTGTGTGTGTCTGTGTGTGTGTCTGTGTGTCTGTATGTGTGTCTGTATGTGTGTCTGTGTGTGTCTGTGTGTGTCTGTGTGTGTGTCTGCATGTGTGTCTGTGTGTGTGCATGTCTGTTGTGCATGTCTGTGTATGTATGTCCATGTCTGTGTGAGTGTCTATACATGTGCATGTCTGTACATGTGCATGTTTCTGTGTGTGCATGTCTATATGTGTGTCTATGTGAGTGTGTGCCTGTATTTGTGTGTCTGTGTACATGCGTACGTGCATATGTGCATGTGTATGCATGTGCCACGGAGCCTACGTGGGATCAGAAGACATCTGTGGAGTCATTTGTCTCCCCACACCTTCACAGGGGTTCTGGGCATGGCCCTTGTGTCTGGTAGGTACTCAGGGCAAGAACCTCACCCCTTGATTCATGTCACTGACCCAAAGCTGAATTACCAAAAACAAAGATACAAAACCTAGGAACAAAGGCGCCTCCTTTGCCCGCCACCTTTTTGGATGTGCCGAGTCACAGCAGAAGCAAACACGCGTGACACATTTGTGCTGAGCAATTTCTGCTGAAACAATGAAGATACAATTACAAATGAGTGCTGCAAATCACAGGAAGACGACTAGAGAGAGCGGAATCGAGTCACAGAGAAAAGCTCTTTAACCAACAGCAGGGTCAGCCAGCTGTGGCACCATGTCCAGTGCCTTCTCCCAGGAGGGAGAGGCAGTAAGAAAGTTCAAGGCCAGCCTGGACTGTGTAGCAAAAACGTGTCTCAAAAACTCAAAACAATAACAATGGTCAGCCAAATAATGACAAAGGTCACCTCACTTGACATAGGCTTACAATACACCTATGTGTACTTTTATTATTATGTATGCATGTATGTATATATGTGCATACATGTGTTTGTACGTGTATGTATGTGTGTACGTGTATATACACACACATGCACGTACTATGTATGTATACATGCATACATGTATGCATGCACATATGTATATTCATCTTTTAAATAAACAGATCCAGGTTAGGCAACTTTCCCAGAGTCCTATGACTAGTAAAGCGGACCTGAATTCAAATCCTCCTCTCCCATAGCTTCAGCTGTCCTCCCTCATCACGCCTTCCTCAATGTACACAGAGTAAAACAGGAAATACAGCAACCCATGTTATTTGAAATAGAGCGGAGATGTGCAGGTCCATCTAAGTGGTTACTACTGATTGCTTAGATCTGTAATAAAAATGCAGAGCAATTCTGCCAGTCCATTTCAATCCAACTCAGAATGCCTCGATGAAACCAGCCCTCCGAGAACAGCAAAAACAATAAAGGTGACGGTGAAAGGCAAACTGTGGTAGCTGATGGTGAAACCACCACCACCAAGGTGTCTGGTGTGTGGCAGAGAGTTGTCAAGATGCCTGACAAACTGGTCAACAAATGGCCAAACTGCAAAAGCTAACTACTTTCCTACTGGATTTAAGATGACTTCTGATATTACAAAGACTATGTGACTTTTTAAAAGTTTGCTGATAAAATAGTTCACCAGTCAAATGTATTTTGTGGGTCCCATGTATAAGCACAGCTTGTAGTAGTTGGGGAAGGACAGGGCAGAGAGGAGGCGGGTAACTGCTGTGGGACATGGTTTTACCCTGTAAAGATTTGTTTCTTCTACTAGTTTAATAAAATGCTGATTGGCCAGTAGCACTTCCAGGCAGGAAGTATAGGCGGGACAACCAAGCAGGAAGTAGAGGCAGGGCAACGAGAACAGGGGATTCTGGGAAGAGGAAAGATTCAGTCTGCAGTTGTCACTCAGCCGCAGAGGAAGCAAGATGAGAATGCCTCACTGATAAAGGTACCATGTGGCTAACACAGACAAGAATTATTGGCTAATTTAAGATGTTAAAAAGAATTAATAAGAAGCCTGAGCTACTAGGCCAACCAGTTTATGATTAATGTAGACCTCTATGTGTTTCTTTGGGACTAAATGGATGTGGGACCAGGCAGGACAGAAACATCTGTCAACAGATAACTACACACACTGTACCCCTGGTGACTCAGCCAAACATCTGGAGATGAACCCACATTTCCTGCCCGTGCTGACATTCTTAGTACAGTGTGTATCCAAGTCACACTGCAGGTGGACAGGCAAAGCTCGGCTGGGGCAGCGCGTTAATGGGAGCGTCCTCTGGCTACGGCTGGGTTTCCAACAAGTGCTATCTTGGCTTTCTTTGTGCAACCAAGACGAAAGGACCCCAAACAGCTTCCACAGCATGGTAATTGCTATCTTGCCCATCTTGTTTTCACTTACTAAAAAATTATGCCACCATGGTTAGGGCCAGAGGCAAAGGAAGTCAATCGCATCTCAGAAGAGAACATCCCATTGCTAAAACCCTGTTTTTTATTTCTGTCTTGTATTGTCTCCCCAAGGACCCCGACACATCACATACTTGACACTTGAGCCTCACTAGAGCTAAGAACTAAGAATGCCTGCCACAGAGAAAGTACAATAGCTGACAGCATGTCTTAAGGTGATGGAGCTATGGGGTACCCTGAAAAGACTGAGAAACTCGTCCTGCCTGGCTACCCTGGCTGAGACATTTGTCTTTTCCTGTCTTTGGTCTTGATGTGTCAACTGGCTCTTTTTGGGTCTTGAATGATAAGTATATTTTTTTCTAGAAGTTTGAGTGGCAGCTCTTCTGGTTCTCAAGCCTTGAACATCAAACAGAACTGTGCCGTTGACCCATCTGAGTCTCCAACTTGCCAGCTGTAGATTTTGACACTTCTCAGGTTCTGTGACCATGACTGCAGGTTCCTTCTGCTCTCCTTCCTCATACAGGGAGATCTGAGGGAAGGAAATCTCTCTGGATAGATATCTTACTGGCTTTGTTCCTCAGAGAAATGTTGAGGAAGACAAAAGCTTTTGCAAGTAAGGGAGATGTGCTGCTCAAAATGAAATATATTTGGACTAAGGTAAAGACATTTACTGGCTAGGACCACTCTCCTGAAGCCCAAGAGCTCCTGGCTACTTGAAAGAGAATGGCCTCCACAGGCTCGTAGATTGAACACTTGGTCACCAGGGAGTAGCACTATTTGAAAAGATTAGGAGGTGTGGCCTTGTTGGAGGAAGGGTGTTACTGGGGGTGGGCTTTGAGATTTCAAAAAGCCCATTCCAAGCCCAGAGTCTCTCTTCCTGCTGCTAGCAGATCTAGATGTAGAACTCTCAGCTCCTTCTCCAGCACTCCGTCTGCCTGCCTGCCGCCATGCTCCCTGCCATGACGATAATGGACTAAACCTCTGAAACTGTCAGCCAGCCCCAGTTACCTGCCACGGTCATGGTGTCTTCACCCAGCAGGAGACACTGACTAAGATAGTACTGTTCTTTCCCAGACAAACAACAACAAACACAGCTCTCATCCCCACAGACCCAGACAGTCTCTCACACCTGAGGCTCACAAGTTCTCACAGCTGTAGATAATGTTGGTTTGGGTTTCGGTTTGGGTTTCAAGCAAAATGCATGCGTTGGTACCACAAGCTCCCTCACTAAAGGTATTGGCTTCTAGTAAAATCATGGGGCCAGGATCAGGACCTGAACATGGACAGATAACAGGAAAGACTTGTCTGGGGAGGTGTGGAGCTCTTTTGTGTTGCTGTGACACCTTAACAATGTTGGTCTAGAAATATCAGTGAGAGATTGGAGGAGAGTGTGCCCAGACTCCTAACACCTGATCCTCAGGACAGACACTGACCCAGAGGACACTTTGGTCACATATTAAACTGTAAGTCCAGGGGCAGCACTCGCTCAAGCCAACATGACATAAAGTTGGGACAGACAGGCTGGAACAACTCTGATACCAATCCTGTGAGCGGTGGAGCTATGTTGGCTCCTTTTTGACAACAAAGAAGTCCTGATCCAGAGCGAGTACGGTGTTGTCTCTGCTAACCTGACCTGGTGTTTCTCATCCTGTGGTTTCTTCATTCAGTCATCTCTCCACTAAGTATTTAAGATCGCTCACTCCAGGCCAGAAACTCAGATCCATAGCGAGGCACAATGAACACGGTCCTCCCGAAGCCTGATCTGCACAGCCTGCCGGTTCTCTTGCTATGGAAAAGACCAACGTAACCACACACACCATCCACCTTGTGTTCTTAAACAGGGCCTCTGACTTTGCTTGGCACACGCCAAGTAGGCTAAGCTGGCTGGCCAGCGAGCCCCAGGGACCCATCCATCTCTACCTGAGCAACGGAGCTGCGAACTTGTATTGCAATCCCCAGCTTGTCCTTTTCTTCGTTTTTTTTTTTTTTTTTTTTTTAAGTGTGGGTTTTAGGAACTGAACATAGGTCCTCTAGCATTTTACTAACTGAGCCATTTCCCCAGACCCAATTTCTTTCTGTTTCTGAAGGCAAAGTGTGACCATGTGTAATAGACAGGGATGTTGGGAAGTTTGTATTCTCAGGGTTTTACACCTTCCTTGAGCCCTAGTTTCCCCACGGAAAGGATAGTGGGAAGATCATATCTACTTCACAGGGATGAGGTGAGATAAGCCGTGAAAAACGCCACACCCCAAACATTTTTCTGTAATTGGTATTTTGTACTCAACTTATTATAGTCATTTGAGCCGTGAGGCTCAAGTCCTAGGACACTGTGAACGCGGCGCTGTTTGGAGTTTAGTCTTTGAAGATGAACGGTAAAGTCCTACATCCAAAGCCTAGGTTCTTCAGAAGAGAGAGTGGAGGAAGGTCAGGATACAGAAAACAGAGCCAACCAACAGCAGGAAGTAGCAACACCCCTCACAAAAGCCAGGAGAGCTGAGGAAAATGTCCGCAGTCATCTGAGAGCCTGGCCCCACTGACACCCAGACTTGGCCTCCAGAGCTGTACAAGAACACATTTTGCTATTTAAACCATTGTGGTGCTTAGTTAGAAGGCCCCAGGACATCAACCTTGGTCTCCTCACCCCACTCCCCCTTGCTGACTTATGGGACAAGGACAGAATATCAGCGTGTGACTTTAGGAGGAAACAAAGAGCCCCTAGAAGGACCGAGCTCTCCTAAGTCTAATGGCTTGGAAAGGGTCGAATCTTTTCACCGGATTATAACAATCTGATTAAGTAAAAAACCAGGAACTCCATACATCCATCCTGCCAGGCTCAGTCCTCCATTTTGCCATAATCGTTACCGGCTTTCATACAAAGCTGAGGAAGGGCTGGCTAGGCCTAGGGGGTGTCACAGATGTCACAGAGCAGCTGCCCACGCAGAGCCCTGCTCAGAGCCCCGTGTGGAGGACCTTCTCGGACAGACTTTGCATACTCAGATCATCTTCCAGAAGTCAGCTCTGAGGACCCAGAGCAGCAAGCTGGGGACACAGCGGCTTTGTGGCAGCCAGGAAGAAACAACACTTGGAAGACATGTCGGTTAAGAAATTCCAAGGTCTGAGCTGGGCCCGATGAAGTACGCCCATCATCCTACCATTCAGGGGGCTAAGGCAGGAAGGTTGTGTGTTTGAGGCCAGCCTGGGCTATCATGAGAAAAACATCAAAAAACAAAAAAAGAAACTCCAATTTACTTATTATTTATTTTATTCAATTTTTTAAGGTTCTTAAGTTTGGTGGCCTCCTATACACTGGCTAGTGCAGCCTGGGTGACAGTCACAGGTACCACACGAGCCACTCTTATACAAGGGCAGCCTTCTGTGCCCACAAGGAGGCAAGTGAACCCTGCTTTCTGGTAAGGACTCCAACTCCTTGATGTTCTGCTTTAGCTCCACCCTGCTCTCACCGAGCCCACCTGTGACTTGTAGCCCTCTCCAGACCGTCTGTGTTTCCTGCGGCAGGGTCTCTCTGTATCAAACCTCCTGAGTTCAAAGCAAATATCTTGCTTCAACCCCTGAGTAATTAGGTTTGTAAGTGTGCACACATGGGAGTGTGAGCATGTGTGCGTGTGCACGTGCATGCATGTGCACATGCGTGTGCGCGCGTGTGCACGTGCGTGTGTATACATGTGGAGGCCAGAGAACACATAAGACTGTCTTCTTCGAGCACCGTCTACCTCCTCTCCTGAGGCAAGATCTGCCCTAACTTGGAACTCACTGATTGAGCTGGCTAGAACACCCCAGAATTCTCATCTGCCAGCATTGGGATTCCAGACATGTGCCGCCTCCATCACATGTATTTGGGTGTGTGGTTTTTCATGTGGCTTCTAGAAGATCAAACTCTGGTCTGCATGTTTGCATGGCAAACCCTCCAGCAACTGCACCAACTCCCAGCCCAGCTTTGACAACTCTAGATAGATTCATTATCCAGTCTGAGAGCAGAGAGCTTGCAAACTGAGCCAAAATCACACCTCGGATTTCTGGCTGGGTTCGCTGCTCACATCCCTGCCCATCCCAGAACCTGCCACTGAGCATCCTTCTGCTTTTGGGTCCCAGAATTTACTCTGCTCTGTTCATCCCAGGGAGGGGGCGGGGCTGCCATGGGAGAGCCTGCTATGATCAGACACTATTCTAACATATTTCTTTCACCTTCAAAACAATCCCTCTCACATGAAACACAGAGACACACGCTTGTTACAGATGTGGAACCTGAGGTATGTGCAAGGGCAGTGTACTGAGGTGACACACCACAGCTCTCTCCCCACAGGCTGTGGTAGTATTGCTGGCTCATCGCAAAGACATCCTCAGGAGCAGCTGCCACCGTGGGCTAAGCCACAGAGAGGACAGCCAAGCTGTCACTTAAAATCATTGTTCTGGTCCCTTTCCCAGGCGGACATTCCCCAGTGCAGGCCGCTGCTCCTTTGCAGGCTCGGCGCAGGCACAGCTGTGACAGCTGAGGGGCCTCGGCCCCAGGCTCCTGCTGCTGGTTAGCTCACTCGTGGTAAACTAGGGTCTTGCCGGAGGTCTCCACAGCAAGGCACAGAGTGCAAAGCTCAACACAGCAGAAACTGACCCTCTGCTGCCACAGGTTGCAAGCTCAAAGACAGATGTGACAGGGCCATGTTTCCTCTGGGTTGGACCCTTGCCTGCCTCTCCCAAGGCTGCTGCTGATTCGTAGCATGCCTGAGCTTATAGTCTCATCATTCTGCCTGTTAATCGTGGGTGTCTTCCTTGGATGTTTCTGGGTCCATACTGGTTTTTTTTTTCTTCTAAAGATAGCAGCCCCTGGGTAGGGGTCTACCCTCATTCAATATGAGATAATCTTAATTTGATTATATCTGCAAAGACTGTGTTTTCAAGGGAAAAAATACATTCCAGACTTGGGACTTGAAAGTGTCTTTTGTGCTATTGCAATTCAATCCCCAAGAAGGTACATGAAACCCCAAACACATCTTAGAGCCATTCAGCCAGCTCAGGGCAGGCCCCTTCCTCAGCTACAAGGGCTAAGCTGAGGGAGCAGGCTATCACAATAGATCTGAGGAGGGTTCCCTCTGGACCCTTCTGCGTCCCCATAGCCCAGCAGAGGCCGATTGTTTCTTCAGCATCTAGCCCACCCAGGTGACTCAATGACGAGACCCTGCTGCCTTTCATGCAGCCATTGGCTCAAGAGAAGTGGTAAGTCCAAGGCAAACAATGACTGTGTGCTTCCGTAACGTGATCAGGGGTCCCCCACTTCGATCTGCCATGACTCCCCAACTTCAGGCTTGGCGATGGCTAGCACTGCCTCTCTGCTTGCCCTCGCCACCCCCATCACTCATCCATCTCCCAAGGAGTCAGCCATTCTTTGTGTCTGCCTTGAGCACAACTCTAAAGGGCAGCACAATGCCGCTACCCAGTGCCAAATTGCTGAATGAATGGATGAACGAGCAAATAGATGTAGGTATTTTGAAGGGCATTTTGGAAGAAGATAAAATCAGTAGGGTAAATTGAGTCCTGCTGTGGCAGAATCCACAGGCCAGAAGGAAGAACTGAATTAGTGCTCCAGAGTCACCTGCTGAATCGCGTGACGAGTATTCTCTAGAGGAGTGTGTGATGCAGGACCAGGGTCACGGGGCAAGGAAGATGGTTGTCTGAATGACTTTCTGAACAAATGAAGATGGCCAAAGAGAGCTCCAAGAGGTAGAAAGAAGAGCGGAGAGGAAGGGGTGGCTGAACATGTATTTCAGACAGACAAACCATTAAAGGAGCCAAGCAGAGATGGCCAGGTACATGGACAGAACCTGGGTTCCGTACGCAGAATCATCTAGCTGGCCATGAGAAGTCATGACAGCTTAGAACAAAGGGTCTAGAGCTGAGGGTTAGCTGGCTGAGGCGTGTGGGGCAACATGCAATGGATGGAAGCCGACCAGCAACCTGAAGCCTCTCTTTCTTTCTGCTCAGCCACGAACCGAAGTTCACAGCTCTCTGACAAAGGCTGTGCATGAAGGCCACCATCCAGAAGGCTTAGTGAGACATAGTTCCAGGGCCAGCAGCCTGAATCAGGGTTTCTACACTTCAGCTTTTCAATAGGAGGGAATCCCTTCTGCCCATCAGCACACACTCATTAAATCCTGGTCACTTTGGCAGAGAAAGCAGCCAAGTTCTCCAAGCACTGCTCAACGTGGTGCTGGACCGACAAAACATGCAGAACTGTCTGGGATGTGCCTGGTCCTCCTCCACTCTCAAGCTGTGTCGCCTCTCCAGGAAATGTAGCACTGCTAACATGTTAACACCTGTGGAACAGCACCAATCCACTGACAACCTGATGCATCAAGTCCTCACTCAGGAGGTGACCATCCAGTTGATCCACAATACATTATCATAAATTAATTTAGAAGTGTGAATGAGACTCTAGCATGTAAAATCTGCATAGAGATCTAACACAAAAACAAGTAACATGCAGGACTCCATTTGAGAAACATGACTCTTAGCCTGCATGGCTTTTGGAACTGTCTTCGGTAGCCACTGATGAACTGGATCCCACTCTCAACTGTGGTCCTCTCAAGACTCACAGTCCTCCAGCATGCCTTCCTAGCCCAAGTCTGCTCACCCTTCCCCCCTTGCCAATCAGCCTAAGGAAAGCACATCCTGGACCATCCTTGATCCTCTAGATTTCCATCATAAATTTGTTACTACATCTTCAGGACTGAGATCCACTGTGTTTCCAAGAGGGAGTTTTAAGGGTTGATTGGTGTGTACGCAGATCCACTCTTTATTGGGAAGTGCCATGTGTCTTAATTCTGAGCAAAAAGGAAAGATTTTTGAATGTTTGTATGAGAGACAACCGAGGCAGGCATGGGCTGTATCCAGTCAAACCTGGTGGAGATTCTGTCAAGAGGACATCAACAACAGATGCCAAAACGTAGTGCCATGCAAGTCCTCAAAGCCAAAAGGCAGAGAAGAGCCATAGAGGACGGTCCCACCCACTCTCTGATCAGGCCACTAGTTGGTTGGTCCCCGGTGTGTACACTTCCTAAAGGATTGCTAGAAACAGGACAGAGAACCAAAGCTAAAGCCAAGGAAAGGACAAAGACTATGAAACTGCATTTGTAGGGAGCCACAGCAAGGAAGGAAAAGAGGGGAGAGAATTACTTTTCGTGATGGAAAAAAGCTGTCTGCTGATTCTTTGGGAGCAACAGGCTTTTCCTGATGCTGAGTGGCAAGAGGAATTCCCCTCATTACACAGACCAGGCTCCCCCAGTGCTTTCCCAGATTAACAACTAGTTAAGGCTAAGCTGCTCCAGCAAGATGGCCAGGCCACACCACACCCATGAATAAGGCCCCAAATGTGTGGGAGGCAACAGCCCACACATCACTTGCTGGCTGAGCCAAAAGGAAAGCAGAGCTCTGGGCAACATCCCATCTCTCTGTCTTTCTGTGTAGCAGGAGCCTTCCTAACAAAAGGAGGGAAGACAAAGAGCTCCCTGGGAACACCCTGTCCATGCCAGGGCAAACCTCGTCAGCTGTGTACAAATGAACGTGCAGGGTTTACATGAGTATCAGGCTAGCCTCGTGTTCTTGAACAACTTATAGAGAGAGCAAATACAGGGTGCATCCCACCCCTCAAATGCCAGGAGTGGGGGTGCTATCCAGTATTTCCAGGGGGTTGTCCATGACACACCCTTTCCCTACTTCCATGTGGAACAGCCTAACACCTCAATACTGAAGGGGCAGGATGTGGTTATGGGCAAGAGTTATATGGGTGAAGAATTTTAGCAAAGCAACACAAGCTAACCAATCAGGAGCCCGGGCCCTGAAGCTGGAACTGATAACTAGAGGCCAGAGGCCAAGTTAGAACACAGCCCCCAGCAAATCATGCTTAACTGCCTGGAGAGAGGAATGAAGGCTTTGCTTGAACTTGCAAGTTTATTTCAGGTTATCCCGAAGGCTTCCCAGGCTCCTTGGCAAGGAGACAGAGGCGGGCAAAGGGAGTGGGAAAGAAAGCCGCTCTCCACCCTTTCTAACTGTGGGATAGTGTGTTGTAACAGCAGTGGCGGCGGCTGCTGGCTGTGGGAATGCACAAGACTGAATACAAACAGAAACCCTGCTTCCCCTCCCCAGTCTCGCAGGCCGGACTGCAGTGGGGCTTGCGCAGTGATTAACAACACCAGTACATGAATATACACCACATGCAGACCAGGAGCAGAGACAGCAGCATCCGTGACCAGCAGTGAGAATCCACACAGGACAGCAGAGTGAACTGGTACAACAGCTTCCTGCTCGGCAGAGCAGACACACAAACATAGGGCAGGTAAATACACAACTATGTGTTACTTATGCACACAGTGGGAGATCAATCAGCCGTAAAAAAGAACACCACATGGATGGACCCGGAAGACAAGCGTCAATGACCTAAGCCTCACAGTGAGGGGCAAATACTGTGAGACTTTCCTAATGTAGGGAATCTTTTAGCTGGACTCAGGAGGAGCCTTCAAGGGTGTCTGACAGAGGCTGGAGCTGGGAGAGAGAGATTGCAGCCATTGGTACAAACTCTCAGCTAGAAAACAGGTAATTGGGACGGGAGAGAGCAGTGTTTAAGAGCCTGCAGGATCCTGCAGAAGCCCCGGGTTCGGTTCCCAGCACCCATGGTGGGTGGCTCTCAGCAATCTGTAGCTGCATCTCTAGGGAATCCAAGGAGATGACCATCATCAAACATCGTACATTTGAAGTTTGCTAAGACACAGATGCTATCACCAGACATGCACACACACTCAGGTGTGAGCTATGTAAGATGATGTTGTATCGATCAGCTTGACTATAATAATCATAACAAACATGTGTATCAAGTCACCATGCTGAAAATCTAAATGTGTTCAGTCTTTGACAGTTTTGCCTCAGGAAAGTTCAGGGGAGAAAAGGACAGCTCCACCCTCTAAGGACTTGGCCTCTCCACAACCAATGACAGACAAGAACTATAATTCATACAGGCAGGGAAAGAAATGATTATGAGATGTTAAGGATAGGACTGTAGAAGTCCCCGTGACAACAGTTTCCTCGCCTGGGCATGAAAACATCTGATGCAGAAAAAGACCCGACCAGGAGACTGTCCACACATGCGAAACAGAAGAGTGGAACTCAGGGGAGCCCACCAGTGCGCTGCCCATCTGTGAGCCTCTGTGGGTGCAGACCCTTACCATTCGGGGTGCAGACCCTTACTGTTTGGGGTGCAAACCCTTGCCATTTGGAATGAAACCCCTTGTCATTTGGGGTACAAACCCTTACCATCAGGATGAAAACCTGTTTCAGGGGGGGGGGCCGCTTGTTTGTCCTGGCCACCCTGCTAGCTTACATCCGAAATAACCCCACAGAAACTGTATTCATTAAATCACTGCTTGGCTCTAACTTCTTATTGGCTAACTTTTACATATTAGTTTAACTTATTTCTATTAATTTTTATACCACCACTTACCATTTGGGGTACAAACACTTATTCAGGTTTTGCCTCACCCCCTCTTTCTTTGCTGAGGCATTTCAAATAACTATATTTAAAATATAGTATCTATAAGTGTTATAATAATTTAAGAAGACACCAGTGAATCTCTAGATGCTCACAGTGGCCATAACACACAAGTGGCATGTTCAACTCGGTACTACAAGAGTCTTTTGCTTGATCCACTTGGGCTTAAACAACGTCACCAACACTTTCTGACACCCACCTTAAGGAAATACTTGTGGGACGGAACAGTTCAATGTCAAAGAGCTGGGCCTCCCCTAGGTCTGTAGAATAAACTGTTAAGTTACAATTCTTGACCCTGTTTGCTAACAGATATTTGGAGTACAGCTATATTTGATTTGAAACTTGCTTTCATTTTAACAACAGTTTGGAGGGAAATTGTAGGAATGAAAGCTTATCTTCCCATTATGGGGTCACCCAGGTTAAACAGACACAACCCCAGAATAGTTATCACCTCGACTTTAATCATTTTCCTTCTTCTGGAATGGCCCCCTTTCCCCTGTTCTGTAAGTCCATATTTGAAAGCCCAGTTCAACCCTGCTTCCTTCACGTGCCTCCTCTAGCTACCAGGACTTGGGAAGCTGCAAGGCAATGTGGAACTCAACTGGCCATTTCCCATGGCCATGAAACACATTTGAGGACTGTAAAAATGCTATGTATGCCTCCTTGTGGCAAGCTGGCATTTGCTGTGCCTTCTGTACCATGTTAGGAGGGGATTCTTATAATCCCAGTCACTGGCTGGCAAGCGACAAGCTGGGATTGTACCTGCTCACTGTGTCTTCCTAGAGGCAGGGAAAGCAATGAGGAAGGCTGTGAGCTTTTCTCAGTCTGATTGTGGGCATGCTCAGTCTGCAGGGCAGGAGTCAGGTAGGTTTGAGCTGAAGAAGCAAGTGGACTCGAGAAGGACAGGACTTGGCAGTCAACTCAGAAAGAAAAAAAAAATACAGTTCAGCAGGAACAGCAAGTCTCAGGATACAGGCATCTGGGGTGGGTGGTTACAAAGGTTGATTCTGAAGAAACAACAGACCAAAAGGTCAAAGGCCCTCACCAGCCTGGAGCAGGGAAAAGTGATTCACCAAGGTCAGAATTTAGGTCATGGAAAGTTCCCTGTTTACTGTATTTAACAGTACAAGAGTAGAGAAAGATTGTGTGTGTGTGTGTGTGTGCATGTGCGTGTCTCTGTGTGTGTGTGCGCGCGCGCGCGCGCGAGAGAGAGAGAGAGAGAGAGAGAGAGAGAGAGAGAGAGAGAGAATCTTTTTATAGCTCATAAAGTTAGTGAATTCAGTAGGATCCTAGTATGTGGGCAATATGGATGACCCCTACAGTATTTTATCAGCAGATGGTGGAGACCAGGCAACAGAGACCTCAGTTCTCCTTCACCTGGATGAAGCAGCAAGCTTCTTCACCAGTTTGCATGTGTCAAAATTTATCTCTGGGCTCCAGGGCTGATGCTGGCAGATTTGTTTTCATGGAGAATCTCCAGATGGTCAGCATGATCATGTCCCTTGGTCTCCACACAGTCACTCCGGCTGGTCCTGGGGTTGTCCTGGGGGACCTCCCTTCTCACCCAGTAGCTCTGGGCACCATACTGCATTCCAATAGGCTCCCAGTTTTCCCTCTGTCAATAGAAGCCCAGCCCTGGGCTGGCTTGCCATTGTTTGTGTCAGAATTTATGGTTTAGTCAAGGGAAGTGGCACAGGGCTGGGTGGGGTCGCAGGGCTGAGGGTTGCCATGACTGGAATAATCTCATATTTTCTTTTGCTTTCTTCTCCATATCTCAGTGTCCAGAGAGGCTTACTGTGGCCAGCTCCGGAAGCTTTTATGATGCCAAATACTTTCTCAGTGACTTCTTTTGTGTGTTTCCTTCTATGTTTGTGTGTTTAAAGTCTTGTTTGGAAAATGGAAGGTGTGCACATGGTGGAAATAC
>NW_026067893.1:3833018-3925193 GCF_014885135.2 Alexandromys fortis | reverse complement strand
CAGACAATGGAAAACTTACCCTTCCATCTCAAACCCCCTACCCCAGCTCCTCAACCCCTTTCTTGGCAGCTACCATAAATGGATTGTATTACTTCCAGGAATTTTCAATGCATAATATTCTGTATATAACCATAGAAAATGCAGATAAAGGCCTTGCTACAAATAAGCACACACTATACATAGCACTCTGTACCTGCTATTTTTACTTGCCAATATCTTTTGGAGGCAACAAACTTGCCTACTTTTCACAGCTATGTGGTATTTCACTGAATGGATGCAATATGTTTTGTAATACTTCTTTTTGTTTAAAAAATTCTAAATGATTATCACTTTTGCAAAATTTACAAGAAATGCAGGTTAATGAGGAAAAATTCATTTTATTTCCTTTTCAAAAAGTCATGTTGTGTGAGTGTGAGTGTGTGTGTGTGTGTGTGTGTGTGTGTACCTATGTGCTCATCTGTGTGAGGAAGAGCCTGGAAGCCAGACTGACTCCTGGTACCATAGTCTATTTTCTTCACCTTGTTTTCATTTTTTTTAGTTATTTATTTATTGATACAGGTTTCTTCACTGAATTGGACTGGCTGGCACTTAGAATTAGGGTAACAGGTATACACTGTGACACCCAACTTTGCCTGGGTATCGAAGATCTGAACTCGAATTCCCATATTTGTGCCACAAGTACTTTACCCACTGACCCATCTCTAAACCCTTTAAAAAAACTTTTAATTCTAGCACCTGACTTAATCTTGTGCACGATTACTCCAGGGTACTCACTGGCTAATTATCAAACTGTTTCCTTGTCCTGCCTTGGTCATCTCCAGACCTGAAAAGTCATAGTTACCTGCTAACTATTCCTTTGTCTCCAACTCCATCAATCCCCTGTTCCACTGTAATCTTGCCCTGAGGTCTGGTCCACAGTGACAGAGCGTGCTGACTGCAGTCAAGTTCCTATGACCACACCCTGACTTGCATTTGTAGGAGCCTGTCCTCGTGAAGTACAGTGTCCAGGAACAACACAAGACTGCCGCATCCATTAGAACTGTCTCACACAGATCCTGCTGGCATAATCCAGTCTCGCTCCTTTGTTGCCCCAGTGGTCTGGGCTCGGGAGGCCTCTGTGTTATTCACAGACTTTAAGCTGCTCACCCCACAAATCTCCCTGGCAACGGGACCCCAAACATCCCAGCTGAAGCTGCAGATTGGAAAAGCCTGTGCATTATCTTCGGATGTTTCTGGGACATAGTCACTCAAGCAGAAACAGAAAACGTGTTTCTGGAACTTTCTCCATGAGACAAACAACACAGCTGGCTAGCCTTCTGGCACAGAAGCACCATGGTAGGGGCAGCAGGCCCGGAGGGACAGCAGTGGCACCTAACATGCTGTCTCCCCCGGAGTCTCTTCCTGGACATCCAGCTGAACAAGAGAAAAGCCTCCTGTGCCTGCATGTCTCTCTACCCCTGACCTCAAGTAACAGCAGCCGCGTGAGGCCCTGGCTGGGGAAGCCATTTTCACAGCCCTGTTTGCTCTACATTTATTCGGTCTTTAACTGCTTGGCATTTTACACGGGAGCTCCCAGAGTCCTGAACTCACCCGAAAGTTGGATAATTCTGGAAGGAAGTGGGGGCTGGGAATGCAGCTGTTTCAGTTCTCCATCCTTGGAAAGGGCTTCTGACTCGGAGCTGGACGAGGCCCAGGGCTGATGTCGCACCCCAGAGAAACTCTTTCCTAGACAGATGGAGAGAACTGGGCCTGTGGGACAGGAGGGGCAGGGGTGGGGCCTGCGTGTTGCTAGTCCCGGAATACCCGCACGCACGTTCCTCCAGGTTCACCAGGGTGTCTGACGTAGCTGATCATGGAAGGCGTTTACTGGGACTGGGGTGGGCGAGGTATTCCATCCGGCCCACAGCACAGATCAAGTCCAACACCCATTTCTCTGCGGTCCTCTAGCCACATAAATTGTTTTCACAGTTTTGGATGGGGAAGGAAAATAAAGAGAATCATGCTTCGTGGATTATTTTCATCACGAAAATGATATGGGAACTAAAATCTGTGTTTCTAAATAAAGTTTTATTGGAACATGGCCATGCCTGTTTGTTTACATAGCACCCATGATGGCTTACATACTGAAAGGCCATTGTCGTTCAGACCAGATGGCCACAAATCCTAAAATAGCTGCCATCTGCTCTGTCCTTTACAGAGAAGTCTGTGGCTCCTATTCCAGAGCAGGTTAATAAGTGGTTCTGCCAGAGTGAGATAAACGTCTACAAAATTTTTATTAACAAAGTTAAAAATGTAGCAATAATTCAGTATAATGTTTTACATGACAGCCCTACTACTGACAAAAGTTGTGTTATCTGAAACAGAGTCTCATTATGTTACTTTGTAGCCCAGGCTGGCCCAGAATTCACCAGATAGCTGGGACTGGTCTTGAACTTGCAATCTGCCTGCTTCTCCTCCTCAAGTGCTAGAAACAATAGAAATATTTTTTTCTCCAATGGCATAACATTTTACCAATTTGGAATTCAAGGTTAGGATCCCTTTCATCAAATCCATTGCAAAAGTTTATTTGTAAACATAAAGATTATTCTCTTGTGGGTCCTTAGCCAATGGGCTGCCAGCTCTGACTGGGAGACAAGAAGGAAGCCGACCGTGATTTCACAACTTCATACTTCAGTTCCCTGACAGAGGAACTATTAAGAAGTATTTAAAATTTTAAATTTTATATAGACAATTGTGCTGTAGGAAATCCTACAGCCAATAGCCTTTAAATTGACCCCCCCACTGGGGCATGGCCTCTTACACTATTTATGCCGGTGTAAAGCGTGTGTCTGGTCTCTTTTCCGGGTGCAGGATTCGGTTGCTGTTCTCTGATCCAGCAGAGGATATTGATTTGTTAGTCTACCCCTAAATAAATAACCCTCTATTATTCTCAGTTCTGAGCTATTGTGGGATTTCTTTAAAGCGTCCATTTTCACAGTTGTATAGTTTATCTTGTGTACCTCAAAGCCACCTGCACACCTACCCTCTTGAAGAGACCCTGAGCTCTCCAGGGGAAGGGCCAAGTCTGACCCTGAGCTCTCCTGGGAAGCTCCCTGGGCCACGTCTGCTCACTGCTCAGTTAGCACCGGTTTATGCAGCCAGCCTGTAAGGGCAGGGCTAGCACTTAGAGTTCAATAAAAGCTTGAAGGGCAGAGAGAAAATAATGGGAATGGACTCTGATGCGACTAAGCAAGTGGTATTGGTGGCATCGAACTAGCATGCCATCTTCACTGGATCCTACAAATGCAATTTTTAACCTAAAGTAGAGAGCATTCAGTCATGTTCCTCAGGAGCAAAGAACCTCTGCAATCCTTGCTCCTCCTGAATTAAACCTCAGTGATTACCTAACTGGAAAACCACAAGGACGGGCATTCATTCCGTCTATACAATCCCAGGGGCTGAGATGATCCTGCAGATCAAGACTGATAACTCAGCAGCCGCCACATGCATTAGATCCAGAACTGTCAACGCTCAATTGAAAAGCATACATGAGAGTGTTCACACCAGCCAAAGAATAGTCATGCTTAAGACAGAGGACCAGAGAAGCAGGGAAGGATAATGGACCACCCAGGCAGAATCAGCAAGAGATCAAGAAGCCCTGGAGCTTCAGGCCTCCCGAGAAGTCACCACCCACAGAGCAGAGGGCCAGGAGGGACAGTCCCAGTGGACTGGGCTTGGCTGATCCTTAGTCAGCACAGTGCAGAATGGAGGGGCACACAGCATGGTGTTTTCAAACATCACTAAGCGATGTTATCCAGGTCCAGGTCATACCACACCACATAGATGGCTCATCTCTTTCCATGCAGTTTACCAGTTCATACTTACCCCGCCCCTTCCCAAATCAGTCCCTGCGACGACCTGAATCCGAAATGCTCCCTACAGCTGATGGTGCTGCTTGGGAAGAGTGGAGAACTTTTAGGAGGTGGAGTCTAGCTGGAGGCTGTGGGTCCCCGGTGGGAGGCCTTGGTAATGTTTTCTGGCCCACTCCACCTGTTCACTCTGTTTCCAGACCCCAGATACAATGTGACAAAGCCAATCTCCTGCTCCTGGGCCTTCCTTCTGAGATGGAGTGTGTCTCTGAAATTTCAGTCTAGAATCAACTCCTCCTCCTCTGGTTGCTTTGTGTTGGGGATTTTATCACAGCAGTGTGAACCACGGCAGTGCAAACCACAGTGGTGATTGGGGTGTGAATCACGGCAGTGCGAATCATAGCGGTGTGAACACAATGACCTTGGCCTTGGACCGCCATCTGTGAGCTACTACAAACCACATCCTAACGGGCAAGTGAAGAGTCACTGAGAGAGTGTAGACAAAGGAAAACCTCAACTGGACTGACAAGTCTAACAGGGAGGTTTCTCCTGAGACTACAAAGGCCTTCCCAAAGCAAAGACTAAACTAGACAAGAAGCATGATCTAGAAACTGGATTGCTCCGAATGTCTCCAAACAAAGAAACTGATGAGCCTTAGGGGGAAAATCGCTACCAGCTTATCCACTGGGAGTGTGGCAGGGCAGTGGGTAGCAGGGGTCCTATACCTACAGACACAGCGTCATGTTACAAGCATCCTTAATCAAGGCAGTGCAGCGCTCACACCTGTGAGCAATATTAACAAAACCAAGTCCTTACCAGAGCAGCTCCCATGGTGTGGAATGGGTCGCTTTTCCTCAGTGTGACAAAAAGGTTCCTCGGCAGCAATAAGCTGAGCTCCATGATCTTCTGGGTACAGACTGATCAAGATACATTGTTACTCTCTATGCCTCAATTTTAATTCAGTAAGACAGGAACGAGGCACAGGCTTGGGGAACTTGAGGAAAGAAGAAGCCCATTGGCCAGAGAGGCTTAAGGAGGAAGAACAAGATGGATAGTGCTGTGTCAAAGGGGTCCTCTGTGTGTCTGAGGGGCTGGAGAGGGCTCAAGTATGGTTTCTGTCTACATTTTTTCACAACACTTTTCAAGAAACAGAAACATGTTTTTTTTTCCTTTGAGTCTTGATACACTAACAATGTGCTAGGCCCCCATCTCCCAGTGAACCTCTCAGGCACAGAGGATAAGAGAAAAGAACTCAAGTCTTGGGGGGAGGCCTGCAGAAGAAGGGTGCAAACGGCTCACAGTGGACCTGGAGATGTGTTCTTTGCATTATTCATGGAACTCGTGAGACAGACGCCGACAACTCTTTCCTGCTCCAATGCTAAGTCTGTGTTGTGTCTATAATAAGCATTTGCTCGGCGTAGACACAGGAAATGGACTCGGTTCTCTGTCTCGGCTGCTGAAGCTTATGCCTAGTACTCGGCTTACCTTTTCCAGTAGACGACACCTACATAGGTACCTACATAGATGCCTACGTAGATACCTGGATGGAATCCAGGAAAGGTTGAAAACAAGTGGGGAGTGGAAGAAGCCCAGAGTCAACTAAGTCCTGAGTAACGTGTGCTACTGGTGGGCACTGACGTGGCAAGGACCACAGCCTCAGACCCATGGGAAATGGCAAAGCCTCTGAGTGGGAGGCTGAGGGCTGGCAAAGCCTTCCCTGGTCCAGTGTGGACGCTGATAGTGTGTGCAGACAATACCCACCACAGCTTTCTGCTCCCCCAATATTTACAACCTGAAGATTGTTCCCCTACGGAGACTGCTTGGGATCTCTGTAATTGGCCCCCATATACTCAAAGGGAGTGGCACTAGTAGGAGATGCGGCTTTGTTGGAGGAAATGTGTCGCTGTGGGGGTGGGCTTTGAGGTCTCATATATGCTCAAGTCACACCCAATGAGATAGATCACTTCCTGTTGCCTGTGGGTCAAGGTGTAAGAACTCTCAGCTCCTTCTCCAGCACCATGTCTGCCTGCATGATGTATTGTTTCCACCCATGATGCTAATGGACTAAACCTCCTAACTGTAAGCAGTCACCCTAATTAGATATTTTCCTTCATAAGAGTTGCTGTGGTCATGGTGTCTTTACAGCAATAGAAACCCTAACACACTGCTCCTACCAAGATTAGCTAAACCTGCTTCCTTATTCAGCTGTGTGTAATAACCCTGCCTCCTTGCTTATCTGTGTGTAATAACCTGGCCTCCTCACTCAGCTGTAGGTCACACCCCACCTTTCTGCTCAACTCTTAATAAGCAATGCTCCCCTGTCCTTGAAAACGTACCACTTCCAAATGGCCGGAAACTCACACACCTATGACAGTGCCGGAAACTAACACCAACTCGGAAACCTTCAAGAGAAGGTTGGTCCCTGGTCACCACTTACCAGGCGAGAGCCACTGAGCTACAGCCCCATCGACCAAGAGGGGCACTTGGCTGTGGCTTAGGGCACTCACCTGAGGGATGACTACCTGCAAACGGTCCTCTGCACTGTACTACCTGAGATAGAGTCGGCGAAAACCACCCCACACTGACCCAGAATTCCTATCTCAACCATTCACCCATAAACAATGGACTCACTCACCACCCGGCTGGGAAAGTCTGTCCCATTACACCAACAAATACCAAGGATGAAAAAGAGGGGGCTGAAGAAACAGGCAAACCAAAAGATACGGTTCTCCTTTAGAAGTTCTGAGTACTGGGGCAAGTTGGATTGTGTTTGTATTGCTATTTCCAGGCAAAATCCTTTAGCGGTTTCCTCTTCTACATGGGCCTATCCCCTATTCCTAGAAGCAAACACTTGCAGGGCAGTCACGTGATCCCTCCTAATCCCATAACCCTCAGCTCCAAGTATTCGACGATGGTGGAGAATGTGAAAGAGAAGTAGATCTCTTTGTGGTGTGAACCTTGCCTTCCTCTCCCCAGAGAGTGGAGAACATTGGCGCTCACAGGCTGACTCTGTCTGGAGTGGGGGGGGGGGGGGTGACTGTTTCACTGATTGAGATCTGATGGGGTTTTGTATGTTTTAGGTAGCAAATACTTTCACTATCCCATTAAGACAAAATCACACCCTTTACAGGGGTCTTGACTCACATTCTAAAAGAGAATGTAGCCAAAGTCAACCCACTTCCTTCCCCATTAGGGTTTTCAGTGACACCAGGTGTCCAGGCCACCTGACACGGTGCTTTCTGAAGGGCAGCCCTTCAAGATCTACCTCCAGGCTCATAAGGGTCAGATAGGACAACACAACGCACATGCTAGCATCCGGGGAAAGATCTGTCCACCGTGAATCACAAGCTTCTGGGTGGCGGAAAAGCTCTTTTTTACAATCCGTAACTCTGCGTTAACAAATAGAAGTCTAAGAATCTCATAGTGAGCTGGGGGGGGGGGGTGTAAAGCAAGAATGAGGGAACTTGTCATAAAACCATACTAATCGCAACAGTACAACAGCTGTACGAACGGACAGACCACGGAGAAGTTGAGACTGTGCCACACATAACCTACCTACCCAATGACTGATTTTACGGTACAGGTGCTAAAAGGAGGATTGTTGAAAAGCACTCTCAGGCCAAGGGTGGCGTCCACGTGGAGAAGTGTTTAACGGCGCCTCTGCCGTGCGTCACGAAGAATTTCAGATGTGCAAGCACGCAGAACAAATATCAACACTAAAGTGTGGACAAGCAAGAGGTGGTGGGAGGGAAATATGATCTAGAGACTTTGGGAACCAATCCGACAGTTACTCAAATGGTAAAACAGAGCGAGTGTAGGACCGGGCAATTCCGTAGGTAAGAGACAGGTAGACAGGGTAAGCATAGGACCAGGCAATTTGGTTAGGTAGGTAGATAGTGGAAAAAAATACATAGATAATCCTGAGAGAAAAAACAGCAGCAAAACCAAACAAAAACCTGGCATGAGCTGTTGTAACAGCATTATTCACAAGAGCCAAAATCATAAACAATGTTTCAACCTATAGACAGACAAGCTGTTATCTCCATCGTGTGCCTCGGGTGGAATACGGTTTGCTCAGAGAAATGAATGCTACAGATGGACAAGTTGTGCTATCCCCATGTGTGTGTTTCAGGTGGAATTCTGTTTGCTATAAAAATGGATGCATTGTTCAAGTTGGACTGAACCTCGAAAACCTTATACTAAAAGCCAAATGCATATGTGCCTGCCCGTGTGCTTCTATTCATGAACCATTTTAAATGTGTAACTTTAGAGGAAGACTTTCAAGGGTCTTTAAATCTCAAAGACACAAAAGGAGATTATTTAATTACAAAAAAATTAGGAAAAATTGACTTTCCAAAATATATTTAAAGAATAAACTCAAGAGTGTGGGGGGAAATCCAAAGGGTTGATTTCTTTAGTGTCTACAAAATTAGTTCTGAATGACCAACAATTCAGCATAAAATAAAAGACTGACAAAAAAATGGAAATGCATAGGGAAAGAGAAAACACATGCACGCGTGAGCACACACACACACACACACACACTCAAACATAGGAAAAGGTGTTCAATATCATTCAGAATGGCAGAAACCCAAGTTTAACTGCACAGATGTTCTGGGCGTGTTGAGGGCATGTCTGACCCTCTGCCGAGGAAGCCATGAGGGAGATGGCTTAGCTAACGAGACGAAGCAGGGATGCAAACCAGATGGGACAAAACACCCTTGTAATCCAAGCTACTCAGGAGGCTGAGGCAAGAGGATTGCCTAAGTGATCAAGACTAGCTTGAACAACAGAGTGAGACACCCCTCAACCCTTCAAAAGACAGCACATCCCCAATCTCCTATGAGAACAATTTGTTGAAATCTGTACAAATTCAAAACAGGCACCAATAAAAATAAATCCTAATAAAACAAATCAAGCAGTGAAACCAAGCAAGGACTGCAGCAGCTCCCGGGGGGATGCATGCCGGGATATAGCCTCAGCTTCAATACGGGCGGTTGAGGTGACTCCATCTTAGAGGACACTGGAGACCTGTACACAGGTGGCTGTTCTTAGGTGGATGACATTCAAAGACTGGGACAGGGGACAGGAAAATATCTAGAGGGCTAGGGGCATCCTTGACACCTCATCACTTTGGGTAGGATGCAGAGGATTTTGTGCTCGAGCCAGTGAGCTCCTAAACCGTGACAAGCCTGAGGCTTGCTTGAAAAGCAGCGCTAAGGTGTGTTTACATAAAAACACAGACGTGAAATTACCACACTGAATTCTTTATAGGATGGTTTGGCTTTCTGAAATACCGTTTATGGTATTTTGAGTCATTTAAAGCAACTCCAACTGAAGAGAAAGAAAACTAAGAGAAAGAAAAGGAGAAGGAGGAATGAAATGTTCCCAGTGGGGCCCACACAGCTTAGAAACCGGACCATTCCGCTTTGCTCTGACTCACGGGAGAGAGGCCTCCTTCCTAGTGGCTAAAGGAAGCAGAACCTGATGGAATGAGGGCCGTGACTCCTCACCTGGGGGTTGCAAAGGCTGAGGTGCCTTTTGGCTCTGTGGACAGTAGCAAGGCTAGAGACCTCCTGGCTCCACCCCGAATCCCGGAATCCCTGCTCTGGTCTTCTCACCGTCCCCTTCCCCTCCCACCTGGTGGTATGAGGAATAAAGCAAGCAGGCTGGGGGCGAGAGCTTTGAGGCCGGGTGCTGGCCTGAGTTCCTTCTCTCACTTCCAATGCAGCTGTCCACTCAACCACAGCGGAGGCTGCACTGGAAGAACAAACCCTCCAAGACCCAAGGTCAGGTGACTGCAGAGGGTGATCCTTCACTCTGTGGGTCAGGCTCTGGGAGACCTCATTTGAGAGATGGAGCCATTTGCTCTCATCATTTAGGATCCTCTGCATCAGCCGCCAACCCCAGCCTTGCCTTGGCCACACTGCGGCAGCTTGAGCCTTCCTTGCTCAATCAATGGCCCTGTGTCTGTGATCTCAACCCTGCTCCAAGTGATGAACCAACTTCATTGGGAATGTCTGCTGAGGGCTCTCTGAGAAGGGCCATTGTTCCTCCATTTCAGCCAGCTGTGAGTGTGGATGAGGGACATTCATCACCCAGGACATTTGCCCACAAAGGAGAGACAGCTGCTGGGCTCGAATGGCGTGTGGCCGCACATTGCCTTTGGTGAGGTTTAGTCTACAAGTGGGAACATCATTTCTCCCAGATCCTAAGAAATGGGAAAAACGCTCACCTTACTCAGTGAAGCAAGAGTCCGTGCTCATTCACTAATCGTGTATTGAACAGGGTGTCACAGGGACACACCAGCTCTAGTTCCACACCTCCCTCCAGTCCCAAAGAGAGGCCCCCAGGTAACAACCCAGTGTCCTGACACCTGGGAGCCACGCCACCACGGTCAAGGACTATGCCCTGCCTTGTTCCTCCTGTCATGTGCCCACAACAAGGCTGGGCCTCTGTGCCCAGAAGGGACTCACAAAAGCTCCAAGTCTGGCTGAAAGAGACACATGGAGAACTTGGCAGAAGCTTGTAGAAGTCATTTAGAACAAAGTGAATGCCTGCCTACCTGTGTGTCAGGCACTCTGTTGATGCACACTTTAAAACTAACCATGGGGATCAGACAGGGAGGCTGAGAAGAAACTCTCCTGCCACTGTGTAGTGAAGTGCTAAGAGAGGTCCCTTGTGGAGTAGAGCATCAGGGCCAGACCTTACTTAGAAAGGCTTCTGGGAGGAAAGTGTGGTGTGGCAGGGGACTGAGAACATGCTCCCTGTCATGAGAGCCAGAACAAGCCTGGTGAGACCAGCAGGTGACAGGCACAGCACAGAGCCTCCAAGAAGTGTTACCTCATCATGCCAGGCTCTCTTCCCTCATCCTAAAGGATACAGCAAGACAACTTTACTGTGGCCATTGTAAACCCCAACAATGGCAAATCTAACCCTGGCTGCATCGTGGCCATGACCTGACACCCCAACAATGGCAAATCTAACCCTGGCTACAGGCCAGTCTTAAGTTATCCGAGGAGAAGGATCATGCCAAGGTTGATGAGGTTAGCCCAGGCTGCGCAGATTGCTCTAGAGCTAAGACTAGCCTACTGAGTTGACTGTGAGCTTTTTGTTCATGCTGTCTCTGGACTCTGTTCTTTTGGTTCTCACAGAAAAGACAGTAATGTTTACTGCTGGACCCCTGCCTTCCCCATCCCCACCCCTACTTCTGATGTTGCTGGTCTGGAATAAGATGAAAGAGTCTGATAGAAAAGCTTGGGGAAACCTTTTATTAACATTTTTAGCTCAGCTGAGTTCAGACAGCAAGCCCGGCATTCCAGGAGACTTCGCCCTGAGCGAAGCAATGCCAAGAATGCCAATGAAAGATTCCAATACACTTTTCCAAGGGAGCCCTGCCTAGCCAACCCCAGAAGGTTCAGGAATCTCTTAAAATGTGGGCTGGGAGAGTGTTATTGGGTAGTTCAAGATCTTCCCACCACCTTCCAGGAGTCTTCAGGAATTAATCAGGATAACGGGCAGAAAACAGCCAGGACAGGGTGGTAATGAGGAGTCAGTGAGCATGGTCACTGTCAGGTGTGTGCATGTGGCTTGGACACCTCCTCTGGTACCAAGCGTGGTAACACTAAAGCCTCTGGTCCTGGCTACCCCACAGAGAAAAGGCCGTCACAGGACTTCTGACATGGCTCCCTGGGATGTTCAGGAAGGAGTGTGATGGAATGTACTCTGAAATAAAACATGCTAATACTTATAAATCATTTCTCAAGATCTTGATCTCTGCTGGCTATCAGAAGGTTGAGCACTGCAGAGCAGAAAAATGGAGTCCAGGCTAATGTTTGGGGGATCTCCTTGAGGCAGCAACACTGCACAGTGGGAAGCAGATCCGTGAATGTGTTCTCAGTAAGCTGGCTCTAGGAGGAGCAGCTAGCACTGAGCCTGCCCCCGCAGCTGCAGCCAGCAGGCACAACCTCTCCAGGCCCAGTGGCAACCCATGCTCAGAAGGAAGCAGAAGCTGGGGAATGGTGAAACACGGCCCACCTATGACAGAGTGACCCCGAGGAAAGATCCTTCTGAAATTCTATGTGCTCACTACATGGGTGCTGGTCTTCTGACTGTGAAGGACTTCTCCCTTGTCTGTGTTTTGCCAAGTGAAGGTACTCAGGCTTCAGACAGGCATGCTGGCACGGAGGGCCCGCTACATCCAGGGATGAGAGGCTCTTTACCAACCTGGCTCTCCTCTCCCCTCCCTGCACCTTTCCTTCCAATCATGCCATCCATCATCAGCCAGTCTCAAAAGAAAGTCTGCCCTCCCCTGGGTCTCCATGACTAGGAGAGTTCGCCAACCCCACCCCCATAGCTATTCCAGCACCGAGGATGTTCTGGGAGCCAACTGGCCTTAGCTACCATGGCACTGTGGACTTCTCTTAGCCCAGCGTTATACCCTGCCCTACAAAACCACGACAGTCGGCTTTATATTTGTGTTCAGTGTTTCCTCTTTTTTGAAACACTTTCATGCATAGGTGTTGAAAAGTGATTCTTATAGATGGGGAAACTGCGGCTGTGGCTGTAAAGGAGCAGCAAGATCTTCATACTGATAGGTTCAAAACCAACTCTCCATGATGAACTTGCATCCCCTCCCAAGCCATAGCTCAAGGGTGGCATTTCAGAGAGTAGGGACCTTAGGCACCAAACCAACAACAAAGGAACAATCCAGAGCATATTCACTCCTCTGTCTGGTTTTCCTTCCACCCACTCACCGTGAACACTCGGGGCTCTAACCATGACCTAAATACATGACCAGGCTCTCTATCTACAAAATCTCATTCAGTCCTTACAGCTCCCACGAGGAATATGGCGTTAGCCCCTTCCTAAGGAAGAAACAGAGGCTCAAACGTGTAACTACTGTCCAATTCTGCAAGTGTTCAGCACTTACAGGATCCAGGCCTTCGGGGCAGCCACAGACCTCGTGGGTTTGAAGATCATTTTATTTCTCCATAGTAGAACACAAACCTCAAAACACTGAGCCACAGGGATGCCGAACCTAAGGAGAAACAACCAGAAGATGCTGCGGGGCTCAGAGGCGAAGCAACTGGCCGGCTTTGTGGAAGAATGTGGAGCATTTTTGAGGATCCTAGGACACCGTCCCAGCCCTAAAGCCCATGATCTGGGAGGCATGGTGCTTCTTCCGGGCTCTCATGGACACTGACTCCCTTGGTAAAATGTGGCCAACGTCACCTGACCTCTTAGGAAAGGAGGTATTCCTTCAGGATACTTGGCTGTCCTGGTGGGGTGGGGGTGGATTCCAAAGGAGGACCAAAGCCAGGTGTTCTCAGGATGAGATACAAATTCACGAGCATGCCCAAGCTCTCTACCTTCCCTCAGCAATCAGCTCCTGTCTCTAAGCACACACTGTTCTAATACAAGATGGCTTCAGGGCTTCTGGGCTTACTCCACAGCCTCGGCCTCTATCCTCTTCCTCCCCACTGAAGTTTCAGTTCAAGTGTCTTCCCCTCAGACATTGTCCATGGCCACCCTGGCTGACGCTGGACACCACGCCACCCACAAACTACTCTCACATGGTCGAGCTTTCCCTCTACCACCGTCTGAGCCTCTCCTGTAGAGCCACTGGCTGCGTTACAATCCGCTTTCCTGCCTGAGAATATAAATCAGCGCCCAGCCTCCACCAACACCATGCCTGGCTACCTCAGGACCCAAGCAACGCTTTACAAAGCAAGGCCTCAAAGTGTCCATTGTACGAACACTTGCAAATACTGTAAGGCCATTGGTGATGTCGTGATGACATCACAAATCCTTTGAACCAGAGAGGGCTGACACGGCCTTGAGGGATGTAGATGGGAACTTGGAACAGCAAGATTGAAGGTCTTCAGGAAAAATAGACTAAAGATCTTTACTGTTGCGTCGCTTGGAGACTCAGAAAATGGAGTCATGAGTCTGGCATCCAGGGTGTAGAGCAAAGAGTGAGCACTGCCAGCCGTGCCAGGTCAGAGCAGGGCAGCTAGAAGAGCGAGCTATACATAACCCATCCTTAGCCCGGGGAGCCCACAGAGGGAAACAGACCCCCAAAGCCGACCTCAGGGTGGCTCCCCTTCCCTGGAAACACTGGGCTTTAGTCCTGGACGCGAAACAAAGTCAGTTTTGCTTCACCCGCCCACACCAGGGAGGGTGAGCTGTTTTCTTGCCCATGCTTCACTTCTCCCAAGCAATCCCAGCCTCCTGCTCCCAGAGAGAAGACAGCGTTGGGTGCAGTAATGGGGCGTCACACATCCTGGTCCAAGGGGTTCTTCACCATCCATACCATTGAATCACAAGACAGGCTTAAAAATAAGAACAAGAAAATTTTGAATTT
Organism: Alexandromys fortis; assembly: GCF_014885135.2. Taxonomy (NCBI): domain Eukaryota; kingdom Metazoa; phylum Chordata; class Mammalia; order Rodentia; family Cricetidae; genus Alexandromys; species Alexandromys fortis. The sequence goes on along the minus strand of NW_026067893.1, from coordinate 3,910,979 downwards.
GAGTGGGAATAGAGATTATGGAACATAAAAGATCAGTGGTCAACTTTGTCCGAGTCAGACAGAGAATAGGCGTGTTTAAAAATATATTGATTGTGTGGGACTCTCACATACTCCAGGTGGGAGGGAGCAGAATGTGCCCCTGGATTACAGCCTAGTGACCGTATGTCCAGTCAGTCAGGTACTGGAAATACCCAGATTTACAGCTTTCTATTCAATCTGACAAACATTTGGATGCTGGCTCTTAGTCATGACCTGTACTTAGTAACACAGACCCAAAGACGACTAAGAACCAAGGCACTCATTGTGGCTGGTGGGCAGCTATCAAAGGCCAGCCTGACCATGCCAGGTTTAAGAGAAAAGTGGCCAGGTGCTGAGGGACAATGGTCTTGTACCCTGCAAAGATTCGTCACTTGTATTGGTTTAATAAAACGCTGCTTGGCCAGTAGCCAGGCAGGAAGTATACACAGGGCAACCAGAATAGGAGAATTCTGGGAAGAGGAAAGGCTTGGCCTACAATCGTCACCCAGATGTAGAGGAAGCAAGATGAGAAAGGTACCAAGCCACGTGGCTAACAGAGACAAGAATTATGGGTTAATATAAGATATAAGAGTTAGTTAATAAAAAAGCCTGAGCTAATAGGCCAACTAGTCTATAATTAATGTAGGCCTCTCTGTTTCTTTAGGACTGAACGGCTGTGGGACCAGGTGGGACAGAAACCTCTGTCAACAGTCAGGACTGTTCTCCAGCTGTGATGACGTGGAAGGCGACTCTCCCACCCTCACCCCTCTCCTCTGTGATGAAGTGGGACGGTTACTCCCCCCCCCACCCCACCACAGCTCCGTCAGCTATATATGAACTTTGGGGTCTAGTGTAAGAATTGTCTCTTATCACAGCCTCCTGGAAAAGGGGTTTTGAGCAGGCCAGCGATCCATGGGGCACGCCCAGGGCAGAGGAGCCCTTCTCTTATCTCCCAACACACTACCGGAGTGGCTTAGGTTGCCCTCCTCGGCCTAAGTCTGCCTTGAGACAGAATTATATATCAGCTTCTGGTCTCACAGGTAGAATATGATATATAATTTCCCCCTTCCCACCCTCATGAACAGGTACTTTAATGTGTGCTCTGCTAACCGTGGATCACTTCATGAATATTGGATGGCTAGAAACGCTACTGTAGACGTCTGTGCCCTTGGTCGGCACTCCGTCTCAGAGATCACTCCAGTGACAGGGACGCTCTTTCCCACTCCTGACCACAGCAAATAGGGAGCACACGTCGCTCTCAGTTCTGCCCCCAGGAGCTTATCTTTGGTCATTTCCAGGTCATCTAGTAAGTGTAAGTTATAATCAGTGTAGTAAGACACGCCAGAGAGCTCTGCCTACTCCATGATCAGGCCCTAAGGCTCAGGGGTGACGTTTCCTCTGAATGGCATTGTGCACGCTTGCTAGTCTCCTGGGCAGCCAGCTGTGTTGTCAACGACGACTACAGGAACTGGGTCATCTTTTTAGATACTTTCTTAGATTTCTGGTGGCCTCGTTACCTGTAAATTCCTATTAATATACTTTGTCTCTTCGTGAGAATTCTGATTATTATCAGTTTACTTGTAGGAACTTCTTGCAACTCCAAAATGGATATCCCTTGAAGATTTTAGATTTTATAACTATGCCTCCCACTTCTGCCAATTGCCTAACCATCTCAAGGTATCCACAGGCAAATGCAGAATTTAACTTAGAAAAACTCAACCTGAAGGAAACCTAGGGCAACAAAAGTTTCTCAGTCATCCAAATTCTATTTTGTGAGCACTCAAAATACAGCACACACAGACTTAGGTGCTATGGGCACAGAGAATTATGCCTTTAACCCTTAATGAATTATATGTAGATTGTACATTACAGTAGCAGCACAATGACTGTGGCCACTGAGAACTCTGCAAGGTGCACTGAGGGGCCAGAAGCTGTGTGTGCTTCTGGGAAGAGTGATGGTCAAGGCATCCAGACTGAGTAAACGCTGTCAAGTAGACTTGCCAGGCAGTCCTGAGGGGAGCGCAGGCTAGCCCAATGCTCAAGCACGTGCAGAAGTCCACCACGGATACATACAAGGAGTCTAGTATGTCCACAGCACAGAAGAAATTCAGGGTCACTGCAGAAGCTGGGCATTCAGGAAGTGGGCCACAGATCAAAGAGGCCCGGTATATCTTTAGCACAGTTCAGGGGCCAAGGCACCTCCTTGCTTCCCATTGGAAACTTACTGCAGGCAACTCCCTGCATCCAAGGAAGAAAGCCTGGTCAGGGGCCTGAAGAAATCTGGGTTTGTGTTAATTATGGTAACAATGTGTCCTTATGTCTGAGAAACCGGTGGAAAGACAAGGGTCCCTATGCATCACAGTTGAGAGACATTCACTGAAGAGTCTAGGCAGCCCCGAGAGAAACTGAGCAATCCCGTGCTTCACTTCTCAGCCACGAAATTCCCCACTGCCTAGAGTGGACCTGTGCTGGAAACGTGCGGAGTAAAGTCACAGTGACACACTGGGATCTTACCCAAGACCCCACCAGGACGCTGGCCAGCAAGCTGTTCCCTCCTCAGCCCTAAATATTTTCACACTCTATAATAGTCTTTTTTTTTTTTTTCAAAAAGTCATTTGTAGAGAATGTTTGCTCTAAACTATTGACTGCCTTTGCTTTTTTTTTTCCCAACCAAGGAAGAAATGCCTATGTGGACATCCGGCAGCCAGACATGAAGACACGCAAGGGACTGTGGGAGAATTGAAGTCCTTCCAACCCCTCAGAGCCAGCTCCCTTGTTCTCCCCTTCAAGTCGCTTCAGCCTCCCCTCCCCAGGAAGATCATCTTCTTCTGGTCAACATGCTGTGCTTTGAGAGTATTAGACAGATGCTCAAGAAAATGGGGCTGCCAAGACAGCAGCTGAGAGTCTCACCCTGAGAACAGACTCCGCCCCTCTCTTGAGAGAAGTAGCTAGGCACAACTAGGCGACACCCAGATCCCATAACTCTCGAAGGTCTGATCCCGGTCGGAAGTGTTTATGGTTGCACACACCAAACCGGCATCGTGTGATAGAAATGGGCACTTGCCCGCTGGGAAGTCAGGAGGTCAATGGGAAAAATTATTTTAGTCTGTGTTGAGTCTTCATGTTTGGAACTTTTATCCAAACAATGTAGCGTTCTCATGCTCTCCGCCCCCCACCGTGTGCCCATTCCCTCCTCTGGGATGGTGGTGGGAAGGGCTGAGCACAGGCTGAGCCTGCAATCCTCCCCTCCCCTATGGCCTGCAGGTCACACTACTCCTAAAGACAGAGAGGGACAGGGAGAGGACATGTCTAGTCACGATGCGCTAGTCTGCAGGAAGATGGATGGGGTTTCAGGTTAGTAAGTAGAATATTCCCCACGAATGGAGAGGTGAGCATTCTTCTCCCTGGTCCTCCATTTCCCAAGAGGGAATGCTCAGGGGGAAATGCCCTTTCTGAACTCACGCTCCTCTGAACAGAGCTGACATGAAGGAGAGCGACCAAGATGCCCACCAGGCAAGTATTCCCAGAACACGCACAGAAGTGGCGGAGAGACCCAAATCTACAAAGTTGTCCTCTGACCTCCATATATGCATCATGGCATGTGTGTACCCCATCCTCCCATGTGTCTCTCTCTGTCTTTCTGTCTCTCTGTATGTCTCTGTCTCTCTCTCTCTCTCAAATAATAAAATGTTTTGAAGAAAGAAGAGAGAGTGGACATGAGAGACAATAAAGATGGAAGAATATGAAACTGTAGGATGAGAGGACGAGAGAGGGAAGGGGGCTGGCTGCCAAGGACCCCTGTAAGGACCCTTGGTGTACCCAATGGATGGATGACATGGGTTCACATTCCCCCCGTAAGAACCCTTGGCACACCCCATGGATGGTGCGGGTTCAAATCCCCCATAAGAACCCTTGGCGCACTCCACAGACAGCGTGGGTTCATATTGCCCTGTAAGAACCCTTGGCACACCCCTCAGCCCCACGGATGGCATGGGTTCATATTGCCCCTTGGCACACCCCATGGACGGTGTGGGTTCATATACCCTTGTAAGAACCCTTGGCACACCCCATGGATGGTATTGGTTCATATTCCTCCATAAGAACCCTTGGTGCACCCAGTCACACTTGTGCACATGGGTTTAGGATGTGTGCTTCCTGTATTCCCAGCACCAGGTCTCAAGACAGGTAGGGTGGTGGCAATGCGAATCACAGACAGATCTCCAATGACTCCAGAGGGACACTTGATTACCCAGCTGAAGTGCCTATGGTGGCTCCCTCAGAAGGCCACCAAGAGCTCCAAACATCTGGAACTGTCACAGATCTATGCTACAGCTACACCTGACAGCCTGACACACCATGAGCTTCAGGTACAAATCCAATAACAACCGTGGTAGAGACCCTTATCTCTAGAACACGCCTAGGTCAAGGTGTCAAGGAAGCTTGCCAGGCAGTCCAGCATGCAGGCACATCTGGCCAGTAGGTCAGCGCCTACAGAGTCTGAGGTCAGCAGTTACAAAGAGCCCAGCATGGTAGGACAAAGAGTGAAGTTGCTAATGACCACCTCGCTGTACCTCATGGACCGGAGGCCCTGCATCAGGCATCCAAGCAGAAGGCAGGAGGCTGTCTGATATTGCTGCTTCTGCCAGATGCTTTCCACGTCACCCCTTAATTCCCCCCACTCTGCATTAATTACTTTTTGTTGCAATGATAAGACACTCTGACCAAAAACAACTTGGAAAGGAAAGTGTTTATTTCATCTTACACTTCCAGGTCATAGTTCATCACTGAGGGATGCTAGGGCAGGGACCACGGAGGAACACTCTCTACTATCTCCCTCACCTAGGCATCCTCAGCTACATTTCTTACACAGCCCAGGCTCACCAGCCAAGCGACAGTGCCACCAACCATTGGCTAGGCCTTGGCACATCAATCATCAACAAAGATACAGACATGGCCACAGGCCAATAGGCTCTAAAAACTCCTCAACTGAAGCTCCCGCTTCCCGGGTGATTCCAAGTTGTGTCATGTGGACAATAAACACTGACCATCACGACAGCCAAGCAGAAGGTACCGTAAACCACACTGTCTCTATCTGTAGAAGGCATTATACACTACATTGTCTCTAGTTTTTTTCAAAAAACGTGCCAGCTGGGAATGCCACAGTCTTCACAATGCAAAGAGCCGCAGGGTAAGACCATCTCCGGGGTATACAGTCTGGGATGATGACGAAATATTTGCCACAGGAGAACCAAGACTATAAAGATAAAGTTGAGGTGCCCCGGGCAAACTTGCCACCCAACAGTTCCTGGCCCTGCAATCAGGGACACTAAGCGCCTTAGCAGGGTCCCCTCCACTCGGCCACATTGGAAATTCAGTAAATCAGCTCAATGTGTTCTAGGGCTATGGGTATTAAATCAAAGAAGCCAGTGAGACCTTCAAACAATAAGCTCATTCAACATAATCTCTTCTTCTGCCCCCATCTGGAACTTGAATACAGTTAACATGAATAAATCCTGTTGTATAAGAACCGGGGGTGGGGGGAGGCAAAAAGAGGGTGGGAGATGGGAGGAAATGGCAAGAGTCCAACTTGCTAGTCTAGCAGGATGGCTGACAGGTCCCCAAACCCGAAGGATGTTGGTGTGAAGAGCTAACCCTGAGAGGGTGGCCCTAACCTGCAGACAGGTGAAGCAAAACGTGGAGCCCCCTTACCTTTGAGCTCCCAGACCCCCTTTATATAAGCAAACCCTCCAGGTTTTGTACTCAAACCAGAAGCGCATACTAGGGCTTCCCCAAACTTGGTCTTTCTCAGGGGAAGCAGCCACAGCCAGACCTGACCCTGTTTCAAGGGATGTCTCACCAGGAATAGGTCCAAAAATGTCATTCTGTCACTGAACCCCCAACTCTGCCAACAAACTCAAGACAGAGGGACTCTAGCAGTGACTGCCTGTAATTGTGTTGTCTTTGGGGTGACTAGTGGTTTGAACACGTCAGTGTTTAAAAAGAGTTCTTTAGTGTAATTCACATGTGAACATGATCTTGTCCACATGATCCTCGAGGAGAGATGTTCCATGGATATCCAACACATTATCCTTAATAAAGATGCAAAGACTGGCTCCAGCCAGCTACGACTAGAACCAATGAAATTCACCTAAAGAGCAGACCAGTTCAACATGCTTGATTGAGAAAAGGAAACCATGAGGGAAGTATGGCGAAGACTGACCATTTAGCCCCTGTGGCACAAGGCCCAGCCCTGCCTGGAGACATCCTTCACATCACCTGGAACTAAGTTGGGGTTGCTCTCCCATGGCTTCCTCCCCCTCCAAACAAACCCCGGCATAGCACTTGCTGGTAGAACTGCTCATGCCAGACAGTCAACAAAGAATGGACGAAGGTGCAGTCTGGCTGCTCCCACCTAGCGCAATAGCCACAGTGAAAAGACTTCCAGAAGGAAATATCACCACAGTCACCACGGCAGAGCCACACGTGGCTAGGAGCACAGCATCCAGGGTGATGTCCAGGGCTCCCTTACCCAGGGTCTTCCTGGACTCACCTGCTCTCCGGCGTTCAGGGAACCTGGTTTTCCAATGAAAGGAATGCTTCCGTCATCATCCACTTTCTACAAGTCTCCACTGCTAAGGATGCAGTTGAAGCTGATCTTTGTGCTTCAACCAGACTTCTGCTCTACCTCCAGCACCACCTCCTGTGCCACCTCCTGCATCACCTCCAGCGCCTCCACCTCCAGCACCAAGACTCAGTTTCCACTGACTTCCTATAATGACTCAAGGTATTCCACGCATCCTCCATCTCACTCAGCAGCACCAGGGTCTGCAAGGCGGCATAGGTGTGATTTTGTTTACAAAAGCAGCAACTGGGTTTGGGGCAAAGAGAGAAAACATCCCAGAGAAATACACTGTCAATATGGACAGTGGGACCGGCGAAGGTACCCAAGGACCTGCAACGTGCTTTTAGCAGGCAGTTTACCAAGGTGTCATTTAGACACAGAGTAAAACAAACCTGCCCTGTTAACTGGACAATGAACATGGTTGTCCAACCACCATAACGAGGTTGCACATTTGTCTTTTTTTGTTTTGTTTTTTAAGAAGGGTTTCTGTGTAGCTTTGGACTTTATCCTGGAACTAGCTCTTGTAGGTGGGCTGGCCTTGAACTCAGAGATCCACCTGCCTCTACCCCCCTGGGAGCTGGGATTAAAGGAGTGCACCATCACTGCCCAGCAGGAAGTCGGGCATTTCTAGCATTCATGACACCTATTGTATTATGTCCTGTGGGCCCCCCATCCCCTAGAGCAGCCCTGGTGCCTACAGCACTGATTCTCGAGCCTGCCTCCTCTCACTTGGCATCCTGTGAACTGGTAGAGGCCATTAGAACCACTTTAGTTTCAGCCTTTCACCTTCTTATTGGAGAGACGGAACACATGCTCTGGTGCACCTTTGCTGTGGAGATGCAGAGAGACTCAACAGCCGAGGTTCGGGAATAGGGCAAGCCCCCACCTCAGTTTTCCCAGAGCTAAGGAGTTTCCTGAGAGGTGGGGTTCCAGGGGGCAAGACCAACAAGTCCTAGGCAAACCAGAATGGCTGGTCACTTGGACCTAAGAAAGCCAGCTCCAAGGGTAGACTGCCCCCCTGTCGTGGGGGTTCCTTCTGGGGCACAGCTGAGACCGCTCTCCAGCTAGCAGCTGGCTCTGTTTCTCTGATTTAATGCTGAGCAGAAGCTACTTTGCCGTTTGCTAGTGCTGACATTCCACGCAAGCGCACGGCCCTCCAGCAGGCCCATAGCTGGCCTGCAGTCCCTAGGAAGCCTTAGGGCGGAGGAAAACCTGAGCCCTAAGGCTTCTGTCACCTTGCCCTCACCTCTCTCCCAGAGAGACCCCTGACATCAGGTGCCCTGCCTCACCCTACAGTCCAGAGCAACGCTGACTCCACCCACATGTCTGCGCATTATGCGTTATTCTCCATACCCTCCACTTGGCCGAGTTTGAGCTTAGTTTATTTGGAGACTGAGTAGAGAGAAAATGAGAGTCTACTGACAGAACATTAGCAAGGCGCTCCAAGCTCCTGTTGGAATCTGTAGGTCTCCCCTGCTTAAACTCACTGAGTTAGCAGAGAAAATCAGGCAGGCCCAGGGCACAAGCGGAGGAGACAGCGAGTCCTGTCAATCATTCCTGCTGGCCTAGAAGGGATGCAGACTGTGCCTCTGAGGACCCGCACACATCTCCAGGGCAGAACCACACCACAGAGGAGTCAGATACCACTGTCTGTTCCCCTGATTAAACACGGCACCATCTTTGGCAAAGCATTTACCAGTGGTTCTTGGGTTATTCCACCTGGGAGTGGGTTAGTGGTCAGTAGCTTACTCATTCCAAAACAAGACCCAGGAAGATTGCTTGACTTGCCCAAGGTCGCACGGGATGTTAGTGGCAAAAGGCAGATTAGAAGCTCCAGCCCCTGTGCGCCTGGGCCAGAGGCTGGCTCCGTGGTGTCCCCTAGCCCTCCATCCACAGCATGGGCTGAGCCAGGTCTGCATCCCCGGGAGCCTGGAGGCCGGCTGGGCTGCTGCAGAGGGCACAGACAGGCTCATACTCACAAGCAGAGACCTGCAGGATCCTTCTCTGCACCATCAGACAGCAACACCCCTGTGCTGGAACAGACAGAGAAAGGGCTCAAGTCGCTGCAGCCAAGGACAGCAGGGGCACTTCCTTCCCCGCTTCCAGAATCTGACTCAAAGATTTAGCTTCATTTCTTTTCCTGAACCAGGTCTGCTCTCAAGAAGCAAGGCTCGAGACAATCTGTGCTCTAAGAGGACACTCAAGTATCCATTTGTCCTTACTGTGTGCCTGGGGAGGGGCCAAGGGCTGGGCTTGGACTCTCAGAAGGCAGAGACAAAGTCCCTATCCCGACTGAGGTTAGCCTAGCAGGGAAAAATAGATCTGCATATAATTATAAGACCAAGTGACATCAATTCAGGACAACGTTGTGTGCCTACCAAGTGTCATGGAAGCCATGATGGCTTTGTAGAAGACAGCCATGAGGCTGAGTCCTAAAGACAGAGTGGAGTTTAACTCAGCAGCTGACCTCTTCCTGGCATAAAGATGCTGACAAGCATTTCCAGAAGTGTTTTCTAGATACATTCTTCAGCAGGAATTCTTCTTTTACAAACTCAGCCCGTCACAGCCCGCCACTGACCCTCTGAACTGCCGCTTACCCTCTACGGACTCAGGAGCCCTGCCTCACACACGGGACTGACTCATGCTCTCTCTCAAACCCTAGTACTGGCCTGAACTCTCTTTGGAGACACAGTGACATGTGAGTTCTTCAGAAATGAATTCCTTCCATACTTGACAGCATTCTCTTTCCCACTAAGCCCGCGACTCCCCGTCTCCCGACAGGAAATCAGTTTTATTTATAAGAATCGCAATCCTAAACTGACCTTTGCTGGCAGCCACATCCCCCCTTCCTCCCTCACTTCACTCCCTTCCCAAACACATTCTCCCCCTGAAGAGTCCTCCGTGACCACAGCAGTGAGCCTGGACAGTCACATAAGGGACACATAAGGTTTCTAGATGGGGAAACGGAGGCCTGGAAAGATCAGCGACAGGCCCAAGGAAGCACACAGCATGTAGGTCATGGGTTCCAGGCTGCTGTGTTCTCCACTCTGTCACCATGCTTTCTCTTCTGGTGGCAGCCACAGTGCCCTTTTCCCTAGCTTGGGGACAGATGCCTCTGGAGGAGCATTTCCTGTCATTAAAGGGGTTTGGAGGAAAACCCACACAGCTTTCTCATCTTTGAAGCTTCCTGGCCCATCCTGGCTCTTTAATTGCGCTGGAAGCAGCCCAGTTCCCAGGGCTTCTACACCATCAGGAGAGGGGAAGGGCCCAAAGCCGAATTCCTGGCTCCTGGCTCCTGGGCACCAACATGACCTCAACTGCTTTCTGGGTTAGACCATTTCACTGCCAGGCTCCCACACTAAGAGCTTCAAAGTCAGGTGTGCCCGGGGTCAAGTACAATAAGCAAACTCGAGCAGAGGCCTGCAGAGCATGGAGACTTGGACATGCTCACACACCTCTGTCCACAGCCTACACTAGCTGAAGGCGAATCGCGTCCTATTTCTGCAGGCATCAGAATGCACACTGGAATAACAGGGGAGCGTCCACCCTATCTCTCCCCATGCTCACTTCCATTTTCCAGGTTGAGGGTGTGTGTTGACTTCTAGGCAGCCCAAGTTCTGCGGCCTTGGAATCAGCCAACCCGAGACCCACAGCACTGGGGTGGGGTAGGGATATGCTATGTTGTTGATGGCGTGTACTGTGTATTTCAATCTACAACAGTTGCAACTGTAGTTAAGTGCATAGTGGTTTCTTTGCCATGATCTCCTAAACACTACGATAGAGAAGCTACCCACTTTGTAACCTACAGATGAAGAGAAGCAGTTGAGAGGATGTTGTGCCTCATACACAAGTCTTTAAGGATTTGAGCATCATCAGATCTTAGTACCCCTAAAAGTAGTTCTTCTGAGGAGCAAACATATGTCTCCTCCCACCCACCCGTGTGTGTGTGTGTGTGTGTGTATGTGTGTAGGCCAAAGGCTATCAAGTAATCTTCCTCACTTGCTCTCCACCTTAATTTTTTAGAAATTAGTCCCCTGGGGACTTGGAGCTTGCCGATGCAGCTACATGGCTAGCCAGCACACACCACCATATCTGGTTGTTCACACAGGTGCCAGGGTTATGAATCGGGTCCTCACGCTTGCACGGCGACCATCTCTCCGACCTACTCCTCCCAGTTTTCTGTTTTGATGTTTCTTTTTTTAAGGAAATATGATTTTCAACTTTGGATTACATTAGGATCACCTGGAGATCTTTGAAAACGGCAGTGCCCATCCCACACTCTAGACATTTAAATCTGAACGTCTGGTGGGGCTTTTCCCCCTTTACCTTCCCATGCCCCACACATAAACCCTAACCCAGCTGAGGTTGAGAACCACTGCTTCTAGGTCACACATCAGCAAGGAAAAGCTGAGCTCTTGGGCATGGAGAAAAGATCATTTCTGGAGGGGAACTGTAAGTTATCATCCGCTTGATTTCCCTTATCTAGTATTTTCTTTCCAGACCGTCCCTGACCACAGCTCTCAAGACACGTTGTTCCCTGCTCCACAGTTCCCTTCTACCTCTGGGCCACAACATCACCTAAGGAAGCAGTGAGCAGACTGAAAAAACCAAAGGCTGAGGAGAAGAAAAAGTCACCCCCACAACCATTATAGATGGTATTACTCCCTTCTAAAATGAAGTCTACATCTCAGCCTGGCCAGTTCACATCCAAGTGTGATGCAACTTCAGGAAGCTTCGGCATGAGGTTCCAAGTGTAATCCACAGATAGTAGGTCAGTCACATTTGGCCCTGGACCCACTCGCCAGCTGGGAGAGCAATAGGAACCAGGATCCTTGACTGCATGGGGTGAGGTCAGCCAATGGGCTCATGCACAGTGATACAGGATGCTCTTAGGAACGTCATGAATATATAAACACTCAGGGATGGGGGCCGTTTCAAGGCACCCTGTAGGACTTGGCACTGAATCTTGGACACTTGTCGGGGTCTCACTGCTTATACAGCGCCAAAGAGGTTACATGAGAGGCACAGCTACTTTACCGACACTTTACAGCAATTCTCTGAACAGAAGACACACACACACACCTATGTCCCTATGGGAAGGGACCCTCACTCCCTTTCACACCCCTGGCCTTTTCAGAACAGCCTTGTCCCTATGGTAAGAGACCCTCACACCCTTCCACACCCCTGGCCTTTGCTTGAGAAAGCCAGGGGTATCTAGCAGAAGGGGTTGGAAAGAACTGGAAAAAACACCTATAAGGTGTTTTTGTTTGTTTGTTTTGTTTTGTTTTTTAGTACTAAGCACAGGACGATGTTTCAGCCATCCCTAAGCTCCCTCAAGACAACCGAAAGTTAACCCAGGGCCTAGAACTACAAGCTACTTTAGAGAGGAGGCACAGTGGACAACGGTGAGGCTGTGGACAGAGAGAACATTCCTCCTGCCATGACCGCTTCCTAAGCTTTTGAATCAGAGAAAACACTTTTGGACTCTGAAGACAATGGTGAGCAATTCTACCTATGTGGGAAAGAGAGCTTGAAATTGGGAATTTTGAAATATAAAATCTTTTAAATTTAAAAAATGTCAGATACCGTCAGAATTCTTCAGTTTTATCTAAGTTCCAAGAGCCCAGATACATCTTGTTTTTCTATTTAACTTTATCATTTAAACCACTATACCTATTTATTCTGTAACTATTCAGTCTTACCTTTAGAATATGGCGCGCGCGCGCGTGTGTGTGGTGTGTGTGTGTGTGTGTGTGTGTGTGTGTGCCGGAGCTCAAACCCAGGGCCCTGCCCATGCCAGGCAGGTCTCTTAAGACTGGGCTACATCACAAACCTTACAAAAACATGTACATTCTCCAGTGTCTGAGCAGCAAGAGTAACCTGGTCCCAGCCAGGTTCCGGGTTTACCAGCTATGAAGCTTAGCACTCGTTTTTGCAGAGGAGAGTTTGCATTCACTGAGTTCCCAAAGCAGTACTCATGGCCTCTCCTGAGAACAGACGCTGCAACTCACCGGGGAGAAGATCCCCACGTTCTTCCCAGAAAAATGAGCAGATAGCAGCGGCATGACATCAGTGAGATTTGAGCTCATTTCTCCCCGGAGGCGAACTGAAGAGGGTGGGGGGGGGGAGTGGTCTCCCTGGCAATCCAGGTGATCCTCAAATCTACCGAATTAGCGATCTCTAGTGCACACATCTGCATCCAAAACATAAACACTGACACCAAGTTCCCTTGAGTCAGCTGAAAGCCCCTAACTAAACCTGGTGGGGGATGAGATTTTCAGTTCCCAGGAAAGACAAATAAAGCAGATTTTAACCTTCCAAGAGCCAATTCAGAAACTATTTACACAAAAACCTGCGGATGAACCCTGGGCCAACATCTGCCCACCTGTCGCTTGTTAACTTAAATCAGTTTGCTGCTCGGGCTAAGAAGTAGCTTGCATCTTGGATCCTCCATTTGGAGTCAACATCTCCTTCAGCTTCGCAATCCGGGGAGCTGAAGGGGCCTTGAAAGTCTGTATTTCCAGTCAGCACCCACGGCCTCAGCCACCAACCCACTTCCCGCACTCTCCCCCCCCCCCCCCAAGAGGTTCCCTCCTTAAGGGCGGAGGCCCAGGGTGGAGGCGGGAGCAGAACCCTGACATTTCACCAGGAGAGGGGCTGTGGCCTCCAGTGTTTGAGACCTCATAAGGGCAATTTCTGCCTTTCACGAACAAAACTGACCAGAGTCAATCAGAACTTAGATGAGACCACCCGGCTAGTTGGGAGAGGGGCTCTAGTGAAAAGACACGAAAAGAAACCTGTTTGCTAAGTGATTTCTCCTGGCGCCTTCCCCCGCCCCACCGATCTTAGTGCCTAGACCCATTTACTGGTGAGTCTTGGCGGTTATCTCATTCCCCACTAATGATCCTGGTGAGAAAACGCAAAAGGAAAGCCAAAAGACGTTACTTGCTTAGGGAACTGGTCTGTCCGCGCAGGTCCCCTTATGTGAGTTCCATAAATAAGAAACCACAGAGGGCGAGATTCCTTGGGAATCTGAGCGGTCGCGTTACTACCCTCCCAGGGGAAACAAATTTAGAAGCCGCAGGTTTACCGTCAACAACCCCTGAAAAAAGTGTCAGTGCAAGAGGCTTTTCCCAGAGGAAGGCATGTGGGGGCGCACCGAAATATCCGCTTCGGGGGCAGCACCTTGAACCCGCTTTTCAAAGGACCTACTATCCGAGGCTTCTGGACTCCAGCCCCGGGGCTCCAAAACCCTTCGGGCATATCCGGGCCGGCCCGCCCACCAGGGTTTGGCCAAGATCCCTGGCCAGAGTCAAATCCAAGCTCGCTCAGCTGCCAGGACGCCTACAGGCGCTCCACCTGCTGGGCAGCCCAGTGGGCTCTCAACCCATACCCTATGCAGCTTGGGGGTGCAGGGTCCGCAAGGGGTTCGGACAGGCACGGTTACCAAGTGTTGGAGAGTCGGACCTAGCCAAGAACAGAACAGCACGCCACCCCACGACATGAGGAGCTTTCTTTACCACCCGACAAGTCTTTACTAGGAATCTGCAAGCAGCCCCTCTGCAGGGTAGCACCCATAAAAAGGACCTTACAACTCGCCCTTCTGCCCTCAGCAGCCCTCACTGTTGAGACCTTACTCGGGCCCCCTCGACTGTAGACATCTTTTCCCAAGGCAAACTGGGGGGTGGGGTGACAGGATGACTCCAGACACACCTTCGGTTCTCCAACAGGTGAAAAGCCTCACCTTGACTTCCACGCAGAGACCCCAGGCGCCCAGAAAGATCAAAAGGCGCGGGCCGCGTTCTATGCCTTGGAGCCCACCTCCTGGCCCATGGCGCCTTGGTCGTTTCCTCTTGGGTTGCTGTTCTTTGGGTTAAACACCTAAGTCCGAGCGACAAGCCCCCTCCCTCTTTCCCGGAGAAAGTAGGTGCGCCCCAGTCCTCACCTTTGTAGCGCTCCATCCCGGTCACGGCTTGCGCTCTCGGCGCTGCGAACCGCTCCGCACAGCGCCCACAGCGCCCTCAGCGCTGGGTTCCGAGCCCCAGCTGCGTGTTGGCCCCTCCCAGTGAGGTCACGCTCGCCGCCCGACCTCCCGGAGTGGCCGCCGCGCCCCCAGCCCTACGATCCGGTCTCCACCCAGGCGCGTCGCCCTCGACCGCACCTGGGATCTCCGCAGCCGGTCCGGACAGTGGGCGCTCGCCTCCTCGCGCACCCGGCCCTGTGCTCCCCGCCCCGGCTGCGGATCACTTCCTCCAAATCGGCCTGAGGGCGGCGGCGCGAAGACGAAAGACTAGGGTGTCCTCAAAGCCTGGGGGAGGCTACGGGAGCAGCAAGCGCCCGCCTGTCTTCACCAAGATCTGACTTCTCAAGTGCAGCGACTGCGAACTCAATGCCGAGAGGAGGAGACTGAGGGACAGCGAGGAGGTGGAGAAGGACCTAGAGCGCCTCCTGCTTGACCCCTCGAGCCCGTGTGCTCACGTCCTGGGCCCTCCAGGGTGAGTCCCTTGAGCACCGCTGCGAGCCTTCACCTGGCGCTCGCTCTCGGTCCTCCTGGCCCAGTGCACCTGTGGATCGCGCACGCTTGACGGCACAGGAAACTTCTACCTGCAGCCCACTCCCAGGTTTTGGGGGCGTCTGTAGACAAGGCTTTCCTGGAAAGGACTAGAGAGTCTGGAGCTTCCGCGACAAGCCTGGACTTCTGAAAAGATGGCACCTGTCTAAGGTACACGCGTCTGCCTCTGCATCACCTCCACCTAGGAACCATTTACATCCTTCTCCAGTCCTTCTCGCTCCTCAATTCTCCCAAAGCCCCACGCTTTCCTTTAAACTTGTGGGTTTTCACTTTTGAAAACGTGCTGTGTGCAGGATGCTTGGTTTCTTGACAAGTTTCCCAACTTCCTGGAAGAAATACTTAGGGAAGGTTTGTTGTTCTTTTCTGAGAGACTTCTTCATGCTTCCTTGGAGCAGCAGACCTCCTGCCCCAACCATCTGCGCAAATTCTTTTCCTGGTTACAAGGGCAGCTCACAGGGACAGAGCCCGCCTGGCCAGCCAGGAGCCTTGCTCAGGGCTGCAAAGCCTTTCAGTTTGTGATAACAGGTCACTGTCTCCCTCCTGTAGGAGAAGGAACAAGGTTTTTTTTGGGGGCGGGGGCGCTAGCCCAAAATCACATGGCTTCAAAAGTGCTGCAAAGGAAGGAATGCCAGGGTTGCCTACTTCCAAGTTTATGTGTGTAGGTCAGAAACCTCCATATGCTACCTGCACACAACACACACACACACACACATTCACACACACACACACACACACACACACACACACACACACACACACACTGGTGGCAAGAATGTTGATGTCCCAGGAAATCTTGGCAGGAAATGGTGTTCAGTTGGCCTGCCCAGTGGGCCTTGAACAGGGTCAACCAGAGGGGGCCCCTCCCTTTGGTATTTTCCTCCCTCCGTTTCTCGCTCTTGCAAATGGCCCTTTGGAGCTCATTCCCAGTGGAGCCCTGGGTTTTCTTTGAAGCCTCAAGTCTGTGGTCATTGGTCACTTTTGCTAGATGTCTGCCCTGCCTGATAAAATCAGGTGAGCAGGTACAGGCCCAATTCAGCAGAGCCTGTTTGAGCTAACCTCCTTACGGGAAGGTGGAAAAGGCCTGGCGCTGGCTGACAGCCCTAGGGTTAAAGGGTCTCCACTCTGCACAGGAGAGCACAAAGAAGTGCTTGTCTCTAAACCCGTTATTTCTTCCCTGAATCCTCTCCACACACACACACACACACACACACACACACACAGAGTTGGAAATGTAGTTCAAGTCCATCTAAAACTGTAATTCACAATGCTGTTCTGGAACAAAACTGAAAGGCAGGAATCATTGACGGGAATTTCGGGCAGCCTTCCTTGTCCTCACCCGGGCACGGTTTCATCTCTCCATGAATCCCCTACTCTTGGCAACTTCCACAAAGAGAAAGTCACTGAGTTTCTGTCAGACTCCTGAACCCAAGACCCTGAACCCTATATCAAGCCCCACGGTCATGTGGTGTGCTAACCGAGGCAGCTTTGGGGGGCAGCATATACACCTCGGACACACTAGAAAAGAAAACCAGGGCAGGTGCTGAGGGGACAGAGTCTCACCAGGCTACTCAGAATGACCTGATGTTTCGAAACCAAGAACTAAATATCTCTGGAATTTCCCATCTAACCTTTTCAGATCCCAGCTGAAAAAAACAAGACGGTTCAAAATGAAACTGTAAGCGAAGGAGTCCTGCTGTGAGTCCTACGCCAGTTCTGCAGGGATGTCTTGTCTCGTGTTCGAGACAGTCTCAGGGGACCAGGCTGGTCTGTACTTACCAAGAAGCCAGGATAGCCTAATTCCTGATCCTCCTGCCTCTGCCTCCTAAGTGCTATGACACCATGCACAGCCAGGAGCCAGGCTTCTCCAGCTGAGGGACCCAGGAGGGCGTGTTCAATGGAAGGTGTTGCTTTACAAACCTCATCCTTAGTGCACACATGACTTCCTCTCTGCTCTCAGTCACTTTACTGCGGCACCTATGACACTGGCTCCCCCAGGCTGCCTCATGGGCCGCGACTCCTCACATCTTTGTTCTTAACTTCATCTCTACTCGTTCACAGCTGCTCAGAAACCACCCCTCTTGAAGCTGGAGAGATGGCTTGGCAAATTAGAACACTGGCTGCCCCTTCAGAGTGCCGGGTTCAACTCCCAGCACCACAGGGCGGTTCACAACCATCTGTAACTCCAACTCTGGGGGATCTGACGCCCTCTTCTGGTGTCTGCAGGCACTGCATGCATATCGTGTACAGACATACAGGCAAGGTACCCATACAACATAAAAAAATTTAAATGATTAAAATGAAAATTTTAACACCCCCCCCCTTTCTGAGGAGTCTCTGCTTCTCCATCCTCACCCTCTCCTCAGCCCAGGCCTCCTCTGTGGTCCTTTCAGGAAGGCTGACCCCACTCACTACACATCTTCCTGCACCTTAAAAATGATTTCTGTGTATGTTCCTGTCCACTGGAGGCCAGAAGAATCCCCCGAAGCTGGAGCTAAAAGCTGTTCTGAAGTTCCAGGCATGGTGCCACGGTCTCCAAGGACAGCCACACTTTCAGCCCCTGGGCCATCCCTCCAGACTCCCGGCACATGCTCCAGCCACACTTGGATGACAGTCTAGATTGATAAACATCCAAGGGAACGATTTAAAAAAGGAGGAATGATTTCTTTGTCTCCTGGTTTCGGGGACGACAGTGTCGTGGCTGGCTGCGTTGCGCCTGAGCTGAAGGGTGTGCTAGGATAGAACCGCTGACTTTGGTGAGCCTAGGGAGTGGGGAGAGACAAGGGACGGGGCAGGAACGAGGTGTGGACCTCTTTCTACCAAGGAGGCCCCTCCTGCCCCCTCACTGCTTCCTAGGAACATCACCGTGTTATGATGGGGGGTTGCTAATCCGCTGATTATGTCAGAACCTTCATGGTCCAGTCACCTGCCAGAGACTGGCTGCTCCAGCTGGGACCAGGCCCTCTGCACGTGAGTTTGGATTTGGGGTGGCAGTTCAGATGCAAACCTAAACAATGAATAGATGAATGGATATTCAGATTTTTTTCCCTATAAAAGAAAAAAATAAAAAAACAAAATGTCTTTGCTGGTTGGCTTGAGACAGCAGGTGCCAGGTCTGCTGGGACCAGGGCTTTTTGGAGGCTGTGTCATTTGAACCAAGACGTAGAAGAATGAGTGGATTGTTGCTTTTATATTGTTTTCTTTAGACTGGGGAGGTGGCTCAGTGAGTAAGACAGTTCCTGTTCAACTATGAGGTTGTGAGCTCAAATCTCCGGAACCCATGTAAATGCAGGCATGGGGGCACACATCTGAAATCATGGTGCTCTTATGGCAAGAGGCAAGACACGCAAGTCCCCAGAAGCTAGAGGGCCAGACATTGAGGCACAAGAAGAGGCTGGCAACACGGAGGCCCTGTCTTCATCAAGGTGGCAGGCTGGGATTGACCAGCAAGGGTATCCCCTGAGCCCCATGCAAGCTGACCCACAACTCACACACACCCACCCCTATTCAAGACTCAGCAGCTAATGGGGCACAAAACGAACATCTCTTGAATCTGCCCGGCTGACCCAGCAGCATCCTTTATGTTCCACTATGAGGAACACTGGCTGGGGGCCGCATCTTACGTTACATTTGAGGTTAGAAGTGTGCGATAGACACGCCTATGGATGAAGTCTCTAGCCAGTCTGTCTAAAGCACTCTAAAATAAACAAATATTTGATTCACAGAAAGCAAAACCTGAGAGGGAGAAGAGGAAGTGGGGAGAAGGGGGAAGCTAGAGGAAGGGCTCCCCACATCCTATGAGTTTGGTGACTTAATGAGAAAAGAAAGACCGGCTCAGGCCAGCCTGTGGATGTCCGGGTGATGTCACCTCCACCTTCCCTCAGGTGTGACCGAGTCACAGACCGAGGAACTTGGGTGAGTGTGGTGGCTCCCAGCTCTACCCCTTAAAACCTTCAGAGTTCAGAAAACCCCCTCTGCCCCACATGACTTCATCTATGCAAATGCAGCACTTGGTCTTTGCTAATTCCCTTATGAGATCTGCATGCAGTAACAACCCCACAGGCCTAAGCAGTGGACGAGCCAAGAGCTTCTGATGTCGGTCTGGGCAGTAGAGATTGGAGGACATCTCTATTCCTGCCTCACGCTGCTCACAGAGGCCACAATGCCAGGAATGAGACATGTGTTGCAGTTACAATGTGGGTCCAGGGCTCACAGCTGAGCACCTCACCCCACCACCCCCAAGCTGTAGACCTGCAGACCAGCAAGGTTTCTTATCCTGACTCTATGTACACAGTTGCATCCTCTAGGAACTCTCTGGGTACCAGGTGAGCCTCACCCTTATGTTTCTACTCTGCTAAGTTTATTCTAAACTTTGGATTCTGAGATGCTACCTGCATACCCCAGAAGAGATCAAACCTGACCCACCGTCCGTTTTGTTCTCTAGAGACCACACACTCAGCACACAGTGACTCCGCAGTCACCAGGAGTCTCAATTGGGCCTTCTCCAGTCCCATGAGCTGGGGACGGGGAGAGGACAATTTCCGCAGGACTCAGCCCACCCAAATCAGAGGTTCTCTAACTCCATGGACAGGGGCTTTTTTCTCTGTCTGTGTATATCCCTTTTTTTGTTTCCTGCCCACCTCCCTGTTCCCAGCTTCCCTTTCTCTACTGTGACCTCCACAGTCCAAACATTTCAGTGCTGCTTGGAAACTTGAGACCAAGGACAGACCCACCCATGAGACATGACTTTTAAGAGAGCGAGAATCCAGAAGCTACATAGTGCCTGTTCAAGGGTTCCGGCATGGATTCGCTTTCTCTGTGTGGCTGCCTCTGTGGTTGCTCTCCTGCTTTTCCTGCTCCTCCAGCTTCTCCTCCTCCAGCTCCTCTCCTCCTTTTGCCCCTCCTGCTGCTGCTCCTCCTCCTCCAGTTCCTCCTCCCGCTCTTCCAGCTCCTCCTGCTCCCTTTGCTCCTCCCTGTGACTACTAAGACTGTCTTTTCCCATAGGAATCTCCAGCAGAAAAGCAAGCAGACCAGACCTGGCAGCCCACAGGTAAATCTCCAGACAAGGAGCCAGAGAGGAGTCCTTCCTTCACATCAGGAAGCTTCCTTGTTGGTGGAGCAGTACCTTCCAGAGTTGGCAGAGCCCTGGAGCTCTGACCCTTCAGACTCCGCCCACAGCCTTGTCTTTCCCCAGTTCTTCTAAAAGGGTTAAAGATGGAGAGGCTTTGATATTCTGACAGACTCCGTCAAGATTCAGTTCTCATTTAATGGCAAAAAGTGAAGACTGACATCTTAGGTCCACTCCTCCAGACAGGGTGTAGAGCCGTGGGAACAGGGACTGCATAGAAGCTCTGGCATTGGGTTTATTGGTCTGCCATAAGCCCGCAGCTTTCACACTGACTCATCCACTTCTCCACAACAGGGGCTTCCCCAGCCTGCTGCCAACCCAGTGTGGTATACCTAGGCCTCCTGGGTCTGCCTGCATGCCAAACCAGGCCAGCACAACTCCGCTCCCTTAGAGTGATCTAGCTTCCAAGTGTCCCGCTGTGGGGTTTCAGAACACCACCCTCCTAGTACGTAGGCTGGACCTGGTTCCTGCTTCTCCCAGCTCCTGAGACCCCCATTTTGCATGGTTAAAGTCATGAATGGGGTGGAATTTCACATCAACCATCCCCTAAAGACATTGATGGGCTGATAAATGGAATTGGGAAGACTCTACCAGCCAACCCAAATCTTAATATATATATATATATATATATATATATATATATATATATATATATACACATATACAGTATGAGTGAACCCCTCCTCCCCTCCTCCCCTTGGAGGAGCAGAGAGGAGCTGGGTAGAGGACACGGGAAGGTGCAGGGTGTGCAGCACTGCAGTCCTGCACTAAGATGCTTCTGTAGCACATCTACATGCAGCTCACCACACCCCACTGCCTGCTCTTGGGCTCTCAGCCTGTGTCATGTACAAGGTGGGAAAGAGTGCCGAGAGGCCCATGAGCAGCAATGGTAGAACCGAGGCTTGGTTCTATACCAATGATACCAGGGTCTTAACTCTCTCCTCCAAGGCTGGGAAAGATGCTATATCTGGCCAAGTCCAACTCCTGCTCTGCTCACAGGCAGCCTCGGAAGCCCCAATACCAGGTTCTTCACTGCGGCCACAGTTCACCACATGACAACTACCCACAGGCCACTGTGGACTGAGGGAGTAATGAGGTGAGCTTCTTCCTCAGGCCACTGTGGACTGAGGGAGCAATGAGGTGAGCTTCTTCCTAAAGCGATCCTGTCTCTAAGAACAGAAGCTGGATCTTGTGCTAGGTGTGGTGGTGCATGTGGAATCCTAGCAGCTGGGAGGCTGCGACAGAATGCCCTGGATTTCAAGGGCAGCCTGGGCTGTGGAGTGACACCCTGTCTTTAAAAACAATGGGTCTTGAGGAAAGGTAGTGAAGTATTACAGTGTATAAATACATATTTATCTTACTGGAGCATCTCCGTGTATATATGGCATTAAAGTGTCATGGAGGCATAATTAGATAAAATATGTAAAAGGACGACTGAGAGGAGGCAATGATAGACACAACACTGAGAAACACTGGAACACAGGCTCAGAGTTTAGTTTCAAAATCTTCCTTCTGTCTTTTTCTCCCTGGGTGACCTTGAATGACTTAACATTTTTCTGTTTCCCTAGTGGGATGAGAGCAAGGTGATCCCCACCTCCTGGTTTGTGGTAAGGACCGCATGGTGAGGACAAGGAGAGCATTTGGCACTGCAGTTGACGGCAGGTGTTAGATGCCTTGATTCTGAGATCCCTGAAAGAAAGCAAGTGTTCCACCTCTGTGATAACGCCTTAAGAACTGACGGCCCTGGGGGGGGGGGGTCTGAATAGGGCCGGTCCCCAGAGGCTCATTATGGGATGCTTGGTTATCAGGGAGTCCCAGTGTGTCGCTGGGATGGGCTTTGAGCTTTCAAAAGTCCAAGCCAGGCCCAGGGTTGCTCTCTTCCCACTGCCTGCTGACGTGGATGTAGAATTCCCAGCTCCTTCTCCAGGGCTTTGTCTGCCTGTGTGCCACCTTGCTCCCTGTCTTGATGACAATGAGACAAGCCCCAGTCAAGTGTTTTTCTTTCTAAGAGTTGCCGTGATCATGGTGTCCTTCACAGCTAAGCCGCATCTGGGGGGTGAAACCCCGGCTCCTGGTTCTCTCAACAAGCATCTTGCTAGCAAGGACCCGGTTAGTGCAGAGCACTGGATTCATTGGGCCCCTCCTGCAGCCTCTAGCTGCCACCAAACCCCTCTCAGGGGTCACCCTCTGCCTGCAGCTAAGTGTAGTGCTAGGGACTTGTTGGATAATTACTTGTTGATTTGCATCCTGTGAGGGTTGGGGGTAAGAAAACTGTAACCTACAAAGCCAGAGCTTCTCAACCTTAGCATGGTGCACCGCACTCTGGGGATCGTCTGGGAATCATGCTGAAGTGCAGATCCTAACTCAGCAAGTCTGGGATAGGACAGAGATTTTGCATTTCTGACAAGCTCCCAAGGGAGGGAGCCGATGTGACTGATCTTCTATTTAGGGAGCCAAGTAGTGTATAAACTGCCCTTTCCCCTAGTTAGCAAGGAGGAAATGCTACTTTCCTCGCTCTGCCCATGGCTGCACATTGTTTTGTCATCTTACAGGGCCCACATTTGAATGTCTGAGTTTCATGCTAGAAAAATCCCACAACAAACCCTTTAAGGCTTGTAACCCGGAGTTACACCAGTCTGTGAGTTTCTGTGACACTGACCACATTACCAAGAACGTGTTCAGTTGTGTTTGTTGGTCTCCCTGAGCTGGAAGGAGACTGAGTAAGAGAGCAATGGAGAGCAGCTCCTAACTTCCCGTTGGACACAGCCTCAGGCAGCCACACTTGCTCCTGGCAGAAACGACCAAGAGAATATAAATGGGATCTTCCACAGAGGAGCCCTGGCAGCTCAGGATATCTGACACCAGGTCCTACAACCAAACAGCATGTGGGACCCCGTTCTGTCACTCAAAGTGAGTCTTCTGATAATTCTAGAAATGTTTGTGGATGATCTCCAAGCAGAAGGGTTCAGGGTGTGGGGTGCAAAGCCAAAAAGCGGGTCTCAAATAGCAAGAAGCGACAACTTAGTTCTACTAATGCATTCGAGTAGCAAAAGAAATAGCAAAGAGGCAGCCATTCAGACAGTTCAGAGAATGCAGCCATTGGCATGTTCAGCTTGTGTAGTTGTTCTTTGAGGAGCCCTCTGGACTCTGGTCCTATCTCACTCAGATCCACTGCCTCATTCAGACAACCAAGGACACTAACATGGAGGACGCATTGGAATCTGTGGTCTAAGGTGCTCACGAAACAGCTTGGTTGGTAAAGTGCTTGTCACCCAAGCACAAGGGCCTGAGTCTGGATCTCTAGAATGCGTGAGAGAGCCGCAGCCCAAACCTGGAATCGTTGCACTGGGAAGGCAGAGACAAAAAGGATTCTTGAGGTTTGCTGGCTAGCAAGGCTAGCCAAACTGAGGAGTGTCAGGTTCAATGAGAGACCCTTTCTCAAAAAGCAAGATGGAGGCATTAGGGCTAGCAGCATGGCTCAGTGGCTCAAAGAACTCACAGCACTGGCAAAGGACCAAGGTTGGCTCCCAGGACCCACTTGACAGCTTACAGCCATCTTTACCTCCAGTTTCAGAGGATCCGACCCCCTCTGCAGGCACCGAGCATGCTCATGGTGTGCTTGCACACATGCAAACAAACATTCATACACACAAAACAAAAATAAGTAAGTCTTAGTAATACAATAATCGAGGAAGACACTTTGGCCCCCCCCCCCCCCCCCCGTGCATACACATGCATATGCACAGCCCTCCAGCACAGAGTGTCTGTTCTGTAGCTGACAGGTGGGCTCCTCCCAGGAGGGATGTGGAAGTGAGATAGCCCAGGGAAGCCAGAAGAAAGGTTTCCTCAAGCAGAGCTCAGGTCTCGATTCAGGTAAGGCCTCAGATGGTGAAGGTGGTGATATTTTGTTTGTGATCTAACACAGAAAGCTTGCCTGACAATCAGAGTGTGGAGTGAGCCACTAGCTAGCCATAGAGGCCAGGCAGTGGTGGCACACACCTTTAATCCCAGCTCCCTGGAGACAGAGGCAAATGGATCTCTGTGAGTTCATGGCCACCCTGGGCTACACGAGATTGATCAGTCTAAAAGAGAGTCAGAGCCAGGTGGTGATGGCTCACACCTTTAATCCCAGTACTTGGGAGTCACACATCTTTAATCCCAGCACTAAGGATGTAGACACAGGAAGGGATATGGCTGGGCAGAGAGAGGAATATAAGGCAGGAGGAGACAGGAACCCAAAGCATTCAGTCTGAGGACTTGTAGAGACAGGATACCCCATTCAGTCTGAGGATTTTATAGAGGTAAGAACTAGTGGCTGCCTGCTGTTTCTCTTATCTTTCAGCTTTCATTGCCAACATCTGACTCCAGGTTTTTATTATTAAGACCAATTATAATTTGAGCTACAGGTGAGGGCAGAGTATCTGGGCTAGAGATCACGGGTCCATCATTAAAGATACAAGTACCACAGGGCACGTGTCTTTCTTAATGAAATAAGCAAAATGTGGAAATGCAATACTGATCTCTTGACCTGTTATGAGGATTCCACAGATAAATAATTTATTCATTAGAGTGTACTCTGACAACAGCTTCGTAGTTATCTCAGTAAATAAGAACTATTATACATATGGTAGTCACGTCACGCTCCCTGTTCCTTCCACAAGGCCTTATCCCCTGACTCTGTAGATTTTCCCGCCTTTGAAATGTCCTGGAAGTGGAATCAGACACTGCTCCATCATCTTCCATGGTGGTTTCTTTCACTTAGCACAGTATTTTCAAGGTCACCCATGCCATACCACACTCCAGCACTTCACATTTAAATACTGACTCTGCTGCATGGATAGTCCCCCACTTCATTGTCATGTTGAGGAGACTATAACTGTGAGTATCCATGCATGTGTTAAGTGTAAATATGTTCTGTTTCTAATGGGTCCTCTGTGTAGTTTTGCCGTGCATCCAGTTGGGCTTCCTGTGGTCTAACTCTTGTTCGTATTATATTGAACTCATGATTTTACCACCCCAAATCTGTTCCTTCTCTAGTGCACACCAGCAATCTCATCACCTTCCCTGCTTCAGAAACGCATGAAGATCCATTCTTCTGTAGCCATATCCAGTCCAGTGGCCACTAAAATAGGAGCATTCCCCAGAGAAGGCGTCGCTGATGGTCAAGAACCAATCCTTACACAATTGCGCCGCTCTGTTTGTACTTGGGAGATTATGAGCTTCACTTCTGTTTGTCCACTATTCTATCTCAAGAGCTGAGCACAGCGCCTAGTTTACAGCAAGGCTTGCAAGCCTCTTAAGACTAGATAATTGGCTACATATAAGGTTTCCCGTTAGAATGTCTCCCAGCCCCAAGTTCGGTAGGATTGATGATATAATTTTTTTAAATGGAACTGCTTTTCTTTTTTACTTTATTTTTAATTTGGGTATTATTTACATAGAGCACCGTTCATCCTTTGTGGTCCACAGTACTGAGAGTTTGGGGATATGTATATATCCATGCGGTCACCACCATCATTAAGGTACAGAATAACTAACTCATCACCTTTGACACTTCCCTGTTCCTCTCTGTAGTCTCCACTCTAGCCCTCGTCCGAGATAAGAAGTCTTCTGATTCTACAGCTTTCCTTTCCCAACGTGTCAGACCAGTGGGATCAGGCACTGCGGAGCCTTTCTGATTTAGCCTTTTCTCCCTCAACATAATACATTGGGGATACGTGCATGATATTGCAATAGCTCGTTCCTTCTTACTGATGAGTTAAATCCCATTGTACAAGTGCAGACAGTGAGAGACTTAGGAGCACTCAATCCCTAGTGAGATGTCGTCACCAAACCCACCCCTCCTCTCAAGACTTGGGGATCTCTACTGAAGAGGAGGTAACAAAGACTGTGAGAGCCAGACAGGATGGAGGATGCCAGGGAAACATGACTGCTACACATATGAACCCATGGGGACTATAGCAGCACTCACAGACCTGCACAGGTTCAAGCCAGACGGGGGCACAGCACTGAAAACGGAAAGTGGATTTGGGTCCCACCTCTAACCAAAAGCTATTTGCAGTTAATACCCACGGGCAAAGGAATAATCTATTTTATTCGATGGCAGAGAGACTTTTCCATGCCTGTAGAAGCTTGACCCTGCAGGCTCAGAAAGCCCACCTATCCCTAGCCGCGCAGAGACCACTCCTGACTCTGTCTACAAACCAACACAGAGTGGCCCCGAAACTGAGCACCGTTCAGCTCCCCCACAACCTGACAAGTTGGGGTAACAGTAAACAAGGATCCAAGCAATTGCACATAAAGGCAGGACCAGATAGAGATCCACAGGAAAGTCACCGGTGTAAAGAATTAAGAGGAAGCTTGTTTCTGAACTGCTTTTAGACATTGTGTGGTGGGAAGGATTCCTGGATCAGCAGCAAAGAAAGAGCAGGGCCATGGAGAACAAACGGCAGACCTAGGGCCTCTGGGAACACTCGAGAAGGATGCCCCAGGATTACAGGGGACTTAGGTGCTGCCTTGAGGTCTTACCCACGTTACTGAGCAAACAGGAAGCCACATCTCAAGGACAATGTCACCTCATAACCTCTGTCAAGATCTCAAAGAACTCCAAAGCTTTGACAGAACATTTTGTCTCAGACTGGAAGGAATCTGGTGGGTTTCCTTCTTCTGTTTAGATTAGAAAGATTTGGGAAATGAACAGTACGTAGGTTTGAACTTAGACATTTTCTGGGATCAGAAAGTCTCAGTTGAATAAACTCCGTAACCTTGGCACTTTGTATAACTTAAAAGTAACTAATTATAGAAAAATGGGAAAGGTAGGATCTCGACTCTAAATCTCAAACATAGCTCTAGTGATGAACAATTGATACCAACCGTTCTCACTCCCGCTCTGGAGCGGGACTGGGGAGTGACTGTTGCTAACTCCCTAAAGTGATTGCATCCCTAGAAAAGACAGGCTGTGTGCCCTACTCTGTGGCAAGCAGGAGAGCAACGCTAGACGGTGTACAGTGAAAGGAACCTCACCGGCATCCCTCAGAAGGGATTGCTAGGCTGGGCTTACCGTGTTCTGTGTCTCAGGGACAGGAGCAGAGGAGATGCTACAGAGCTGGCGCTTTTCCTGCAAGAAGCTGGGCCCTACACGCTTCTCTCACCTCCTGCTTCTCCGTTTTAAATGGAGTCAGTGCCCTAACTGACAAATTGACCCACGAGCAAGCACATACTGATGGACTCTCCTCCAGTCCAGGTCCTTGTGTGGCAATGGTAGTTTTTATCATTGGGATTCTCCATAGCAGAGCTCCGGCAGCCAGTTGGAATAATGTCTCCCATGAGATGAGTCCACGTGTGGCATCTGGCCTCGTGCATAGGGGCGATAGCATTGGCAAAGTCTAGCAGAGACTTAGGGTACGTGGACTGCAACGGACCAGCTTTACTCCTGACCCCACATGGCATGGCTAACTATCAGAACCACCTGGAAGTTTCTAAATTTTGTTATATGGTACAGCTTGCCAGCTCCCAGCCAGACCTCCCAAATCCAAACCTCCTCTTGGAATGAAGCATGAGATTTGCAGTTAGGTCCCTCCTATGACTACGCCCCTTCGAGACAGGATCTCATGTAGCCCACAATGGCTTATATAGGCAAGGACCTGAGTTTCTGCTCGTCTCTACCTCCTTAGTGCTAGGATTACACTATACACTATATATATTACATTATATTAGTGCCACCATGTCCAGCTGTTGGGGGCAGTGAGCCCCCAGACCCTGAATTTCTTGTAATCCCCTGATCTGAGTGCCTACAGCTGCTCTGAGCACGAGACCTTCAGGAGTTCCTGATGGCAGGAGAGTGGTTTCTGGTGGGTTTGGCTGGGGCGTGGCTATCTCTATCTGCCCCTGAACACAATAAAGGGGGCATTCTTGGGGAATTCAAGGATGACCCGTGTCGCTGTCCCTCTGTCTGTGTGTGTCTGTGTATTTTAACCTCCAGCCCTTTGCCCGAAGCTCGCGAACTGGGTGCCAGCGCACCGAGCACAGACACGGGGGTGCGGTGCACGGCATCCATCTTATGCAGTACTGAAGATCAAACCCAAGGCTTCACACATGCTAAGCAAGGACCCTAGTAACTGAGCTATATACACTAATCTCTCGGGGCCTCATCTGAATTTCTGCAAGCAAGAAAACCCTCCCCTGTGACCTGTGGGGTTGCAGCACCTACCCATATCATGTATAAGGATTAGAGGCCACGAGTCTGCAAGAGCTGTGTTCTATTGTTGTCAAGAGAAACCACGATCACAACAACTCTTATAAAGGAAAACATTTCATCAGGGCTGACTTACAGTTTCAGAGGTTCAGTCCATTATCGTCATGGCAGGGAGCATGGGGACAAGCAAGCAGACATGGTGCTAGAGAAGGAGCTGAGAGTTCTACATTCAGGTCTGCAGTCAGCAGGAAGAGAGAGTCACTGGGCTTGCATTGGGCTCTTAAAACCTCAAAGCCCACCCCAGGCACACCTTCCCCTAACAAGGCCACACCCACCCTAATAAGGTCACACCTCCTAGTTCTTTCAAATAGTGCCACTTTCTGATGACCAAGCATTCAAATCTGTGAGCCTATGGGCTATTCCTATCCAAACTGCCACAAACCGTTTCCTACTGTGCTTTCTATTGCTGTGATAAACCCTACAACCAAAAATAACGCAGGGAGGAAAGGGGCAAGCTGGCTCTTGTCTCTGTCACAGTCGAAGGAATGCAGGGCCGGAATCTGGAGGCAGGAGCAGATCTGAGCCCATGGAGGAACACTGCTTACGGGCTTTCTTCCGTGGCTTGCTCAGCCTGCTTCCTCATTCAGCCCAGCCCCACTTGCTCAGGTGTGACCCATTTATATCAATTAGCTATCAAGAAAGCGCGCTGTACCCACAGGCTCACACGCTGATGGAGGAGGCAGTTCTTGTTGACACCAGGTTTCAGTCTTTTCTTTCTCCCAGCGTGGGATTAGTGTTTGGGGTCTATTGTTTGACCAGTCCAATTCTCAGATTGGGGGCACCAGTGTCTCTCTAGAATACCTTATGCCCTGCAAGGCCAGTCATGGTTTTAGTTTTCAACAGTACGCAGTACCTCATGAGGAAGAGAATAACAATTTTGAAACCGTAATTATTTATTTTTCTGCTCCTGGGGTTTGGACCTAGGACCTCATGCATGCTGGTCAGGCCCTCTACCACTAAGCTTCATTATCCTCAGCTGGTTTTTTATTTTTTCACCAGAGACACTGGCTGAGTCCTGTTTATCTAATGCAACACTTTTACTTCCTCATTAAGCCATGTGTGTTTCAGGACAATGGCAGGAACGAAGGGACTGATGATTTCTGTGCCAGCTGCCCAGGGTAGAACAAAATATTATTCATGGGCAGGCTCTGCCTTGCTGGCATTTGCTTTGAAAACGATATTCTTTGGCAATCTCTTGGGAATGATGCTGTGCTGTGGCAATCCCAGAGAGCTGCGGAGGCCTGGGGATGACATGCTCTGCGCTTCTAATCCCAGCACTCAGGAGGCAGAGGCAGGTAAACCTCTAAATTCAAGGCCAGCCTTGTCTACATAGCAAGTTCCTGGCTAGCCATGGTTACAGTGAGACACAGAAACAGCAGAAATGCTATTCAGACTAGAGGGGTCAGGGTGGGTTTAGAATCCTACTGCCAAACCCTTGAGTGTGCTGGGTTTACTCTTCTCAGACAAACTGGCATAATCCACATAGAGGATCCAGGTTAGCCGCTGGCACTCCATAGGACCCTCCCCCTCCCGCCCCTACAAATGTTACCTGCTGGTATCATCCAAGATTCACTAGCCTGCATCCCATGAACTGGAGTCTCAACAGGTCTAGGTGGGTCTGGAAGCTTCTGGAAGGCTCTGGGCTGCCACTAGATCCCATTGAAATGTTATTGAAGGGGCAACCCTACACCCTGCTGGGCCCAAGCAGAACCAGACTCTATTTTGGGGAAGAGGGGTTCCCAAGCCAGATTTTCTTTTTACTGATGGGAAGAGCTGGGTTAAAAGGTGTGTGTGTGTGTGTGTGTGGTGTGTGTGCATACGTGCACACAACTCGAAGTGAGCGTTTGCAGCAGCAGCAGGGAACAGCACAAATAAATACAGAAAAATCCCCTCCTCCAGGGCCTGCTATTGTGCTTGGGACAATGGCAGACTCTGGAGAGCAGTTTTACCCACTGAGAGTGAAAAGGAAAATAAATGTGGTCATAGGACACTGTTATCTGTCTCTGCGAGCTCTGGTGCACCCTGAATTCTGCAGTAGAATAGAGGCAGTTTCCTTAGAGTCTGGGTGTCAGATGGGAAGAGGGGGAATTGGGGTGTGGTTCTCAACTTGGGGCTCTGTAGCTCTGGTCACTGCTCCTCAGCCACACAGGGCTTCCCCAAAAGTTGCCAGCCCCAGAATCCCCACCCTTCCTTGTTGCTTCCTTGCCCACAATGGACCTTATCCAGCCGAGCAGGGCTGGTGGCCACACCCAGGCAAGGCTGGCTGACTCTGGAAGGAGCGTGGGAGAGGAGCCCTGTCCAGCAATGGGCAGGAGGGGCTGAGTAGGCTGGTAGGGTTTTTTTTTTAGACTGTTGGAAAATTTCAAACATGCATTTAATGTGTTTTGATCAAATCTACAGCTATTCTCCCTACTCAGATTCCTACCTCCCACCGCTTTCCCCTCCCATCTTCATGGGTTGTGTTCTTTTTCTTTTCTGTTGAACCCACTGGGTTTCGGATCACTGGTGCACAGTTCGCCTCTTAGGATCCATCCCCTGCCAATAGCTCCTCAAGTGGGCGTGGGGCTTTGCGAGCACCTCCCCATCTATGCTGGGCTTTTAGCTGGCACGGTGTTGGCTAAGACTTATGAATGTCGACCTAGCTGCTGTGAATTTACGTGTGTAAGAGAGCTGTCAGGTCTGGTAGCTTTCTCGAGATGAGGAAATCTCCAAACACTTGAGCTGCTAAAGGGAGCCACACAGTCGTAAAGACCTTTGGTAACTCACCACCTTCTCCCATGGCGGTGTTTTCTAGCATCCTTGAAGAGGGAAGCAATTCCGGGTGCCTGCCCTTTGCAGTCTGCTGCCCTGGCTGGGCATCTCTTGGGATGGCTGCGCAGAGGGGGCACTTCAGACTAGAGAGGCGGGGCTCCAGACTAGAGAGGCTGGCCTTTAGGCCTAAATCCCTGTCAACCATCCCATGATACTGAGTAAGACACAAGCTTCTTGGGTCTTTTTCCTTCTCTAAAAGGGAAGTGGTGTAAGAATCAGCCCAAGAGCACAGAATAAGCTCGGGTCAGGGCTGGAGTGGGTAGCCAGCCTTTACTACACAGCAGTCAGTCTTTGTAGTAACAAATTCAATGTCTGAGGTCTTTCTCATGCCAGGTCTTGTTTTACTTTGAAGCAGGTATTATTAACGATTACTCCCCTTTTATAGAAATGGAAATAGAGACTTAGCGAAGTTAAGCAGATCTTCATTAGCTATGCAGCCAATAATTAGTGGAGCCAGAACTCAGACCCAAGCTGTTGGATGCTACACCCAGCATTTAGCTATGTGATGTGTTCCTGTTCTCGCTAATAACTAGGAGTCTGTCTTAGTGAACTACTGCACAAGTGTCTAAGAGGTGGTGGGCCTGCTCTAACGACCGGATCTTCCTATTCAGACCGGAGGGAGGAGAAAGCTTACAACAGAAATGGAAATCCTCAAAAGGACCATCTTCAGTTCATCCGGGCATGCTCAGAAAAGACTGCCCCAGCTGAACCCACGTGGAGCAAGATAACTGCTGATTTTCCCTCACAGAAAGAGGGTCAGGAAGGTCTTGGGACCCTCCTCCAGACATCTGGTCACTCATGCTAACCAGCTGCGTGCAATTTTGCCTTAATTGCAGGTAGCCTCAGGGAGAGACCAGAGTAGATAGATGTGGGGGGTGGGGGGAGAGGGGGGACTAGAGAGGTGAATCCACCTATGTGGCCATGGGGAACCACCTTCATGCTGTGTGCAGACCTTCCTCATGTGTGGCTATTTCAAGGTCAGTCATAATCCTCCCTATAACCTTACCCATTGCTCTATATGCCTAATAAACTCTCAGGTTTCCCAGAGTGAACCTGGTGGACTCGCACCTCGGTGTGTCACTGGTAACTCGGAAGGAAGGGTAGGCTTCGTTTCCATCTCCCCTAGGAAAAGATTTTGGCCACATCCACACCCGTGGGAGACCCTCATGTTCCCTGCCATCCCTCACATGGCGTATCTCAGTGCCTTCACCATCCCGCCATATGTCCACTTTCAACGTACCTGGGAAGACAATGAGACTCAGCAAGCTTCTGAGTGGCTAATTACCCCCTGTAAGCATCCCTGGGGTTTCCGGAGCAGTTACTGTGCTGGGCACTGCACCACGTGACCAACATGTGTCATCAAGATCTTTGGATGGGGTTTCTCACCTTTTTGTCCGTTCCACAGATGAGCAGATTGGGCTGGCAGAGCCTGAAAACTGATCAGAAAGTGTCATTTGCAGCTGTCATGTGGTAGCCGTGAGGAAATGTGAGGCCATAATAAGTGGATCTGGCCCTGAGACATTATGTGAGATACCGTTCTTGCTCTAGAGACAGGGACTTGAAGGAAAGCAACATGGGTTGCTATGGAGACAGATCTGCTACTTCCTGAGTAGCCAGACATACTTGCTCAGCCTCTGAGCTCCGGCTTTCAACATGTATGGTGAGACTATAGTATTCAGCCTCCTAGGGCTGTTGGGGAGTTGTGCTGACCTGAGACTAGATGACAGTCAGCAAAGGGGTCGCCAGAACGAAACACAAAGCAGACGCATGCCAAGCTAAGGGAATAAGGCAACCGTGATCACGCACTGCCTACCACAGTCAGTTGTCAGTATGCCAAGAGCTGCTGCAGTAGGCCAGGCTGGCCATCGAGACAGGCTCAGGCCAAGCATGGATATGTGGCCTTGTCTTCAATAAGACTCATGGAGCCCATAGGAAATTCACACAGATAATTTAAAAAAAAAATAGATGGAAGGGTGACTTTACAGAGTTGACAGTGGACATGACACCCTTTCCCTGGCAGCAGATTCTCTCCATCAGCCACCTCCTTGGAGAGTTGGACATTGTGGAGAGGAAACATCATTGGCAAAGCCGCCCTAGTGAGAACAAACATGGCATGTCTAGAAGAGGAAAGGGTCGAAGCCAGAGGCAGGGACAGGAAGGAGGGAAGTGGCCTTGCCTTGACCATTGCCCACTAGACATCTCTCTGTGTGAGGTGAACTCTCCTGTGAGGTTCCTGGTCACCGGAGTCCACTGTCACAAGGAAGTAATGACAAGGACTACAGGTGACCTCTGGTGGTGAAGCTGGGGATAGGCGCTGCTGCTGGTGGAAGCCAAGCTGAGTGGACCTTAAGATTGGAGGCTGGGCTTCCTGACCCTGTTCTCTGAGAGCAGAGAACCAACAGGCCCACAGCCTTGGTGAATGGTCTGTCTCTGGCTCCCAGGTGAGGGAGATTTTCTTCATGCAAAGATTGATAATGAAGTGGAGGATTGGAAGACACCTCCCCCACAGTCTTCTAGGTGACTGCCATGGCCCGTGCTAACAGTGGCTTGGGACGTCTTGTCCTCAAGTCTTCAGTCTTGCCCCAGAGACTGTCACAGACAGAGGAAACATCAGTTCTAGCTGCACTGGAAGATCACTGCTAGATGCTTGTGTGGGTGGGTCCTGAGCCCTGGGCTCTCCCCATACTCAGTGGTGGGTTGAAAAGAAAACGCCCCCCCCCATAAGAAGTGGCATTATTAGAAGGTGTAGCTTTGTTGGCGTAGATATGGTTTTGTCGAAGGAAGTGTGTCACTGTTGGGGCGGGCTTTGAGGTCTCCTACGCTCAAACTACACCCAGTGACACAGTTCACTTCCTGTTGCCTGTGGGTCAAGATGTTGAACCCTCAGCTCCTTCTCCAGTACCATGTCTGCATGCACACTGCCATGTTTCAGTCATGGTGATAGTGGACTAAACCTCTGAAACTGTGAACGAGACCCTGATGTGGGATTCCTCTCTGTAGGAATGTTTTATTACCATTGGTTAATAAAGAAGCTGCTTTGGCCTATGGAAGGGCAGAATATGGGAAGGCAGGAAAACTAAACTGAATGCAAGGAGAAAGAAGGCACGGATAGGCAGATGCCATGTAGCTGCTAAAGGAGAAAGATGCTATAACCTTACTGGTAAGCCACAGCCTTGTGGTGATACATAGATTAATAGAAATGGGTTGAGATGTAAGAGCTAGCTAGGAATATGCCTAAGCTATTGGCCAAACGATGCTGTAATTAATATAGTTTCTGTGTGATTATTCTGGTTTGGGTGGCCAGGAAGCTAAAGTCAGTTTCTGTTAATAAGCCCCCAGTGAAATGCTTTCCTCTGTTAAGAGCTGCCATGGTCATGGTGTTTCTTCACAGCAATAGAAACCCTAACTAGGACACCAGTTGATAATGTACCCTAGTCAGCTTTGTCATGATGGCCTGAATTATTGGGCAAACTACAGGGAAACATCTGTGTTATGTGATACATCAATGAATATGATGGAAAAACACAAGGCAGAATAGAGAGATGGCTCTGTGTTTAGGAGCACGCACTGCTCTTGCAGAGGACCAGAGTTCCATTCGTAGCACCCACCTCAGGCAGCTCAGGAACCCAACACCAACTTCACCTGCACATGCTTGCACGTATGCCTACATATACACTTAAAATACATTTTCTTGAGTATTAAAACAAAGACGACCTGCTATAGCTTTGACTTTGCTCTTTGTTCGGGCTCCCGGGAGTTTGACTGATAGGGGAGCAGGAAACAGAACAGAGCTGGAGGCGCTCAGGGAGGAAGCACACAGTTTATTCATGGAGTTGAGTACAGTGATGAAGGAGGGTGGTGTGCACTGCCTGCAATGGGCGCAGAGCAGGCTGGGAAAGGACAGCTCAGTGACGGGGGCCTGCAGGCCAAGCTCCCCTCTACACCCGGCACCAGGTGCTCAGGCACTGACACACACCATCTCCACAGGAAACACGGCACAGCTTCTCAAGAACATTTTGTGAACACCTGCGTTCATATCACCAACAAGAGGAGGGAAGGAAGGAAGAGTGAGCAGGCTTTCTTTCATCAAAGCAAATCCCATTAACCAAGTTACAAGAGATTCGATGCAGGGTCTTTGGCATCTCATGGAAACCCCTACATTTACCACCAGACACATCTGTACAGAGAATTCCCCCAAACATCAATTCTGTGGACAACTGTCTCCTCTTCCATAGGGAAAATATTTTCATACATAATCATAACCTTTCTGAACATCCATGCATACAGGCTTGTCTCTTTCTTTCATCCAGGGGAAGTGATTCATGGGACTGTCACTCAGAAGAGACACAGAAAAGCATTTTATTAAGACAACTGTCACTCAATTGCATTAAGCTTCTGGGACAAAAAAGTTGGCTTTGCTGAACTTTGTTGTGCACACTTCCACTGTTTAGAGAGCTTCAGCATGAGCAGCCACTGTCCTTTGTGAGTTTGCCACAACACTGAACACACACACACAAGTGAAAGCAATCCAATATCTGTCTGTCTCCCTCTCCCTCGGCTCCAAGGGGAGAAAATGGAAACCGTGGTCTTGTAGATGCTGAAGCCTTGCTCATTCTGTTCCAGTAGAGGCGGTGTTCCTTCCCTGTACGTGGCCCCTGGAAGACACGTCACCACAAATCCAAAGCTCTGACTATCTTTTTCTGGATAGGAAGTTCTTCAGTGGGGGCATGAAAGAGTGAATTTGAAGCATACAAAGCCTTGGTTTGTCTAAAGAAGAAAAAAACATAACTCGAAATTGAGGAGGGCACAAAAAGTACAGATTAAGCAGTTAGGAGAAATCTCTTCTGAGCAGGGTTCTTGAAGCACACGGCCTGGCGCCATGCCAATGTCCTACAGCATGCCCTGGGATGCCGCTCTAGGTTTGCTTGAGATTTCTTTCTTTCTTAACGAAGACTCAAAAGAGGCTAATTTGAATTCTTTTAAACTTGCAAAAGCAGATATTTTTGATGGCATCATTGGTGAAGCTATCTTTAGAAAATGATGTTTGGTTCAAAGCAAAGAAGTCCTGCTTTAGAAATACCACCAGCTGATCCTCTCTGCGCTGGAGACGAGTGACCGTAGACAGAGATGGAAGCCACAGAGGTGGGGCTGTGCCTCAGGAGAGAAGGCTCAGGCTGGAGGCAACAGAGTTGGGACTTGGGGAGAGCAGAGGACAGGACAGATAGAAAACTATCCCCCCCCTTTTTTTGCACCTTAGAACCCACTAACTGCAGTTTTTCTCTTTGGGGTTTCAGAGAACAGGCAGTTCATGTTTAGTTGTTGAAGGAGTCATATTAAAAATATTTCATCACAAACTCCACACGGGTATGAAAATGCAGAGCTAGCTGTTTTCAAGGCTTTTTGTCTCTCTAGTAAGCTGCACAGGAAGACGACTCGAGGGTCTGGCCTCTTCTGCAGAAGTTTTGGGGGAAGCATCGAGACTACCACGTGGCCAAGGAAGCCACTTCTGCACCATGCAATCTGTACACATGTCAGGTACAAGTAGGTCAGATGCTAAAAAAATACAGCCCTTAATATACGCACCACGTCTGCCATACATAGATTCTCCCCCAAGTGAACAAGCCGCTTTGATTTCTAGGAACTGGAATTTTCCTGTGTTCAGCAGGGTGGGGTAAAATGAAGACCACCCATCTCCCGTGTTGTGGTCTGGGCATGCCAAGGCCAGTCATGTGGATAGCACAGATATGGCACCACAGCCCCAACCATGGGTCTGGCGGTTAAAACCGGATCATCCTCCGTGTATCTTTCTGGCTGGAACCTGCAAGGGAATGGACTGAGACCCTGGTGTGACCTTTCCTTCACTCCTTTCCGGGGCAGTTGGGGTTCCTATCGGTGTCTTCTAGAAATACATTTTTACATGATACAATTTAAATTAACTAGTATGCTGATATGGAATACCAATTTCCCCCCCAAGTTAGATGGGGGACTGAGTTCAAATGGTCAAAAAGGCAGGATTTTGTTATTGCAGGAATTTAAGAGTTTAATTTTTCAGTTATCAGCGCAATCCTAGCAGGTCCTCTAACTCACTCAAAGTTCTCCGTATAAAGAGGAGTGTCCCTGCCCTCCTCCTCCCTCAGCTGAATTTTCATATGTCAAGACAGCCACATGAACTATGGAGAGCAGGTGCCGAACATTAGCAATTGCCCCTGCTCATGTCCCTGTCTCCCTAATGCTTTGGTTTTTCTTACCTGCATGGCTGTGAACAGTGACATAGTAACTGGTACAAAGCATGGTGGGCCATTTGTAACCTCCGTACTGGATAAACAAAGTCTCCCGCCAGGCCACCCTTGCTCACTGCGGCAGGGGAACACTGTAGCACCCACTCTCCATCCTGCCCATTGCCAGGGCAACATGAGAACCAGGAGACACCAGCCTCGTGCCAAGGCAGTCAGTGCTGGGCAGGGCAGCGGGAGCAAAACAATGAAAACATGCAAAGAGTGAGAGACCTACACAGGGAACCCACCATCCGCAGTCTGCCTCCCAGCCAAGGGGAGCTGGACCCATCTACTCCGGCCATGCGGTGTGGCGCTCTTGATAACTGTGCTAACGCGGGCTTGTGAGCGGAGCTCTCATACTTAACCCCCTTGCAGGAGTAAGGCAGGATAACCCAAAGAAGCGGGTCACAAGTCACGGGACTGCAGCATGGGCTCCGGATCTATGCTGCTTGCTCCTCACTGCTGGTGTCAGCAGACAGCCAGTCACTCTAATCCTGGAAGGAGTTTCTGGATTTTGTGCTGAGTTGTGATCTGAGAGGGAATTCAAATGCTTCCCCTTGACTTTCTCTCAGAGCTTAAACTCCCAAAAAGAGCCCCAGAGCAGAAGAATCAATATGACCATTAGATAGACTCTGTGGACCTGGAGAGATTCTTCACAATCCAGCTCAAACCAGTTCTTATCATGTGGCCTTGTTCACTCATTGCAATGAAAGAACTAGGCTCCAGTTTTCACTGAGAGTTGTAGAGTATGCAGGTCCTCCAGTGAGACAGACGCTCTGAGCCCTAAACCACCCTGGCCTCACTTCTGTGGTCTGCAGTCTGAACCCAGCGTGAGTCTCCACAGCTCACCACATATGCTGGTTCCTCCCAAGCCTCATTCTTCATCTGGGTCACATGCTCTCATGCAAAGGCCCATCAAAGCC
Source organism: Alexandromys fortis (assembly GCF_014885135.2). Classification (NCBI taxonomy): domain Eukaryota; kingdom Metazoa; phylum Chordata; class Mammalia; order Rodentia; family Cricetidae; genus Alexandromys; species Alexandromys fortis. The sequence continues at coordinate 3,872,379 of NW_026067893.1, read as the reverse complement.
GCAGCACAGTGTGGTACACTGAACGTGGTACATTCAAGCAGAGGTTACAAAGCACAGACAGACTCACAGAACATCCCTGGGTGAGTAACACAGGTGTGAACACATGCAAGCATGTCAGTGTGTCAGGGCAAACTAGACTGCATGAACTCTGAAGCTGTTGACTTCAGAGCTGCAGAGATCTGAAGGAGAAGAGCTTGTCTTCCCTTGGTCTATGCCCTTGACACACAATACCAGTATGGGCTTGACCTGACCCCTCAGATGCCAGCCAGACAGGAGGGGACACTGCGGGGGAGAACTTGGGACGGAGGCAGGGCACAGATTTTCCTTCTCTAAGAGAGACATGACGCATGGGCAACAACCACCCAGCAGCAGCTGAACCAATCTGGAAACTCGTTTTGCCTTACTTTCTTTCTTTGCACAGGTGAATACACCAGCTCAGTTCATAGGGAGAGAGGACTGAGCATATCGTCAGGCAGAAAAAGCGTTCAATGGGGGGGGGGGGCTTCCTTAATTTCCTTTTCCTTTCTCATTTTTTTCCCCTAGCAGTTGGCCAACTGGATTCCAGCACACAAGAAGAGAAAAGAAGCATATTCAAATCATTTTTGCTGGTACTCAGCCATGAACTCAGAACTGCCCAGGTCCCGGAGGGAGTTCCATTTCCCCCGGAGCCCAGGAAGAGCAGAGGGAGGCTGCCAAGGAAAGGCCAGGTTGTTGCTACCACATCGACGCTGGGCTCTGGACTCCTCCTCAGCCACAGTGCTACATAATAAATAGACTCATACTTCAGGGCTCCCAGCCATTCCTTCCCGTGTGGCTTCCTAAGGGCACTTGCTGACTCTCACAGGTACAGGCAGCGCTAAGTTACACATCAATTAAAGGGGAATAAAAAGGAGAAAGAAGCCCCTGTTGTGGACGTAGTCACGTGAAAAGGTCACGTGTGGACATCATTGCTGAGTTTGGGAACAGAGAAGTTTCGAACCCATGGCTGTTCCAAGTGTTACTGTTGCTTGGCCGGGGATGTGACCCATGGGTGCTGAGATCAGACTTTTCCTCAGTGTTGCTGCTGGGTAGCGAATAAATTCTCGGATCGATGATTCTGGGCCTTAATACAACGTTCTAGGCACCACCACCACTGAGAGTCCTTTTCCTGATTGTCATTTACCCGGGGGACTTAGAAGAGCTTAGCTTTCTTCTTCATGTCGTTGCGTCTCCAAAGAGGTAACTTGTCAAATTCCTGTATGGACATCCCAAAGATTTCCCAAAATACTTCTGGGGCTAAGTGGCGCTGGGGAGAGAGAAGCAAGAAAGTGTTAGTAGTCCTAATGGTCACACAATGACCTTGAGGTGTGTTCCCCAGTTTATGAATACAGCCAGCCTTCTATAGTTGCGGCTTCGGCATCCCCAGTTCCATCAACGTTAGATCAAAAGTGAAGCTTCCCTTCCCAAACTGCGTCTGACCTAAGCATGTGCAGACGGTGTCCCTGGTCATTCTGCCCTAAACCACACAGTGCTGCAACTACAGACGTGTCACGTAGGTTGTACCCAAAGGTATGCGACATTCTAGAGATGATTTAAAGCATGCAGGAGGGTGTGTGGAGTCAACATCTAAACACATATCACTTTCTGTAAGACTCAGGGCAAGTACTTGCAGACTTTGTTATCTGTTGGGGGAGGGTGTCCTGGAATGGATTCCCTGCAGAAACCGAGAGACACTGATGCTGTTGTGAAGAGGCATCAGGTTGGGGAGAGAAGCGGCTACCTCTCTCTGGTGCTTGTTTCTCAGACATGGCCAGTCCCAGTGTCCTCTCCACCAGAGGAAGCAGCTGGTAGACGCCCGCCAGCACTGCAGCACTTGGGTGCTGGGCTAGCGGCTGGGCTTGGGAAGGGGATTCGTGACACTGGAAGCAGCAGCTGTCACTTCAGGCCCTTGGCATGTTGAGGAGATACAGAGAATAAAGGACAATAGGAACAGCCAAAAACAAAAGGGACCTCGAGGGTGGCCCCTAGGAGAGCCCAGTGCTTCCCACTGCCCACTAACAGGAGAGAAGGATGTTTATCTTTCATGGGCCGTACCTCCTGTGAAGTCCCATTTTAACACAGGCTAGAATCGTCAGGGCTAGCCTGACCTCATCGACAAAAACACTCCTTTGTGTTAGGGAATGAACTTGATTCTTCCTGAGACGGCAGACAAAACAGTTACTTAACTAAAAAATCATTCAGACAGAGCTGAGTGGCGGGTCGTGGCTGTGCACGCCTTTAATCCCAGCACTAGGGAGGCAGAGGCACGTGAATCTCTGTGAGTTCAAACCCAGCCTGGTCTACAGAGCTAGTTCCAAGACAGCTAGGACTACACAAAAGAAGCTCTGTCTTGAAAAAGAAGAAAAAATAATAATTCAGATGGATAGGTACAAAGATGGGGCAGACTTGGGCCTGGGAATACATTTTAGTAGGGGTTGAGATGATCGAGCTGCAACTCTAGCCCTAATTACACCAACATTGGATTTCCAAAAGAATACGATGAAGCCATGCTGTGTCTCTGCGGTCATTATAAAGCTTATCAGGCATTTTTACACACTGACTAACTGCAGACTTAGATGTGCGCGTGTGCACTTGACCACTGGCCCCTCTGAAGCCAGCGAATGCCTGCCCTGATGCTGACTGGGTATGGAAGCGTCCTTCTATGTTCTCTCTTTACTGTACACACTTTGAGAATGGGCATCGTCCTCCCCACCTTAGGCTCCTAAGGAAGTGCTGAGCACTGGATAGGAGCAATGGCTGGACGGCTATAAACTCCCATCCTGCAGTGGTATTTCCTTGGAGAGTCTCAAGATTTTAGTTAGCTCTTTGTGCCACCTACAATGTGAAACTGGTGGGTTTTTTTTTTTTTGGTCCCCATTTCTTTAGGTTTCCCTGGAAATACACATTTAGATATGATTAGAGGTACCCTGGTGTGTGTGTGTGTGTGTGTGTGTGTGTGTGTGTGTGTGTGTGTTGGTGATATACAGAGATCTTTAACTGAAGTCTTTACTTACCTCCAGGCGGGTTCTATCCACATCTCTTAGGATTTTGTTGCGCCCCCTGTTGGTCACCATGAGCATTTCATATGGAAATATCTGAGAAGGAAAAACACCTTGTCTAGAACACTAGGATCCATTTAATTCACAAGCACAACCCGAAGTCCAGCACACGCATGCTAGGGATACCAACAAGAGTGGGTACGAAGACCCTCTAGTGAGGGCACAGGGACAGATTCTTGTACGTTGCCATCTCTCAACCAGTGACGCACGCTGCGCTGCGCCTTGGGAACAGTCTTCTGAGTGGGAGCATTGTTAACTGATTGTGAATGAGTCGGGAAGGTCAACGTTAGCGGAGATCCGGCGTGGTGGGCACACGTGCTGCCTCTTACGTGTTGCTGTTAGATTACAGCTAACTGTGCAGGGCTCAGCGCTCTTAGCTGTGACAGACTTGCGAGTTCATACAGCCAAGCAGGCCCCAGAACAGTGTTCTGGAAGCTGACACACTGGAATAAGCCACAACTAAGGGATCAAGGAGACCGAGTCTTTGGACACCCCTTTTGTTTTGTTTATGACAGGGTCTCACTATGTGGCCCTAGTTTGCTTAGAACTCACTATGTAGACCAAGCTGGCCTCAAATTAAAGAGATTCAGGGCCCTCCTTTTGATCTCTGAGACTAAAGGTATGTTCCATCATGTCTGGTATACCTCGAGGCACAGAATGTTCTGGAGCTGGAATGACCAGACACGTCACTTTGTCCATGGCTAATCAGATGTAGTATGCAAGATGTTTGCCAGTAACCCTAGGAAATTTCTGGCAAACCGGGACATATTGATCACAAAATCTGGAGCAGGCTTCTGACGTTCCACTCAGCATTGGACAGGCCTCGAGATGCATGTGGCAAGGGTCAAGGTAGCACCTAGGTCATAGGGAAGGGGTTCTGGTACCTCACTGTGAGCAGAGTACTGTGGGCAGTAAAGGTTTAAATCTGCTGAGTGAGTGTGGTCCAAACAGGAATAACACGACACTTAGGACAAGCTTGTTTGAATGTGCCAACCTGGGGCTCGGAGGCTCTTACACTCTGAACACAGCAAACAGACAGGAAGCCACAAGAGGAAAGGAACAGTCACACTTGCCTTTGGTTCCAACATGTTGGGCATGGACACTCCTCGATCCATCCGCATGGCTGGCATGTGGCCATCTGGGAGGGTCTGCAACAGACGTGCATGTTCAGTGGTGAGCAGAAAATCTCAGCGGAAGCCCAGGCGGGCTGTGAGTGCTCCCTGACTTCCCTGTCGGGTCTCAGATCCTACCAACCTGTAATGTTCACTACCATGTATTTCTCAAAGTGAGAGCCTTACAGAGTAAGACTGATAATATGTAATCAAGTTGGAGAAAAATCATGGATTAATGACTATGGATTATTTCCCAATGTAGGCTGCCCAGGTGAAGGGATATACGCATAAAAAACTGTCGGTTCTATTACTATTATTTTCCTTCTGTGTCTATCTCTCTCTGTAGCCCAGCTGGCCCTGAATTCTAGAACCTTCAGCCTCTGATATACCGAGAATAAAAGATACACCACCAGACCCTCTTACCTTTCTCTTTCTTTATCTTAGGTTGGATTTATTCTCCCTTCTCAAGCTTCCTTCCAGTCTTACAAGATGAAAAGAAAGGCCTTGGGAGCAAACTGTTCTTTCCCAGTGGCTAAGAGTCCTGCTTCATTTAATTTGGGGACAACCAAGGAAAGGCAGCCCCTAAGCACTGAGAGACCATAACTAAAAGTGTGCACCCGTGCCGGTGAGGCCACTCACTTCTACTCTGGACAGGGCTCGCGCCAGTCAGAGAAGAGAGTCCTCTCACACCTGGCACAGCTCAAGCCCTACCCAAAAAGTCTGCAGTGACAACATGACCTGTCTACCAGACATGCCTGCTCCTTCCAGCTATGGAGTAACGGTTAGACAATCAACCACCATAATCATCCTTCCAACGGAAACCGTTCCCCTGAAGTAGCACAGACTAGAGAATGAATGTTCTGTCTGATGTGGCCAACTCAAGGAAGACAAAGCCATCCATACCTGGTAGTCTGAAAAAGGAAAAAGAAATTCATTAGGGAGAGACCAGGAGAAAACCACAGAATCACCAATAGGAACATTGTATTTCTACAGAAAACCACAGTATCACCAATAGTAACATTGTATTTCTACGGTAACTTCGTTACTTCCCAAACATTTCCAAACTCATAGAATCGCCAACAGTAGCATTGTATTTCTGCGGTAACTTCTGAAACATTCCCCAAACCCACAGAATTGCAAGAGTAACCCTGTATTTCCATTGTAACTTCTGAAACATTCCGAAATGATCCATGCGCCTTCCTCAGTCCTAATCAGTCCACACACTGAACCACTGGTTTCCCTGAAGCCAGGAAATGCCTGCTTCAACTTCAGGCATCAATCAAACACCCTTCCTCCCTATTGTCGCCACATGCCCTTTGAGGGCGGCCGCTGCACCTCATGTAGGGTTAAACCTCCTTCACTGGAGTACTCAGCATTCAGAAGGACAACGTGAGAATACTTAGATACTGGTTTCCCATGCTTGTATTTATCGAGAGCTGTGGCCCTCAACTTTCCCAACACTGTGACTCTTTAACGCAGTTCCTCATGTTGTGGTGACCCCCACCCGTACAATTATTTTCATTGCTGCTTCAGAACTGCGATTTTGCTACTGTTATGAATGGTGCTGCACATATCTGTGTTTCCCAACGGTATTAGGTGACCCCTATTTGACACCAAAGGAGTTGCAACCCACAGGTTGAGGAACACTGATCTAGAAACACTCTTGACGTTTTTGTGCTTGCTAGTAACTCAGAGAAGAGAGCTGCGGCCCTACTGTGGGATACACAGAGCATGAACATAGGCAGGGAGGTGATTACAGAGCCTCTCCTGAGCCAGGCGCACAAGAAGTGACAGTGTCAGGGTTCACCTCCCTTTGGAGCCTTACCTCGAACTCCGCCACTGACATCTCCGTAGCTGTTGTACTGAGCAAAGTCTGTGGAAACCGGCTGCAACGAGGAAAACATTATCATTGGAAAAGCTTCTGTGGTCATTTTAGATTTGGAAATAGGAGAACAGGTTTATAAGATTCTAAGAATCCTTCCCAGGCTAAAATCCTGGGTGGTCACTATTTATCTTATTTATTCTTCAAATTATGAAATCACAGTGTTTTGCGGGCACCTATGGTGATGTCCAGCAGACAAGTATTTCTTCTTTATAGATAGAAATATTTTTCTAAAGGTGCCTTTAATCTCAGCACTCAGGAGGCAGAGGCAGGTGGATCTCTGTGAGTTCAAAACCAGCCTTATCACCATAGTAAGTTCCAGGACAGTCAGGACTACATAGAGAGACCCTGCCTCATCCCCACAATGTATTTCTAGGAATTACATCTAGTAACTACATAACTGTAATTATTCTAGGCCTCGTAAGGGAAGGTGGTTGCCACCAGCTCTCTTTATAGAGATTATGAACTGAGTACTTTTTGCCTTATTGTAAGAAAAGTGTCTGCTATTGCCTAATTAGTCTCTTATAGTTACACCGGCCATCAAAGTTAATTCTTTCTCCTTGAAAAAGAAGCAATTTCCTTTGCTTATACCTCAAAGTGATTCACCAAGAAGCTGGGCAGGTGGCAGTGTGCTCTGTGTCCCAGCAGCAAGAACAAGGGATTCCTCAGGGTGTAAAGGTACCTGCCCATGCCTAAGGACCCAAGTTCAGTGTGGGGGACTCACACGGTGGAGGGAGAGGACTGGTTCCCACAAGTTGACCTCTGGCTTCCATACATGCACCATTGAGTATGCAGCACACACATAAATGAACATACTGACATGCATAGACCATAATAAAAATGTAACAGACAGTAAGAAGACCACACACGCACACAAAGGAGTCAGATTATTCTGATGATCTGCCAGTACAAACTGTGAGAAGGAGACACACAGACACCATTAACTGAAGGGAGTCTTACCCGGTGAAGGCCATTCTTGCCATAACCAGGGAGAGACGAAGTTTTTGATGATGGAGCATGTGCAGCTGGGTGAGGAAAAAAGCAAAAGACTTTGCTAGTGTTTCATTCAGTGAGATTGCCAGTGATCTCGCACAACTAAAGACTTTGGAAAGAGAATCCAGATGATATTGGGTTGTGGTCTTACAACAAACTGCCTTCTCGGGGAGCATGCAGGAGATGTGTGATCATCTCTAGGAGAGGCAGGAGGAGGAAGGACACACAGCCCAGTTGGAGCCGAAGCTAGAAGGACCCCTATGGTTCTCTACCACAAACAGGATATAAGTGCACCTTCTTACTTTGAGCCCTCGATCCTAAGAACACCATTATTTCCGCGTTATAGGAGAAAAAAAAAGATAGGCGCTAAGGAAGTCTGCAGAGCAAGGACTTGAGCCGAGGGATGTGTGGGTGCTTATGCTCCAGGTGTGGTGGGAGTTGGCATCAGTAACCTGCCCCAGAAACCAATGGTGTAAGATATCAAGATGGTCCAGCCAATCACATCGGGGCCCCTGGGAGGAGGCCTGGCTACAGAATCTCACTTGTGAAGGTGCAGGAGTCTGAGAGGCAGCTTGGCTAGGGAGGGAGCAGATCAGTTCAGTACCCCTGCATCTCTGGACAGGACAGTCTTTTTGAAATTGTTTATTGACCTATGAAGTTGTAGCATCACATACTCACACAGACCAGCATCCCACACTCAGAAGGAACTCGAGGAGTTAGAACATCACACAAGCTGGTCCTGTCCCCTGGGCTCAGCCCACCCTTAAAGCACAGAAGGCAGAATCTGCTGCTCACCTGAGTGCAGGGGAGAGTCATAGCGACTGGCCAGCAGGGCCGCTCTTTCCCTGTTCTCCTTCTCCATCTCTTCCTTCAGTATCAACTGCCCCAGGCCTGAGTTGAGCTGTCCACAGAGAGAAAAAAGGAAAGGAAACACGATGCACTTGCTGCCACCAACCATTCCTTTCCTGCTCGAAGCCTGCGCTTCCTTAGGAGGTGGATCAGGTTCTAGCTTTTCCAGTGGGGAACCTTCTCATCCCCAGCCAGGCTCCATGTTCAAAGATCACCTCCCTTCTTTTGCCCTCCCCCAAAGGCCTCAGCTTGTGTGCACATTTGATGATTTTTGATATAGGAGGGAGAGATTATAGATTGGGATCCTTAAATAAGAAATTCCATTGTTTGCTTTAATTTAAAAAAAAAAAAGAAATATATGCTCACGTATACTTTAGAAAGTCCGGAAGGAAGCAAACTGTGCCCCCCCCACAAGGAGCCCCCAGCCTGTACATCCTGATTCACACCCATCTCTCGCTGTTTACACACTTTACACGAGCCAGTGCTGCTCTTGGCACTCTCGGCACTCTCTTGTGCACTCAGTGCCATGTGCACGTCTCACAGCTTTGGAGGACACCATTCTAAGGGCTCCATTAGCCCCTAATTGGTCAGAGTTTAGAATTCATTAGCCCTCTGAGGTACCAGAGGTCCTAGCAAAAAGCAAGAATGCATAAAAGGAGTGGGGGAAGAGGGAACTCTTGGTGGCAGACCAATTGATACCTATTTTCCCATCCCAGATATATATTCTGTCCTGAGGAAAGGCTTGGGCCAATATATTCCATCCCAAGGAAATGGCTCTAGCAAGGCCTGTGTGCCCTGGGTGCACCCATCTTGGCCCGCAGGAGCCCTCCACACCTCCATCATTTAATACCAGCATACCTACCCCACAGTCTTACGCTCCCTGCCTTCTGTCACCCCCTAACCCTCCAGCCTCATTGTCACCACCTCGGGTCACCAGAGGCCTGCAAACCCCTGAGGTCTGGGAGCACTGCCTACTTCCTTGGTGGAGTGCACAAGGTACTTATTGAAAACAAGCAAGCCCCGGGCCTCTGGGAATGGAACTGAGGCCATCCCCGAGGACAAACCTTCATCAACTGCTCCTCTTGAAGCTGCCGGCGTCTCAGGAGTTCCTCCTCGTCTTCCTCTCTACCGCTAGATCTGCGCCGCATATCAGTTCCTAGTTCCACAGTAAAGACAACTTCTCACATCTGCCCCACGACAGAGGGATCTTAGCGGTCCAGCCCATCTGGCTGTCTCTGAGGCTGGCAAGGTGGCAGGGCAGCAGGCTTTCACACAGCGAAGGGCACAATACCACAGGGGAAGATGCCCACCACCAATCAGCGCCATGGGCTGGCTTTTCAGGGCCCATCTGATAGATGTGTAATGTAGCTAAGGTAGGGGCTTGGGCTCTTCCACATGTCTGCCAACTAGACCTGGGCTTGCTGCGGCTACTGAGTCTCAAGGCATCAGCTGCAGGCCAGAGTTCGTTATACTAAGTGGAGAGGTAGGTACCTCCAGCTATTACTGGTCAGCTTTAACTAGCAAGGAATCCAAACATCCACATATCTGCAAATGGCTGAGACAGTTGCTATCTTGTGGCAAGTTCTTAATGCTTGTAGTTCCTTCTTCTCCTGGTTTGAGACTTTTTAAAAAAATAAACTTCTACTTTTTCTTCTGCCCTTAGTAAATCCATTAAGAAACACATTTGCTGTGCTTCTTTTAAAGGGTGGGTCTATAGTTTTCCCTTCCTCACACAGTAAAAATCAGTCACAAGAGAATTTGCCACTAATAGGTAAACAGAAGCAGGGTTAGTACAGCTCAGAGCGACTTTGGAGAATACAGCAGCTGAGATATCACTTCTAGGTCTCCAGGAGGTGTCTGTCTGAGCGACTGGAAGGCTAAGGTCAGTGTTGTTTTACCTAAATCACTTAGATTAACCTGGCTGGAGAACTAGGAACTTTGCCTAGTCTAATAAAATTTACTAATAGCTGTACTTTTTGTTATTTTGATGAAGGGGGAAAACATTTCCCTCACTTCAGGATTCTAGGCAACTCTAGAGGATTTCGTGATGACAATGTCAACAATGATTTCCCTTCTCTCTGAGCAATGCGGTTGGGTAGAAACCTAAGAGCCCCAAAACTTCCTGAAGGGCAGAGATTGACAGCTGCTTCCTTCTTAGACTTAATAAAGCCAATGTGGGGCTGGAGAGATGGCTCAGTGGTTAAGAGCATTGCCTGCTCTTCCAAAGGTCCTGAGTTCAATTCCCAGCAACCACCTGGTGACTCACAACCATCTGTAAAGAGGTCTGACGCTCTCTTCTGGTCTTCAGGCATACAGACAGAATATTGTATACATAATAAATAAATAAATATTAAAAAAGAGCCAATGTGGATTTTCTCTTTAGTTTATACTAATAAAAATCAATAGACCAAAGTTTATAAGAATTAGAAACATCTCATCAACCTAATTATAGAATATTTGTGGATAATAAGAATAGATTTCTCTTTAACTATTTCTATAACTATTTATTTAAAATAAAGTTCTATTGCCTATATAAGTTTTTTTTTAAAAAAAAAAAAAAAAACAACACAACCTGAACAGGAAGATTAAGAATTTTTGGAACACTGAAGGCCTTTCAGGTTGTCTACAGAAATGAGGGTAGTTGTACCCTGTAAGACTGACCTAATTTTCAGTCTCAGCTGCTGGGCTTGGTAACCCATTCACTAATGACAAAATGGTGAAGATACAGACACGACTGGGAAGCAGAAAGCAAAGAACAACATGGTTCCAATGTGGCACTGGAGCGCAGGATCATGGAATGGCAGACGGAAACACACACAAGCTATGCTGCGAATGCCTACTACAGCCCGTCGTAGCAGTGGAGCGGGCGACCTTGTTAAGGCTGCCTGTTAGCAGTGAGGAAGACAATCCAGATACGGTCTAAAACAAACTTAACTGGGCGAGGATATGTTCTGGTGGACGCCCCGCAATTTTACCCACTCTGCTCTCCAGAATAATGCCCCTGCCAGCAGGCTCTGGGTCAGCTTACGCAACAGACAACCGAGTCAAGCCAGTCCATCCACGCCATGAGTTTTAGACCAGTTCTGGGTCTCTGTGCCTTTTGTGTACAGCCAGGCCATGGGAGGCAGTTTGGTAACCTCGAAGCATTTTGCGTGCATACTGGTGTTAGGTTCATTTTTTTTCACTATTCTGCCCCTCGATCTATGCACTTTTCTGAAACGTCTTTGTGACATTTCTTTGCATGTTTTTAAGTGATTCATTTCACACTCTCCTAGGAAATCGCCAGTTTGACTCAGCTACATGGGGTGCATACCTATGGCGGCCAGCGAGGGGGGACCGGGCCAGTGGTCCGTCTCAATCTTTGGGATCTCGTTGGGATCTGGTGCCTGGGCTGCTGGGAACTTGGAAAACTTGATGATATCTTCTGAAGCCTTGCTCTGGGCTGCCAAGGCAGCTGCATCTAGGTGGGAACCAGGGATGCTTAGCTATGGGTCTGTAAGGGACGCTGGTACCACCCCAGACATTGACTTTCCATTCTTCACAGAACCTTTCAAGGCTAGAACTCTCAGCACTTCGGCCGTCATAGCTCTGTCCACTCTTTAACTTTTACATATTCTTGGGACTAGAAATTTTGATAATTAGAAACACGTCGGTGTGATTTATGGTCCCATCGAGACTCACTGTTGTTTGGGGTCTGTTCAAACAAGTGAGCCTGTCAGCTTGAAAACAAGAGCGACCCCGGGCAAGCAACCTTAGTTCCCAGGGTTATCCTTAGTGGAGGACTCACTGACTGCGAGCCCCAAATCCAAGCACAGAATCGAAGCAAAACAAACCAGATTAAGCAGTCAGTCCCTAATTCCAGCAGACTTGGCAAACCGGCTTGGCATTTTAAAACATATTTATAAGGCTGAAGTTAAATTACTTTTCTTTGGGGCTCCCATATTTTTAAATCCAGAAACAATTTTTTGAATATTCCAATTCTTGTAGTAACTTTCTGGCTCAGAGTGTTAGCACGAGACTGGACTTCTAAGTAAAAAGGAAGAAAGGTGACTTTTTTTTTCTGGCAAATGTTCCAGGGCACAGGTATGAGTTTGGGACAGGACACCTATCTCTGAAGCATGGAGCAGAGTTCTGCGAGCGAGCCTTGGAAAGTGGTTCTCTTGCTGCGCTATGCTAACCACTCCCAACAGGCTGAAAAGGAGGACTTCTGCCAAATGGTTATCACGGTTCTACACAAAGCCTAACACCATCCACCTCCCTGGCTCTTGTCTGCTGGCTGTTTAGGGAGCTAGGGGCCAGAGACTCTAACATTTACAGACATCTCTAAGCCGCTACATCTAACTCTGGGTGTTTTATTGTTAATGGGGAAACAGAAGAGTGACTTTTAACGGTACTTACTCATTAGGATTGGTGTGTCAGGAGTTAACATTCACATGTTAATGAGTGTGTGGGAAGACATTAAACCATAAAAACAAAAACAAAAAAACAATGTTAATAAACTTAAAATGCAAGCACAGGATGTAAAACCTCGAAATAAAAAGGAAAAGGAAAACCAAACAAAACACACTCTTCCCCTCCCTACAATGCTGGCCTGGAAGTTTTTTCTCACTTCTTTTCAGCTGAGATCTGGATTCTTCCTCATTCCTGACTAGACTCTGAGAACAGCCCTCAAATCTCCAAACACTATTAATGTGTAATTTTCAGAATTCACTGGAAAGCCAGTTTGGGCTGTCTATCTAAGCCAGAGATTTATGGCAGATAAATCCAGAGAGGCCTGAGAATGGTGGGAGAAAAAAATGAAACTCGCAGAAAATACTGTGATTTCTTGGGTTTAAAAGACCTATCTCCCCAGAAAGTGAAAATACCGTAATAAATCCACCCTGGTGAGTCCTTGCTTCTAGGCATGTAAGAGACACACTTATCTAAATTACTGGTGCTTATGGACGAGAACACAGAAACACAGAGGGTGTATGCCCACGCCACGAACCACACAGCTGTCTCTGTAGTACGGGATGGGCCCTTCGCTTGCCTCAGGCTTGCTGCTCGGTCTACTATGGGGTTCGTTTTACTGGCTTTAATTATTTGAACTAGTTGCGAGCTCAGCAAATTTATTTAAAAGTTGGTTAAATTATTCAGCAGTGTAGAAAAGGTCATAGACAATTTGTTGTTGCGCGACCACAATTCCCCCTTCTATGGACAGGGTGACACACAGTTTGACAGGGCCCGAAATGGACAGAAGCTTCCCATCTGAGCTAAATTCTCTGTACCAGGCACAGGGATTTCAAGTCAGTTTTCGTATCCTGTCAGATTACAAGAGCATGTAAAATATGTAGTGTGCCCCAGTTTGACCACCCTAACCGCTTTGAGAAAGCCCTTGGGAGAGAACAGAGGAGCCCAGCCGAGCCAGCCACTTCAGAGCTGAGGAGAGCGCGTTAAGTTACCATGCTGTTTGTAGATGGGAGGCTTTCGGTAAATGTTGATCCCTTGATCTGTGGAAATGAAAAGCAAAGATGTGTGATTATGGGAACCAGCTCAGAGATGGAGAAAAAGAAAACAAAACAACAGGCCAACCAAAGGGTGGACCAAAGTAACCCAGACGGCTGACCTTCGTATTACAAAGACTGAGCACACTGGAAGAAAAGACAACAGAAATGAGCCGAGTCTACACATGAGTGATGTGGGCGCCTTTGTAACACATCACAGCACGCACAGAGGGCTCGCTCACGAGCCATTTATTTCACACACAGACATCACTGGAGGTGGGATCGAGACGGGAAGCAATGCACGCAGTGGAGACGGAAGACAGACGTAACCAGTTTGGGGACAAGCAACCCCCAAATCGCTACTGTCAAGAAATTGAGCAGCCAGGAGTTACTACCGGTGGCTCAATTTATGATTTCAGCTAATGACAGGCACAATGGGAAGCGATGTGGGCAGCAACACTTGGATGATCAACAAAGTCCTAATCCAGACAAGCCAAATTTGTGCTGAGAGGCGAGAGAGGAAAGGGAAAAGCAGAACAAAACGCTATCCACATGTCTGAAGAGACTCGGTCTGGTTACGCCATTTCACTTCGACTAAAAATGTTCAGATATTTCCAAAGTCCCCTCTGTTCCCCCATTGTCTAAGGTACTGTACGTTGGTGGGGAATTCTTCATATTAAAAAAAAAAACTTCGAATGTATATAATAGTTTTCAAGATTAATGAAAAATAAATTGTAAAGAAAGTTCTAGCTAAATGTTTCCAATCTTACTGTACCTTCCTGATTTGCTGGGTAATTTCAGACTTTAAAGAAAAGAAATGAACAGAAATTCCAGGTAGGCACAGTTATAGGAACCTAGTCTAGGGTAATTTATGAAACTTCTGGTGGCCGCAGAAGGCTGGTCATTCTTACGGACTGAGCTGACCTGACTGTCAGGAGAGTGACAGGCTCTGGGTTTCCAGTTTTTGATTTGTTTTGCTTTGTTTTTAGAGACAGGGTTTCTCTGTGTAGCCCTGGCTGTCCTGAAACTCACTCTGACGGTCAGTCTGGCCTCCACCTCCCAAGTGCTAGGCTCAAAGGCGTGGGCCACTGTGCCTGGCTGGTTTTCCCATTTCTGATGGTGAGTTATATTTGAGCTGTGGTGGTTAGCACCGTGACTACCAGGGCAAAGCTTGCAGTGCCAAGCCTAAATTGCAAGATATTGTGGCAGGCTGTGCAGCCGATCTGCTCACTACAGAAACACCGCCTAGCTGATCCAGTGTTACAACTCTGAAGGAGGTGACGCTGTGGTTCAGTCTTTAGGAGGAGAAGCTAGTGAGACGGCTCTTAGGTTAATTTGTTAATGCAGCGAACCACAATTTGAGGGGAGGGAAACCCAACCCTTCTTGTTGGTCTTCACCCTCTCTGCCTCCCACTCCCTTCACAATCTCTGTAAGGACACGCGAGGGCTGGGTGAGTGGCTCAGTGGACGAGCACTCGTACGGCACGTACAAGGCCCCAGGTTTAATCCCCTGAAAAAAAGAAACTGTTTTTAATTGAAAACTTAGGCCTTCAATTTTAGGCCCACCAATTTTGAATCTGATCGTTCAGAAGGCCAGATCCTGCAATTTAGTGTTTGCTGATTGTGTATATCTTGATGAAGGAACATGAGAGATGGAGACAGACGAGATTACACAGCTACATTCTACACCGTGACAGGACACCGAGACACGCGTGTCAGCTCCTACCTGGAACATGGAAATGTTTAGGGGCCTGAGCGTAAGTTGGAGTTAGAGGGCGACCGTCGGGCCTGTAAGGGAGAGGGGAGCTCCGGCCGCTGGACGGCTCATTGCCTCCAAGGAGAAGAACGGAGAAAACAGAATGAGAGAGGGGAGAGCCATAAGGGAAACCGAGCAAGCGTACCAAAATTCATCACAACAGGCTGGAGGCGGGGCAGTGTCAGAACGGCAAAACAAAGGAAATAAACTCAGTTTGTCAACTTGGCTCGCAAAAGTGGCCTTGGGTTTAGTTTTCCAAGGGGGAGATTGGAGCTCAGGTAGGACCAGGTTCAAAGCAGCCAGCAGTCAGGGATGCAGCAGCATTCAATGCATGCAGCGGAGGCCGTGAGCTCGGCAAACCGATGAGGTGGTGAGTGTGTGGGAGGAAGGGCCAGGGCCGGGCATCAGATGCTTAAGTCCCAAGCATGTGGGTGAGTGGGACCTGCAGGCCCCAGGTCCTTCCAGGCACAATGGCAGAGGCTGGCCACTAGAGTGTGTTTCTCTTAACTTGAGGCTAAGGCTGGGCGCCTCAGTGGTCACCCGGTCCTTCCCCTCACAGTGTAAAATGCTTTCATTACAGCGTATGTTTCTGTTTGCCTTGCTCTGAATCGACAGATTTCAGATAGGCCCTTCTGTCAGATACCCTGGGAATATTTGTGTTCTCTTCCAAGATGAGGCTCCTCCTGGCTAGGACTTCGATCCCTAATATTCTAATTGAACCCTGTGGCTCGTGCAAACCCAGGAAGGAGATAGCTTCTGCCTCGGCTTCTCGGGTCTCCCTACCATGGTACCGCTACACTGCGCACCTGCTCACTCAGAGGACTGATGTACAAGCTCAGGAAGGAGGCGCAGTTCTTAAGAAGTTCCTTGGAGCACAGCCTCAGAGAGAAGGGACCCAGGGGAGCTAGAAGGCAACCAGCTAGAGACCTAGGCCATCACAAACTAGAGTGTGCTGAGACTACAGCACTGAAGACTGTCCATAGCGAAGACACGACCCACGGGGTGTGCCCATAGTGGAGACACTATCTGGGGTGTGCCCATAGTGGAGACATGACCCACAGTTGTGGAGGGCTGGAGCTTAACTGCAGATCCGCAAGTGCAGGCACACATGCACACTCACTCACACAGATACAAACACACACACATCCTCCTTTTCTATCCATAGTGCAGGAAAGTGCATATGCAAAATCAGAAAGAAACGAGCTACTGGCCTAATCTGTCCTCCTGCCCGCATCTGAGCAAACATTATGTCCTAGGAACACAGCAGAACACCGAGGGCCGCCTACGGAAGTATAACTGTGAATGACTTTCACAGTTGTTCCTAGAGGCCTTCATTCAAGCCAGAAATCTCTTCTAGGACATGACTTTCAATTTTTTAGACCACTTTGTAGACTGTTGTTTCATTCACTTGGAGTACAAATACTTTAATTTTTTTTTTTTTTTTGTTTAGAATTTGGGATTAAGTTTGGGGCCTTTGCACATTCTAGCCAAGTGTTCTAACCAATGAGATAATTATCTCAAGCAGGTTACATAGACTGTTAGGAAACAGTTTTGGCCACGACTTCTTCAAGTCTAAGCGTCCGAAATCTAACCAGCAAAATATGAAAGAAGTCAACCACCAGGGCTTTGAGATGCATCTCCATAGAGACATTTTAGATCACCCTAAAGAGGAGAGAAGTAAAATTTGGAAATCTTGCTCTCCCAAAAAGCACCAGCTACGGCAGGTCTGACGAAGCAGAGAAGGGCAGGAGAGGGCTCGTGTTTAGAAACAGAGTGCTATGTCAATGTACAGCTGAACTAGAACGGACCCTCCTCCATTCTCACCAATGCTCAGCTCATCGCCCGGGCCAAGAGTGAGCACTCACGAACTGCCTGGGAGTGAAGGACTGATCCCAGCCAACTTACTCCTTCTACAGCTACGCCTGACCCGGCTTAGCAATGCTGGTCCCCAGCAGTGGGGTCACAGTGGCGTCTCCTTGCACCTCTTCCATTCCAGTTCATCCTCCAACTTAATGGTTTCACCCCAGGAGGGACTCTTAATACTGTAAGTGTTGGGCAACTGCTACAGGTTGAAAATGGAAGGTTCTTAGGGGTTTTCTCCACTGGAGGCACAGGGAAGCCCCACCTCTCTAACTTAGAAATCTAGCCACCTCAGCTCGGAAGCACACTGTTCCCTGCCCTGGATCCACTTGTAACCCTTGTGTCTTTACAGAGCACAAGGAGAGGGTTTTCACAATTGGTCAGATGAGTGTCCAGAAAAAAACGCATCTCGATACTGATTAAGCAGGGTCATTGGAAACACGGATACATGCTGGGCAGAGGCTGAAGGTTGCTGAAGGCAGGTAACAGTTCCAAGGCTCCATCCACAGGACCCTCTGGTGACAGATGGCAGCAGCAACCTATCACTTTCCAATAAGGTTCTGGGGCTGGGGAGTGCTGTAGCCAGTTACGGCACGGTTGCCAGTTACGGCACGGTTGCTCTTGACTTGGTTGTGCATCCTCAACAACCACAGCCCTTTTCAGTTGTTAAAAACAACACCAAAATCCACTAGTAGCACACGCAGGTCTCTGGGAGTAATTTAACTCTATGATCACCTAAGCTTCCCCACAGGACTGTCCAAAACAGCAGATAAAAATGATTCCTAAAAGGCATCGACTCCTCATCTGAGCCTACAAAGCAGCCACGAGCAGGACGGAAGCTGCCATCTTTGCTTCCTTTCACGTCGTCTCTTTTGCTTGGGGTCAGACCACCGCCCTGACAGTCCTCATCCTTCACTCTTGGCATCTCCTTGCCAGCCTGAAGAGCCGACCCCTGGGAGACAGCTCACCTACAGGATCCGCACTATACTTAATTCAGAGATTTATTTCCCTCCTTTTCTTTTTCTTTCTTTCTTTCTTTCTTTCTTTTTTTTTTTTGCCACGAGAACCTTGATGACTATAATTGTAAAGGGTAAACACGGTGCTGGAGAAGGTGCTGGAGCGCTGCCTGGCTCCCAGGGTGCTTGCTCATATTCTAAACTCTGCCGTCTTTCTGGGAGGGGCTCAGTGTTGGTAGCCTCTAGGACTCTGTGCCTGTGTCAAGATGGCCCGCTCTCATCTAAACCCTCAGTAAGGATTAGATTCTTTTCAGGAAATGTTTAGTGTGTGTTCAGCTCCCAGCAGCACTACCTAGGCAGAACAAGAAGGATTCCTTTCAAAGGGCCTTCGATCGATGTAGCCTCCTTCCCACTCACAACCGTGTCTTTGCCTCCCGGATATGGATGTGATGTCTAAGTGGTTTACAAAGGGGACGGGAGAGGAGAAACTCAGCGAAGCTCGGGGGTTTCAGCAAATCTCCAGGCTGACACTGTCTGCATGGCCCAGCCAGGACTTCCCAACACAATGAAGCTGCAAGGCCGGAGAACAAAGGAGAAAGGCTCTTTCAGAGAATACCGGACTTCGTTATAGAAAACATTGGGGAAACCAGTGAGGCAGAGATAGCCTGGGAGGAGCCTGCTGGTTTTAAACCAGCATCTCCAGCTCAGTGATCCCCAGGGGCCTGGGCTTCAGGCATCAGAAAGGAAGACCAGGAGCACTTGGCCAGCAGAAGGCTGGGCTCCTTCTTCTGGAGTGACAAGGGCCTCTTCTATTTCTATCTATGTGTTTCTGGGATGGACAACCTTCTCTGAGTTATGTTCCTTGATGCATACTTATTAAAACAGAAACCGCCATTGTGGCCAGCTAAGTGCCAAGATCAAAAATAACACCAAGCTATGCATGGTGGCTCACTGCCTACAACCCCAGCCCTGAGGATGCTGAGGCAAGCCTGGGCTACAGAAGGGCTCCAGGCCAGCATGGGCTACTGAGTGAGATCCTGTCTCAAAAAGGGAAACAAAAATTAAATGCAAAATAAGACAATGTCCCATTTGAAAGCCATCTGTGGTGCAGCCAAGCTTCCTCCACTCTGAAGCCCTCGCGGGCTGTAAATGCTTCCTATGTAACTCGATGCATGCTTTGTAAAATAGCTGAGAAGCAGTTCATGGGAGAAGCTGTATTTAGCCACTCACACTCATCTTTAAAAGTTAAATGTCCTTGAACACATAGTCCATGATTTACTTTTTAGATTAGTTAAAAAGCTCATCTGATCTAAAACCTGAGGGTAAACTTATATATGAATTATACAGATGATTCCATATAAACAAAATGTTAGCAGATATCTAATAAAAATGAGAGAGAGAGCATTAAATACGTTTAACTATAAAGTCAAGGCCATACTAACTCCTCTTGACTTAGTGATTTTTATAATTTAAACCCATGATACTTGATTACATCTAAAATGTCAATTTCAGACTCAAGCAGAAAAAAACACATTTTTCATTTTGACATTTGAGCCTCACAGAACTCGTACAATTTTAGTAACTATATTATTTAAAATGACTGAAATGAGTCTTTGTATTAGCCTCACTAAGAATGTAATGTTTCCTTTAATCCCAGCACTCAGGAGGCAGAGAAAGGCAGATCTCCATGAGTTCAAGGCCAGCTTGGTCTACAGAGCACACCGAGAAACCCTGTCTCAAAAAAACAAATAATAATAATAATCATAATTTTCAGTTAAAAAGATGTAGAAGATACAATTATGCTTCAACATTTAGAGTGCATGTAGATTTATCCTAAAGCAAGAGCACCTAATCTGGAAAAATCCCTCTGGATAAGAGAGGCCCGGCGTCTGCATAAGAGAGGCCCGGCGTCTGGATAAGAGAGGCCCGGCGTCTGGATAAGAGAGGCCTGCCCTCTAGATTAGAGAGGTGTCTGTCTCAGATCCTTCCTCTTCCTAGTCCCAGTCAATGACTTCACCAGGACCCCAGCTCCTAGCTCCTGACTAGGCCTCCATCACAGGGATGCTCTGAAGATACGTGGGATGAGGCAATAAGAAATGGGGTGTGGGGTGGAGCTCAGTCTCTAGAATGCTGACCTAGTGCACCCACATCCTGGGTTTGAGCCCCAGTATTACATAAACTAGTTTTGGAGGCACACACCGAAGGATCAGGGGTCCAAGGTCATCTATTCCTCCACAGAAGTGTGGAGCTAGCCTGAGCTACACGAAAGTACTCAGAGAGCACCACGCTGATGGTTGTACACTGACGGTAGGTACCTCACCTCACACACCTAATGACCCAGGAGAGAGTCCTTGTCCTCTCCTTCCAGATCATAAATGAGACAATGTTCACAAGGACAAGAGGATAATTCAAGGTCACACAGATTACAAGCAACGGGGAAGATATGCAAATCCAAGATGCCAGTGTCCACTGGCTCCCCATGGCAGTGCCCAGACCCGGGATATGCAATCCCCAGTGTGTTGTGTTATTTGTACGCATGCTGTGCAATTTAAAAGGGCCTGTTTAATAAACATTATCTCTCTGAAAACCAAAACACATCATGATCAGACAAAGCAGTTTACCCTTTAATGGGTCAAAAATAAAAACCATTGCTTTGGTTGGTCAAGGACTGCTATGTGAAGCGCTCATTAAAAGACATAGTGGAAGCTTTTTCTCAGTAATTTCTTTATGGCTATACAAAAATTCTAAAGAATATAACCCTGGCACTCAGATACAAAAACAACCTCATACTGTACTAATACTCGGCATCCATCTCTGGGAGTTGCCTTTGTCTGGACTCCACCTCCAGGAAAGCCCACCAAGCAGTGGACCACTCCCACAGGCTACTTAGGCTGCTGCCCAGAAAGGGAACACGTGGTCTCTGGGTTTTGCGTGGTTTCCCCTGCTCTCTCCCCCTCACCATGCTTTAAACGTGGGCATCTTTTATTCTGTCTAATTTGGTCTGACTGGAATTATTTGTGTCAGAGAGGCTAGTCTTAAGATTATTCTCAGGGGGAGGGGGCTTCCAAAGACGGATGCCAGGTATTACAATACTAATTATCAATAACAGTTTTAAATAGCCAGTCAAGACTTCTGGAACGTTCTGTGCCTACCCCAGAAGTTTTGCTAATGGTAAATGGTATCTAGCTTCATCATATGCCGGTCATATTATTTTCTTTAAAAACAGCACCAACTAATTTTTTTGTGCATGAGTGTTTGTCTGCATGTATTTGTCCCATGTGCATGCAGTACCTGGAGAGACAAAAAGAGGGCACCAGAAACCCCTACAATTGGTTGTGAACCACCATGAGGGTGCTTAACCCAGGTCCTCTGCAAGAGCAGAAAATGGGTTTAACCACTGATGTACCTTTCTAGGCCCCTGGCTGTATCATTTGCAAAACATGGAAAATGCTGAGGCAGCAAATGTGTGTGATAATTGCACACACAGTTCCTAGTACATCTGCATTTCAGGAGGCCATGCTGGCTAAGCTTGGGTAGACTGACAGTGAGTGTCGGGGCTGGAGAAGTGTCCCAGATCCTCGGCAGATACAGCACAGTCGCTGTGAACACCTGGGACTCATAGAAGCCCTGAAGGCCACTTTCAGATCCACAACAACCTCCACACTTGCCTCCCCCTCCTTGCACTGCTTCTGTTGGCTCATGTGGTCCAAATCAAGGCAGCACAACAAGTTAGCATCCTTCTGGGGATCCTTTACCTAAATGGTGGCTCTCAGGTCCTCCAGGTGGAAAGTTCTGGGCAAAGGATTCTACAGAACCATACACAACAAGGAAGCAAACAGCCAGAGAGAAACACAGGGAGTAGAGGGGAGAAACGCCAGGCAGGGAACGGGAAAAAGGAGGCAGAGCCTGCCTGTCTTATCCACCTCAGAAACTAGTGAGGACAATCAAAAGCGAAGCACTCAGAGTCAGGTGCCTCAGAGGGAGAAGCTACGCCGTCCACACACGGTTCTTCTCACAGTGAAGACGACTTCATTATGTGTTACTCAGTACTGCTGTGTTTTACAGAAACATATCACAAATGAAACCCAAGAAAACACCTGGTTATATATTATATTTTGCCACTGACGCATATCAAGACAAAATAATAATATATTTTTCTAATTGGTAGGAGATAGCTCTTAGTTCCTAAATACACACCCCATTGCTTAGTACAGAGCTCTTGGAGATGACACATCTCTCGGGACGCGAGATGCCATGCCAGTTCGAAGGCTGCAGTTGGGGGCAGTTGGGACACACGCAGGCATGCGGATGGGTCAGAAGCTCAGTGGCTCTGACTCCTGGAGATGCATCTTATTAGCCTTGTGGGGTGCTAATAAATCTCCGCTATGCAGGCCAAGTGCCCTGCCTCCTTACCTTTGACATGGGGGAGGAAGTGGTGTCTGAAGGGGGGGTTGGGACGGGAGTCACTGTGGGTGGAGCTGAAGCTGCTGGGGCGCAGGTGGGACCACCTGTGCACACCAGGAGACAAAAGCTCTGTGCAGCAGCAGGGGATCAGCCAATCGGGGCAGGGCGAGGTGAAAACAGAAAAGAAGGAAGAAATTAACACAGGAGCAGGGCAGGCGCCCGGGGTGGGGGAGGAGTGAAGAGCATTAGTCAGAAATCTGGACAAAGGAGCAAGGACAGACAGAGGGTTAGGAATGCCCCTGTGGAGGGCTAGGCAGAGGGCAGAATCTGCAGACTGGCTCAGCTGGACACAGCGTCACTCTCTGAGAATAAACGGCTTGTTGAACATGGTCTCTGAGACACTGGCATGATAATGCCAACTACACAGTGTTAGGACTGAGCACATCACATAGACTCAACCGCTGCTTCAACAAAATGACCGTCAGAAACCCATGTAAACAGACGGCAATCATTTCAAGAGTCTCGAAGAGACATACCAATATGTCAGAGTCATGTTTTGCTTTTTGTTGTTGTTGTTGTTTTCTTTTTTTTTAAGCCACAGGCTTATCATACTGGAAATCACATTTTATTTTATATTCCTTTTGCCTGAGGAAATCCATGTTGTATTAGCTGGGTGGGCAGAGTTACCCAGGATGCTGGCAGTAGTGGGGACCTGGAGGCAGGAGTCCAGTGGCTTGGAAGGAGAATAGACCATCAAAACTCAATCCCAGACTCGGGGAATTAGAACATCATCTGGCATCCAGAACGTACAGGGTGGACACTTGGTTGCTCCACGGATACATAAATATGTTATTGGTTTCACTTCTAGGCAACAAAAACATTTTAACGCTGAATGCTTGGTGTCTTGGACATGTGTGCTACTGGGAGAGGAAGGAGAGAATGTTCTGGAGGCTGTGGCATCGAAACTATGACTAAAACAGGCAAAGCTCCCTCCTGCTCACCAGGGACAGGGTCTTTTAGGGGAAGAACTATGCTCCGTGGCCATTCCCTTACTATATGAGATATTTTCAAAGGACAATTTCCGGGTTGTCACAGGCCACTCTGACAATGTCAGGGCAGGGCTTAGTAGTATCAGCATGTTATACGTACAGTAGCAGCAAAATGATTTCAAATTACCAAAAGATTAAATAAAATCTCATGGTCAGGTACAAATAAAACGTCTATAGTTATATACCAAAAAAGTAACATGCTGAAAACATTCATTCCACATAATTTTAAAAATATTAAAAAATTTGCTTGTCCGTGTGTGTGTGTGTGTGTGTGTGTGTGTGTGAGAGAGAGAGAGAGAGAGAGAGAGAGAGAGAGAGAGAGAGAGAGAGAGAGAGAGAGAAATACTGAATTGAGTCAGGACCTTACACATGGTAGGCAAGCACCTTACACAGTCACAACCCCAACCTTTTCTGGAGAAACTGATCTATTCTGGAAGGATCCAGTAGGTTTCAGTCCTCTGGATGAGTTACGTCTATGACCGTGAAGAGAAGATTGCAGCCTTTCTATGGTATGACCATTCCTGTTGGTTTTAATTCTTGTGTATCTTATTTAAAAGTTAGCATTTGGATATGCTTACTCTCAATAGCAGCAAGAAGCTTGAAATGGAGTCTTCTAGATACATAGTATCTTAGGTTCTCAGCTTAAGACAGAGTCCTCTAGATACATCCTAGGCATGTTCTCAGCCTGAGATGGGGTGCTCTAGATACATAGGATCGCAGGTTCTCTTAGATGCCTCTTTCTCTGAGTACTCTGGTTCTCTGCTGGGGCTTCCATTCTTCTGCTCACACACAAGACCTCCCCTCATAGACACAGAAACCGACACCTCTGAAGAAGGGAGCCCACCATCTGCTGCCCCAGCATGGCCACTCCATTCCCGAGGCTTCCAGGTTGCCCAAGTTTGACTTCAACTCTGAGGGTTTAGAATGAATCTTAAAGTTGACTAATGGAACCTTCAGGCTTCCCTCGAGAAAGGGCTGACCGTGCACTCACCATGACATTGTATAACAGGCAAGGATTCTAAACTTTCCAAGCAATGGTTAATATTGAACTTTATGATGCAGATAAAAAGAAAAAGGAAAATATTTTCTTTCAGAGATCTTTTAAGTTTTGTAGGGATGATTTTTCATCAGTTCTTCACAAATATCCTTTGTTCTCAGCAGGGCAATATCAGAATGTAATTTAATAATTCACAGTGAACACACTGATAGAATGACTGATTTGTCTAAGACACAACACAAATAAAGATGGACACCAGTTTTCATTTTGGTCTTCAAGAGGGTTAGAAATATTTAAGTGAGGTTTTTTAGATGCTACCAATGGTATGAAGAGAAATCCCTACAGATACACTTTCAGTTTGTAACTAAATTCACACAGATACACTTTCAGTATGTACCTAAATTCACACAGATACACATTCAGTATGTAACAAATCTCGGGAAGGGTGGCCTTACCAGGTCTGTGGAAATGCTGCGGTGAGCGTGACGTGGTTGGAGTGTAACTATGACGACTGTACACGGGGGAGTTGATGGAGCCCTGGCTGGTGGACCGGTGGATCATCCGATCCCGACCATCCTGGTATCCCTGCAACCAAGTTAGAGAAAGTGTGAGATAAAACACCTTCCCATGATTATTGGACATTTCTAAGTAAAACACAGTCCACAGAGAAGGCTGAGGGATTGCCTCTCAGGGTCTGTGCCACTTTACAGTGTTATAGTCAGTAATATTCAAGGACATGGATACGCCAGGCTAATGTGCTTTGCTCACAATCAACAGTCACTGCAGTTGTTAAAATTTAAGGTATACAAGTCTATAAATGCCAACAGTGCCGAAGTGCTAGGAAAAGAACCCCACAATCACATTGGTACTGCGATTTTAGGGTTTATAAGGTGTTCCCCCTTCTCAGGTACCTCCCTCTCCAGGATCTCCCTCCCCAGGTGTCCCCCTCCCCAGGTGTCCCCCTCCCTAAGTGTCCCCCTCCCCAGATGTCCTCCTCCCCAGGTGTCCCCCTCCCCAGGTGTCCTCCTCTCCAGGTGTCCCCCTTCCCAGGTGTCCTCCTCCCCAGGTGTCCCCTCATCAGATTCCATGACAGTTTGTCTTCGCTGTCAACTTGACAGAATTTAGAATCACCATGGCAAACACATCTCTGTGGGGGTCTATAAGAGTGTTTCTAGGAAGATTTAACTGGGAAGGATCCCCAATGCGGGTGGCACTGTTCCATGGGCAGGGGTAGACTGGATGGGAATGAGACAGGGAGCGGGGCACCAGCATTAATCTTTCTCTGCTTCCTGAGGCTGTCATGTGACCAGCTGCCTCAAGTTCTTGCAGCTATGCTGTGCCCAGCTTGATGGACTGTATCCTCAAATAAAATCAGCCCCCCTTCCCTCCTCTCCCCTTCCCACTTCCTTCCTTCCCCCTCCCTCCCACCATCTCCCTTTCCCCTCCCCCCTTACACTTCCTTCCACTGCTTCTCCTGGGTATTTTATCACAGAAACTGGAAAACGACCCCAAAGAGATCTGCAAACAGCGACAAAGGATGGCCGATCCTATGGTTTACCTAAACCCTCTTGTGATGGTGACACAGGGTCCCAGCAAGTCATGGACATGGCTTGTAGTAGATACAAACAGAATTTACTTCAGAACCAAGGCCCTGACCCTAAGCTTTTGTGTGACCTCTGAGCCACACGGTGTCTAAGACTGCTCTGGGGACATCTGAAGTTAATGTTCCTGAAGAACAAGGGGTGGCCCAAGACTATTAACACTTTTCAGTCTGGGAACCAAGTCTTAAGGAAATAGCTGTGCCCTTTATGACACCATGAGGGCAAACTTTTGTTATGTGCTTAACAAACTGGAGCATAAGGAAAAGAATAGAGCACATCACTTTATCTACCGCAACAGTCCTCCTGGGAGATTTCCTATGTCCAGGTTCAGGAGAGGATGCACTAGGCACAGACACAAAAGTACCCATCTGCACAAAGATGCAAAACGGTAAGAACAAGAACAAACTAGACAAACGACCTGGACGATATAAACAGTGTTTTCCACCTCGGGAACTTCCTGCTTGGCACAACACAACAGGAATTTGAAAGGACACGTGGGGAGTGACCACATTAACACTCAGCCCGGCTCTGTGAGCAACAAGGAAGCAGAGTCATCCCGCTTGGTGCAACAAAATACCAACCGACTCTCCCAGAGGACGGCAGCCAGTGTGAAGCTAGCCAAATGCAAATACTTTATAGATAGAAAGGCTGTAAATTTGGGGGGGGGCATGGGGGGGCTTGGGGAAGCACTGTTTACGGCACTCAGTCACAAACACGAAAATGCCATGGACTTTTCCACCATCTCAGATTGCAGAGCACCCCACGAGATTTGTCAAGTTTGATTAAAAAAAAAAAAGTATCCAGGAAGGCTGCTGTGTCCCTCAGTTGGTGGAGTGCTTGTCAATCATCAGGAGGCCACTGTTACTCTCTTGTGTCCCCCTTCAAAGTGTGCTGTTGTCATCTGGTCCCAGTTTGTGTGTAAAGGAAACCTTAATCCTTGTAATCAATTCTGCTGTCTTTTAGGACCTATGTACGTCTCAAAAACTCAAGGGTAGACAAGGTTCAAGCCACTTTCAATTCCACCCCTAAATATGGCCAAAATGATACTTACTTCTGCTGATGGAGTAGGAGACAAAGTCCTTGGAGACTAGAAGAACAAGAGAGAGTTTACAGTCAACGCCTTGGTTAACGTCCTACCAGTTCTGATGGAGCTAGTCATTGAAGAGAGCTAAAAACAACACTCCAAACACAGACCAGCATCTGCTGCTGGTTTAGGTGGACAGCGGGGTTGGTGGGAAACTCCAGCCAAGTCCTAGGAGATGCAGGGATGTTTCTGCCGAAGGACCACGGCATTGATGAATACGCTGTAGAACCAGCTGCAACTATTTCCTTACATATTAGTTGTGTTTATGATATTCCTCTGTGTTAGGACAGCCAAGGAAATGTAGGGTTTTGTTAGTATGGCTTGAACTAATTCAGAGCCACAGCAGTGATGTAAGATGGTTCTATCAGTATGTGATGACCCCTCACAAACATACCCTCCAGTGCCTGTCACTTTGGGTTGTCACCCCAGGACTTTTATACTGGTGTCTCCTCTGCTGCCAGCACTTTTTAGAGGCCTGCAGAGCCCACTCAGCTCCAGCGAGGTCTAGGTTCAAACTCACCTCACACTTTCTGTGATCCCCATTCACACTTTCCTTCACTGAACTAAGTTCCTGTGATCCCTGTTCACACTGCCCTTCACTGAACTCACTTCCCATGATATCTGTTCACACTGCCCTTCACTGAACTAATGTCCCATGATCCCTGTTTATAGTGCCCTTCACTGAACTAAGTTCCTGTGATCCCTGTTCACACTGCCCTTCACTGAACTAAGGTTCTGTGATCCCTGTTCATACTGCCCTTCACTGAACTACATTCCTGTGGTCCCTGTTCACACCGCCCTTTACTGAACTAACTTCCCGTGATCCCTGTTCACACTGCCCTTCACTGAACTATGTTCCTGTGATCCCTGTTCACACCGCCCTTCACTGAACTAACTTCCTGTTCACACTGCCCTTCACTGAACTAACTTCCTGTGATCCTTGGTCACACTGCCCTTCACTGAACTAACTTCCTGTGATCCCTGTTCACACTGCCCGTCACTGAACTAACTTCCCATGATTCCCATTCACACTGTCCTCACTGAACTTTCAGAACATGTCACTGTTTCTGCTCCTTTGCTGACTGCCCTGCTTGACTCTGTTTTCATCATGTGTCCCCAGTGACAAGGGAAGTTGTATCAGGGGCTCGAGGATGGTTTTTGGAGTGAGTGGAATTTTTACAGTTGAAATACAGAAGCCTTTCACGGAGAGCTATAGACAGAATTTTAGAAGACTCAGCCAAGCAAGGGCAGCATGGAACGCCTCTTGCTTTTAGGGTTTGCTCCTTTCCACATATTAGTAAGATGACAGGTTACCTTATTCCTCAGGAGCTACAGCCTATGTTCAGAGCTCAGAGCTTTGTTGGGTAAGGATGACCTCCCTTGGGAGCAGAAGCTGGCTATGAACTTGCCAGTGGTGGGCTCCTTGACCTACCCACTCACCACTCACGGACCTTCAAAATGTGCTAATTTTAAGTTCACTCTATGTGTGCGCACATGTGCGCGTGTGTGTGCACGTGCGTGTGTGTGCATGTGCGTAGGCTAGAGGTAAGTGTCAAGTGTCTTTGTCAATTGCTTTATTTTTTGTGACAGTTCCCTCACTGGACAAGCAGGCTCACAATTCACACTTGCCAGACAGCACACCCCAGGAATCCTTGTCCCCCACCTCCCAGCACCAGGATAACAGGCACATGCTGCCAAGCTCAGCGCTTTTACGTGGGTCCTGAGAATTGAGCTCTGTGGCAAGCACGTCACCACCTGAGCTACCTCCTGATCCCTTCTGGGTCTTTAAAATAACGTGTAAGTTTACAAAATAAGGGTAATAACTAATGGAACAAATAATAGACCGTAATGTCTATTCAGTGGTGAGATCCATGCATCCAAAGGGAGTTCATTTCTGTCCCAAAGGGGCATCCTCTATGTACAAAGAAAGCCACAGGCCACCGTGGTAGATCAGCGTACAGCAGGGTGGAGCGTGAGAATTGGCGGGACGCTGAGCATCACTGTCACATGTCCATTTAGACCAACTAAAGCCCTCACTCCTTATGGAAAAGGTGCCAAGCTTGCTTCCGAAGTTCTGAGTTAGTGGGTGTCACAGCCAGGTTTGAAATGGCCCAAGCTTTATTTCAGAGCCAAATTCCTGCTTGGTATTTTGCTGCTCTAGAGGGGGATACTGGAAAAATACAACACAAAACAACAATAACAACAACAACACATACATGTGCACACATACACACATCACCCCCAAGGTCAGCATGCAAATATGTACACAGCACACATGTACCCTTACCACCATTAAAAAACAAAAGCAAACAAAAAAACCCACAGCAGTTTCCTCTTGGGTACACCTTGAACTTGAGGAAATCCCTGACCACTGACATGCGAAGGCCAATCTTTATGTATTTTATTCAGGAAACTTCCCTGACCAAGGCCTTCTGTGAGATTCTGAGATCCAATGGTCACTAAGAGCCCAGGCCAATCACCAGCTGCAGATGCAGTACAGTAAGTGAACCACCAGGTGGCACTATATGAGTGTTTGCCCCTTCTTGCCAGACTGGGGGGGGGGGAACCATCAGGCAATAAGCAAATAAAAGAAATATCAAAGAAATAAGCAAATAAAAGGAATATTATATAATTACAAATACATAAAATTATCATAAAACAATAAGTACTAATGTGCACTACTGGAAATAAACAATCCAGTTACCACATTTTCATGCCTTTTGGGGAGAGGTGCTGAGACAGGATTTTATATGACCCTCCTGCTGGGTGCCCCAAAGGCCCTTCGTTCATCTCATGTAAACACAGGAGCACGGTAGGATAGACTGCAGTCTGGTTTACTCTTGACTGAAGGGCCAAGTTAAGTTCACTATTTGGTAATATCTCTGAATGGAGTCCAATCAGGCTACAGATGACCCCAATTTAAATAACAAATAAAATAGAGGCAGGACACGAGCGTCACGCTCTGGGAAAGCATGTGTCTGATCACCTGTTCACGCTGTAATAATAACAATAGAAATAAACAAAGGGAAAATTAGAACAAATTTTGAAGGGGCCGAAAGAAACAGAACATGATCAGGGTGGGAGGTGGCCGCAGGGAACTCCAACCCCAGAGGGCTCTGGCCCAGCAGAAGGGCAGGGGCCTCAGAAAACGGCCACAGCAATGGTCACAGCCAGGAGCGTGCGCCTCACCTGTGCTGGTCTGCCCCTCTGCCCACTGCTCTTAGTTTCTTTAATCCATATAGACAGATGACTACGAGGAGCTGTCTACCGTTATTCTGTTTTCCTGATGAGAACCTGGGATCGTAATGATTGTCACAGGACAAAGTCTGTGACATCAGCCTGTGGTGATACCGTAGGCTGAACTCCAGGAACTGGTTCTAGGAACCCCTGCTACCATAGTGCCCCCTCTCCACATACCCACTCCATTAGGATCTTGCAAACTGAATCTAGGTTTAATAAAGAGCGGAACAGCCAATAGCTAGGCAGGAGGTATAGGCGGGACTTCTGGGCAGGGAGAGAGAAAGTGGGAGGTGAAAGTAGAGGCAAGAGAGAAAGGAATAGTGAGACCCACAGAATCGGGTAGTGGCAAAAGCCATGCAGTAGAATGTAGATTAATTAAAAAATAAGGGTTAATTTAAGTTATATGAGCTAGTTAAAAACCAGCCTAAGCTAAAGGCCAAGCTTTCATAATTAATAAAAAGCCTCTGTGTCATTATTGGGAGCCAGCTGGCAAGACACAAGGGTTATGGGATGGGTCCGAGTATCCAAAGAACCCATTACCTCTCCAAGGCTCTGTCTCTCCTGCTTGTCCTCGTAGCCCGAAGTGTAGAACGGTTCGTAGGTAATGAGGTCTGGACGCTCGATATCATAGATTGCCTTGACCTTGGGAATGGCTGCTAAATCTTTGTAGTCCAGTATTTCATTGTCTACTTTTGCCTGGCAGAGTTAAACACAGAGAGAAGTTAATCCTCTATTTTAGCTCGTTGAGAAATCATCCTCAGTGCTCGTTATGCCTCGTTTAAAATGTGACCCTTAAAACAAACCAAACGCCTTGTTGAGTGATGCCACATACTTTAGGAAGGGGCCCACTGATGCCTCTATTGATCACACTTAAAAATAATCATCAAAGACTAAGAAAGGGGGTTGTAGAATTTGTCAATCTTCAGAATAGTCTCCTAAGTTTATTACAGAGAGGGGAAAAAATCTCAAGCAGATGGTCAATTAATCCTTAAAGATTGATAAATACAAGTAACTACATGTTAAATAAATAAACTTGCAAATACTTTTGCAGCAGACTTTAAGAACACTGGAAGCGGCATTATAAAATGTACATTCAATCTCCAAAATCTCCAGTATCTACACAGTGTTAGGTGCAGCAATCTTTTAGCCCCTAGAGCATGTAACTGTCCTCTCGGGTCTTCCTTCAATACGAAGATCCTAGACTGAATTACTGAAGGAAGCATGAGAGATGCCTGAACGACAGAGGGAAATGGGGATCTTCTAACAGGAGCAGAGATCCCTACAGATCAGCTTCCTTCCTTGGACTCTCTATCCTGCTATTCCAATCCTCGAACTCACCTGCTCCCAAAATGTCCCTTCTGGAAGTGATACTTACATAGATGGTATGGCCCGGTGAGCCAGGGATGCTGGAGCCTGGTCTAGAATAAATGCTTTCAGAGGAGGTCCTAGTGGGCTGCAAGATAAACAGGAAATGCCCTGTCAGAATCCTGACCACACTCTTCATTCAGAACCCAGACAGACCCAGGCACCTGAGCTTCATGTCAACCGGCTAAAAGGGAGAGCCCTGTGAACACGGTATCGGAGAGAAAGCGCACACCTGAGGAAATGGCCTGGAAACTAGCCACGGTGGCTTCCTTGCTCCTTCTGATTCTTTGTGCTTTAAAGAACCTTGGGCTTGAACTTGGAGCAGATCATGAGGCTGCCCATTTCTGCATACTTCCATGGCGGGCCCAGCATCCCCTTCTAGTCACGAGCTCTACTCTTCAGAACCACGGCAACGTACACCTCTGCCCCACCACGGGCGCCCGCTCTCACCCCTGCCTTCCTTAGATCCACTTGGCACGGAACGGTTATTTCAAGAGAGACCTTTGAAGACTGGGTTCCGTGACAGCATGCTGCTTTGCCAACAGGGCGATTTGGTGTAAAATCCTAACTGCTGGGGCCTCAGGATCGGGTCCCTGCCGTCTTCTGTGGCCTTGCTCATCACCTGCCCTCACTCACAGAACAAGCCGCTACCTGACCTGCCTCAAGGCTTTTGTCCTAGCTTCTCTGTTGCCTCACCTGCCCTCGTCACCATTTCCCATGGTTCTTTGTCTTCCTCAAATTAACTCAAACTTGCCTCTTCAGAGGGCCCCTACTCCTTCCTCAGGCCACAGACGGCTCCCCTTGCTGTTTTCTCTCATAGCATCCTTCATGAATAAATTCCCAACGAGATGTTGGTTGATTTCCTTAAACCGTGGATCCCTCTCTGGTTACCACTGCCCAGATCTCCCGTGATTAGAGGAACAGCACACAGAGATAAAAGTACTTGGAACAGAGAATGAGGTATCAATTATTTTCAGCAAATACTGTTTATTGCATGAGTTAAGCCCACCCAGGGCCCCTAAGGTAAGGCGGGTGATGAGCCCCCAGGAAGATGGAAGGGGGTGGGTACAGGGCAGGAGGAAGAGGTACGGACCAGGACCAGAGGCCCTTTATGGGGATGGCCCTCTTTGAAAATAAATCTCTCTCTGTGTGTATCTTCCTCTCTCTTTCTGGTTTTTCTGAGGCAGAGTTTCTCTGTGTAGCCTTGATTGCCCTGAAACTCGCGCTATAGACCAGCTGGCCTTGAACTCACAGAGATCCATCTGCCTCTGCTTCCTGAGTGTTGGGATTAAAGGTGTGCACCACCATCATCGAGCTTCAAATCACTCTCTTTCAACAATGGTGAAATCGGTTTTTCCTATTTCTTTTTTAAAACTTTGAGCTCCAGCTTTACTCCTGATAAACAGTGAAGACAGAACTCCCAACGCTACATCTCCATGCTGAATGAGAGGTAGGGATATGGCTCTAGGCCCGGAGCCAGGCATGTGTAGGTAGGTGGTCACTATTTTCCACATCCCACCTGGAACACGATTCTCAGCCAGCTGGTTGCAGATCGTGAGGGGCAGTGTCACCGTGCTCCGTTCCCACGGGAGCCGCGCAGAGCTGCGGCTTCAGGACACAGACTCACAGGTGCCACAGCTTGCCAGGTGACATGTCACATCTACAGGCGCATTCCTGCCTGGAGTTGTCAGTGTCCTCCCCTGCCTGGAGGACCCCGAGCCGGGACTCCGATCCCTTTGCACACACTGACTTCCCGCGACTGATGGCAACTGATGGTGGTGAACCAGCACCGGCCTGTCCTATCTGCCAGGACGGTTCTGTGTTGCTCCTCCAACTCTGCTCAAGGCTTAAACACAGAATCACAGGTTTTTGTTACAGCTCCTACTGGTAGGCTGGTTCACCCCATGGAGAGGAGAGGATTCTCCTTTAAGAAGGTAAGTTTCTTTTTAAAAGCTGAACGATTATCCTTGTAGCTTTGATTTTAAATGTTAAGAACTTTTAAATTTTATTTTATTGGCCCTGGGATTGAACTAACAGCCTCATGCACACTAGGCAAGGGCTTTACCCCCAAGCCCGCTTATATTTTATATTTTGAGAAGGAGCCTAAGTCACCCAGCCTGACCTGTGAACTCACTGCAATCCTCCTGCTTCTGCTTCCTGAACAGCTGAGATTACAGTTTGTACCACTGTCTAGCTCCAGAATTTTACATTCAATTAGAAACCTCTAGGATTGTATAAATCAACACCTTATTAGTAGAGAATCTCCTGTTTTTCCAGGCTTTTTATTTTTCCACAAATGGATACAAAGCTTGCCACTGTTAGTAAGACACCTCCTGGTGGCCCAGGTTCTTCGGTATGCAGGACAAAACCAGCCAAACTGAGATTCACTTCAGCCCCAACGCCTCATTTCCTGAGTGCTGTGTCTCCTCCAAAGCCCATGGTTGTTCCTTCTTCATTGTTAACCCCCAGCGCTTCTTCACTGGACGGCAGCACAATTCCACACACGACCTGCATCTTGTATTTGTACCTGCGTTACTTAACCTAAATTCCCCACAGGAACTCATTCAGACACTCAGGGTTCTGGGGTGACCCAGTATGAACTGGATTCTCTGACTCTCTCTTCAGCAGCCTTTGTTTCTGGGATGCCCTCTGAGAGTTTAGGTGGAAAAAACCCACCGTCTTGTCTCCATAATACATGTAAATATATACAGGAAGCTGACTTCAGTACCACCCAGAGAATGCTCACGGAGAATGCTCACAGAGAATGCTCACATATCGTTTACATGGAAGAGGAAACGGCGGGGCTTCCAGGCTGCTGAAAGGCAAGTGCACGTACCTACTTTCCCTTAAACACTTTGTCTCCTCACAGAACAAAACCAGTAACTTGAAAGTGGAGTCAGAAAAATGATGCCATTTCTTCTGACACCATCTTAGGCAACAACTAAGCTGGGTGGGCTAAGGGGAGAGGAGGCTCACAGCAGGCGAGGGATTGTACATGGCTGTGGCCTCTCAAAGGCTTCTGCCAAGAACATCAGGCAAATAGCTTCATCTTTATCCTGACAATAGGAAGAAGGCGCCTTCCTTCTCTAGGACCCTAGCTGATAGAGCTGCCCTCCCTCAGCCTTCCACAGAGGGTCCCTTTGCTCAGCTTTTTTTTTGTCACACTCACTCTGATTTCAGAAAGGTGTTTTTGGCTTGCTTGTTTGTTTTTGCTTTTGATGAAGAGAGACCTCCCTGGGATACCTGAAGCTCACTTCAGTGTCAGAGAAAGAGAGCAAAATGCTGTGTAATCAATCACTACTGAGCAGCCAGATGCCAGAAAACCATCTCTTTTTTTGGTTCTTAAATAAGTCTTGAAAGCCCCCGAACTATTTGTCCGTTGCTTCATTCCATGAAGCCCTCTGTCCACCTGCCTTGCAGTCAGGAAGTAAGGTTAAGTGAAGAGATCTTTAGCTGTTTCCACTCCAGTTCACACCATGCTTTAAATACTGACATTAAACACCAGAACTCCTTACTTTCCTTAGGCGAGAGCTGGGAGGCCTTTGCTGCACCCTCCCCCAGTCAGTCCTTCAGCAGGCACAGGGATACAAAGACTGCCCCCCATAAAGCCGTGCTCTAAGAAGGTGAGGGGAGCTACAGGGAGTGGGTAACCGGATCAAAGCTCTTAGGAGCACCTAGCAGGGGCTACTGACGGGGGTGACGTACTGCTGGTGTTGACAGTGCCCGCCTGGGGTTTTCGTTGAAGTTCACCAGGAAAGTAGTGAGGATGGAATCCTTTTAGAATCAGGACACACTAAACATAGGTAAACGGTGATGTGAACCCCACTGGAGAGCACCATTTGTGTCTGGAGAAGACAAAGAAAAACCTCCAGTGTGGTGGTTCTCAACCCCCCTAAGGCTGCAGTTAGTTCCCTCTGCAGGAGCAGTCTGCCTCTGCGGACCATTGTCATCACTGCCGCCAGGCGCCTTTCCGATGTCAGCCATGTGACATGGGAACCTTTAAAAGGGCCTGTCAGGCACAGCTTGCTCTCTTGACTCCCCTTTCTCTTGCTTCTTGTTCCTCTCCGGTCTTTCTTCTTCCACTTGTCTCTTCCTGCTGCGTCTGCCTCTCTCACGCCCCCACCATGATACTGCCTACCTGTCGTTCCCTCCCTCTTTCCCCCTCCCCCAATAAACCTCTAACACTAGCTCTGTTACTTGTGGTGTTTACTTAGTGACATAACTTGGCAGGGCCCAAAAAGTACCCACTTGGTCTCTTTTCGAATCATTACAGTGAGCAGCCCTTTAATACAGTTCCTCATGTTGTAAGGACCCCCCAACCACAAAATTATTTTGTGGCTACTCTGTAACTGTAATTTTGCTACTGCTATGAATCATAATTACATATCATAGGATATCTGATATGCACCTCCCAAAAGGGTCATGACCCACAGCTGAGAACTGCTCTAGACACACACACATCTCCCAACCAGAGACCATTGCAGACCTTAGACTCTGCTAAGGTCAAGAGGTCTAGGTGTCTCTGTGTGACCACCCACTGACCAAAGAGGCCAAAGTCCCCACACAGAGCAAACACCGGCAATAAGGTAGCAGATACTGCGGTGACATTAGAGAGACAGCAGGCCAATGACTTCCTTGTTCTAAACCTACGATAAGCCTTGAATCATCAGCTCCTTGGGGAAATACCCAGGTGGGGTCTGCTTGGTACAATACAGATTTGTGAGAGCATTTTGGTTCAACAGGTGACTGTGTGCAGAAGGAAAACAGCCCCGTGGGGTTTGGTAGATTGATCACTCATGTTTGAAAGTGAAGGGTAGCAAGAATGCCTTCTCATGATGAAGGCAGGTGACTCACACTAGGCTATTCCACACTTGGCCATGTGCTGGCCTAGCATGAGTTAGCAATGCGCAATACTCTCCCCTACATACAAAGGTCTCGATTGTCCCCACGGGACTAACCCCTCCACATAAATGTAACCAGAATCCATTTTCTTTAAGTGTGATCTCACTCTTAATTTTTACCTGTAATCCAGAGGGATGGAGAGAGTGACGGCTGCACGCAAATTTAAAAAATTACTTTCCTTTTAGAAGGTTTATGTCTGGGTGTGCAGTCCCGACTGTCCCCAGGGGAAGGAACAGAAGCACTAACGCCAAAGGCCACTTCGTTTGCAGAGTAGGGCTTAGTGCGTAGGAGGCAGCGCACGGGGCTGCTGGAGAGTGAAAGAATTGTGTGGTGATAGTTTGCTTGTATTTTAATAAATAAAGCTTGCCTGAAGATCAGAGTTCAGAGCTAAGCCACTAGAGGACAGGGAGTGTCGGCCCACACCTTTAATCCCAGGACTCAGGAGACAGAGGCAGATAAATCTCTGTGAGTTCGAGGCTTCCCTGGGCTGAACAAGATTGATGCAGGAACAGATCCAGGTGGTGGTGGCTCACACTTTTAATCCCAGTGTTTGGGAGTCACATGCCTTTAATCCCAGCACTAGGGAGGTGGAGACAGGAGAGAGAAGTATGAAGGGGAAGGAATAGGAACTCACTGGAGTGTGGAGCTTGAGGTTTGGGGAGACACAGTGCAGACTGGGCAGTCTGAGGATCACCCCACGGGTCTGTGCGTTGGGAGAGGTAAAAGGTCTCTCTAGGGCTGACTGCTCTGCTTCTCTGATCTCCAGCTTTAACCCCTGTATCTGTCTCTGGGTTTTCATGATTCGTGTTACAGGACTTAACAGATCAAAGCCTCTGGAGTGCTCAGGGGTTTCCAGGCTTCTGAGAGACCCTGGTGAGCAGCCCTCACCGCTTGTCACCACTGGACAAGGGGGACCTTGACAGACAACAGGCTTCCCCTGCCGGGTCCCCAGCTGTTTACAGCTTTCTGAGTAGAGCTAATGTTGACTTCATTGATTTTTACGGCTGAATAATGGGGATCAGCTGTCCCTTTTGAACATCAGGCTAGGAAAGGAGAAGTTATTAAAAACAGATCTCCAACTACATCTCTCTTCTTCAAATTTCTTCTTTTCTTTTTTGTTATTGGGACAGGGTTTCTCTGTGTAGTCCTGGCTGTCCGGGAACTCACTCTGTAGACCAGGCTGGCCTCAAACTCAGAGATTCACCTGCCTCTGCCTCCCAGAGTGCTGGGATTAAAGGTGTGCACCACCACTGGTTGGGTTGGCTTTCTCCAAATTTCTTAAACTGAAGGAGCCAGAGTGCCCCCTCCACTACTAGAAACAAGTAAAAATCCAACAAAGAAGCCGCTGCCAAGAGGAGAGCCATGTGCACTGGGGATGACCTTCAGAGGCCCCTGTGGTTTCAGGAAGCTTCCCTTCTGTTGTCTCTGGGAGCTTTGCCCCCAAGGCTGAGGTTTAAAATACAGTGAAGATCCTATGCTAACCAAGCTAGCGAGTAGGTGGCACCATGGGCCAGGGCAGGGTCTGAGGCCTGGAGTTGGAGAGCCCGAGTCTGCAGTGTGTTACTGTTCGTAGCCTCCACAAGCCTTGGTCTGCTGGTGGCCTTCACTTCGTGGGTGACGGGACTTAGGGTTTGGTCTCTAAAGGGGGTCTGTCCACTTTCAACTTCTCTCAAATCATTTAAAGCAAGAACATGGTGTTTGTAAAGCTTGCCATACTTAGTGAGGGTCCAGAAGGCTCAGGACGAAGGCGGAGGAACAAAGACCAAACAAGTGCCGGGTCACAGCAGAGATGTGGGAATGTGTCAGCTCACACCAGACAGTTCTGAAAAGCTGCCTGCGGTTTCACGGACCAAGGCTCCACTGATTTCTCCAGGACACTCACAGGATGTGAAAGTGGCCTGGGACTTAACACCAAGTCTGCCCCTGTTCTTCCTCATTCCAAGGAGGGTCTCAGGAGCAGTTAACACTCTGGTAACCTTAGTGTCTCTCTCAGCTCTCACTGTCCACTTGAGGCAGACTGGAAAGGCACAGCTA
This sequence comes from Alexandromys fortis, assembly GCF_014885135.2. Lineage (NCBI taxonomy): Eukaryota > Metazoa > Chordata > Mammalia > Rodentia > Cricetidae > Alexandromys > Alexandromys fortis. The sequence goes on along the minus strand of NW_026067893.1, from coordinate 3,833,735 downwards.
ACAGGCTCACAGCAGCCTGGGTTTCCCATCTCAACAAGGGGCAGCTGGGGATGTCACCTAGGTGTAGGGGGCTCTGAGTCAGTGCACCCCGAAAAGTAAGAGCTTATGAGGTCATCTCTCACAGGAATTCCTGGGTACACCTGTGAGAGATTGGGCAGATCTGGCTCCTGCGGGGTGGGCTGGCTTTCCCACCCCCAGGTACTGCTGCCTTTGGCCTCGCTAACTCTGCCCTCCTCTGACATTCCCAAGAACACGATTCATATGACCCATGTCCTGTGATGCATTTTGGGTCCATTTTACCATGATCCATCTGTCTTTTCTATCCCTACAAAGCTGGATATATAGCTTCCTGTCAGCACCACCCAGAGAGCATGGGAAATATTTGTTCAGTGAACAAATGTGGGAACACGAGACCAATCAGCAGCTTCTCTTGTGCTAGCTCTAATCAAAGCATCAGTTCAGACATTGCTTGGAAGGAAAGACATCATCAGAGAAGAGAAAAACAAAACAAATAAACAAAAAAAAAAAAACAATGGAGCCAGGGTATTAGGTGCACTCATGGGGTGAAGGAAGCTGCCACCACTACAGGAGCTGAGGAAGGTGGCAAAAGCAGCCAGAAGTGGGAGATGGGAGGGGTAGGGAGGAAGGGAGAGGGAGGAAGGGAAGGGGTGGGAAGCGAGGGAGGGGGAGATGAAAGGAGTAGGGAGGAGGGGGGAG
>NW_026067893.1:3828229-3830652 GCF_014885135.2 Alexandromys fortis | reverse complement strand
ATATATAATTATTCTTTAAAAGTAACACACGAGAAGGGTGGTGATGGCCCACACCTTTAATTCCTGCACTCGGGAGGCAGTGGCAGGCAGATCTCTGAGTTTGAGGCCAGCCTGGTTTATAGAGTGAGTTCTAGGACAGCCAGGGCTACACAGAGAAACCCTGTCTCCAACCCCCACACCCACCCCCCAAGAAGGAACACATGCATGCTTACTACTAGTTCCATTTAATTTCAGAATTTACACCTATGCTTACATAATGTCAAAACATCCAAGCCCTTAAGAGCAGTGAGACAAGACAGACTACATCCAGGCGTAAAACCTCAATTTTTTATTCACTCATCCACGCCTACAGTTACCCATGCTTAGATGAGAAACCAACTGACGTTGAGTTAGTTTGTAATCCCCCCCCCTTTTTTTTGTTTTTCGAGACAAGGCTTCTCTGTAGCTCTGGTGCCTGTCCTGGAACTAGCTAGCTCTTGTAGACCAGGCTGGCCTTGAACTCACAGAGATCCGCCAGCCTCTGCCCCCCACCCCCTGAGTGCTGGGATTAAAGGCGTGCGCCACCACTGCCCAGGCACAATACCTCAACTTTTTAATTGACTAAAATGATAAACAAAACCGCTTTGATTTAAACTCATCAAGTCATTATTTGGGTAGCATTTCCTGCTCCTGATCCATTTTCTGGGTGGCATTTTCTCCTCCTGCTCCAGGATCCCCCATTCGTAGACTAGGAAGAACTTCCATGGGTAGCACAGATATCATAAAGTCCTTATCTTCAACCTCCAGCTCCTGCCATATGATTGTGTGTGGCTAGATATGCACTAGGTGTCAAGTGCATACATGTATGACTATGAGAGAGGATGATATGTATATCCTGTGTCCACATATGGATTTCTTCAGCCATTTGGAGGAACTAAGAACACAGATCCGTTGGAAAGACTCAAGCTGGTGAAATTACTAGATGGAAATTGCAACACCAGTCTTTGTGTATAAGAGGAATCTGCTCAGCTTTGTCTCTCAAGCAGCAACCATGTGTACCGGAAGCCACCAAATTACTCATGAATAATCTTTACCTCCATCCTAGTTAGGGTTTCTGTTGCTGTGAAGAGGCACCATGACCATGACAGCTCTTATAAAGGAAAACATTCATTTGCATTCAGAGACTCAGTCCTTTATCATCATGGTGACGCGCAGGCAGATGTGGTGCTGAGAGAGCTACATCCTTGCACAGCAACAGGAAGTGGTCTGTGACGCTGGGTGTGGCTTGAGCAGATATGAGACCTCAAAGCCCATCTCCACAGAGACACACTTCCTCCCAAAAGGCCATACCTACTCCAACAAAGCCACACCTCCTAATAGTGCCACTCCCTTTGTGGGCCATTCCTTTCAAACCATCACAACTAGTGAGCTAAAATACTGTCAAAGACAAGGAAATATGGTCTATAGCAGAATAATAATTCAGTCTCTGTTGAATAATCATTTCTACATTGCATCACAGAGGAGGAGGAGGAGGAGGAGAGAAAAAAGATAAAGGGGGGGATGGGATCAAACAAGAACCAGACCAACATGCAGGTCCCTTCCGCACTGATACTGGCTCAAATTCTGACTACAAAGCATAGGAAATCTCTTCATGTGGAGAACCAAAGGGTCAGGCCCGGGCTAGGAGAAGCATTCTCTGAAAGGTTCTACTAAGCAGAAGGCAGCAGACAGAACACAGAGTCTGCACACAATGTCAGTACTGCTCTCCGGAGGTCAAGCACCCTGGGAATGTGACTGGGACAGCATCAGATGCAGAGGAAAATGAAGCTCATTCTCCAAGATACACCAAGAGGGCAGGCAGCGGGGAACACAGCTCCACTCCAGAGCAGACTGAGAACCACCCTGGGGTTCGGCATGCAGCTCCTTTGGGAAGTGAATGTATCTGTGCACGGCTTGAACCCTATTTAGCATCTGGACCCAACGTGAACACCCAGAGCCACACCACAGCCTGTGCTTCTTCACCCTAGCAGACACAGCTGCCATGTACTTGGGAGCATGTGAGGGTCACACTAACATCTAAAACCAGGCCCAGAGAGTCACTGAGAACTAATCAGCCCTCTGCAAAAGATGCAAAGTGACACCTGCCCATAGCCATTGCAGATGTATGACTAGGCCATGGGAAAATGTGTCCTGTCAAGTCCCCACAGAACAAATGCCACCTGCCACTTGCCACTTTCAACTCAATTTTTCAGAGCAATCAGGCTAAACCTGACAAGGCCCTGAGCTGACAGTTTCTAGACTCTCAAGTAGTTTTAAAGGAGACAGTCAAGGCTGTGTTTCAGGAGACAGTAGTCAAGACTGTGTTTCAGGAGACAGTAGTCAAGGCTGTGTTTCAGGAGACAGTAGTCAAGACTGTGTTTCAGGAGACAGTAGTCAAGACTGTG